>NW_028301620.1:5886664-6196488 GCF_987345545.1 Pholcus phalangioides | reverse complement strand
GGGAAAAAAAATTATGGCCCTATTTCTTTTCTTTGTATAATGAGCTATTGTCTTTGAATTAATTTTTTTAGTACCCTTTTTGAAATGCTGAAACTAAGTTTATTTTCAGCTATTACTAAGCCGAGTGATTGCATTTTCCCTTTCGATTTCAAGATGCATTTGGCCAAGGACAATGGTAGTATCAAAGTGGAGTGCTTTGATAGCGAAAGGGCACTTTTGGCTTTCACTCTCGCCAAACTTCACAGAATAGATCCAGATATTATTATTGTAAGTATAAAATTTTCATACTTAATTTTTTTAGATGAACATGCCAGTGATTGGTGCTTTTTTTTAGTAGAAGAGTTAACATGGTTGAAAATATTGTCATATTTTAATTATTAAAATATGAATAAAGTCTACTGTAGAGGGAAAAGATATCATATTTTAAAGAATATCTAATGATTTCTGCTAGGACATTTCTAATGTACCCCTTGAAGTTTATTGTGCTGGAGTAAATCTTGAAAAGTTGAAATTCTAGATTTTTTTGATAAATCTGTTTATGAAGAAAAGTAGCGATGCTGTATATTTTGTTCTTTTTTTTTATTCAATTTTTAAAATTGTTTGTGTTCATAGGGTCATGACTTAATAGGATTTGACTTAGATGTTCTTTTGCATCGTATTTCATTACACAAAATTGGTAATTGGTCTCGTTTGGGGAGACTTAAACGTGCTGGAGCACCTCGCTTAAGTGTAAGTTATTATATTGCTTATACGTTTACTAAACGATTGTCTTTTTTTCTTCTTTCTCCTGGATGGGTAGTGATCTGTATTGATTATGATTATATGTTCAGAATACAGGTGGCTTAGCAGATAGGAATTCAGCTTGTGGCAGATTAGTATGTGATGTGAAAATATCTGCAAAAGAACTGTTACGATGCCGTAGTTATGATCTGAATGAACTTTCAAATCAAATTCTGGATATTCAGTTTGAAGAAATATCACCTGAAAGTGTGAGAGACTGTTTTATGTGAGTATTTCATTATTGCAGATAAACAATTAGGGACCGTTCAAGTATTACTTAAGCAAATTTTTTGCCATTTTTGAGCCCCCCCCCCCCTTGTCAGCAAAATTTCGTCATCAGTTCTGCCCCTCTGAATCCTAACGCATAGTGGTGGGATCAGAGGCGTACATGGGGGGCCCCCCCCCCCCCACGATGAAAAATTTTTTTTTTTAATGCCAAAAAATTTTTTTTTAATTGAAATTTCCGAAGAAAATACCTTTATATGTTACTATAATCAATGTCTGCTAATTTCAATGTTATTTGAGGGGTATGAATGCAAAATTTATCTTTACTAAATTCATTGCGACCCACCCTCTAAGACATGTAATGATAAATCGCATAAAGGCCCTTGGCCCAAATATGGCCCTGGGGCTTATCTGATGTGGCCTGCCCTCTTCAAACCTAATTTTGTAAAAAAATAAACCAAGCGGCACATCTACAGATCGCTTGTTTCCCATGGTACAATTCCAGAACATTTAGGTGGCCCGTGGCACATTTTCAGATCATTTAAATGACCCGAGACACAGTTCCAGAACACTTGAGCGATCCGTGACACATTTAGAAATTCCTTGAGTGACATGTGACATAGTTTTTGAGCACTTAAGTGGCCCCCAGTGCTGTTCTACATCACTCAAGTTACCCGCGGCACATCCTCAGATTATTTAAGTGATCCGCAGTATATAATTACGGATCACTTGAGTGATGCGTCTCACAGTTCCAAAGCACTTAAGCGGCATGGACACATTTCCAGATCACTTGGATCCGCAAAACATTTAGGTATCACTAAAGTGACTCTGTAGGGCACTTATCAATAAAAGGGGATATTACTTCAAATGCCCATAAACTATTGAAAGTTTTTTCTTGTTTTTGGCGCAATGAATAAGATGCTATTAAAAATATTTCATAAAGGGGGGTTGATGACGTAAGCATTATCCAACCCGCTCCTCGCCCCTTGTCATCAAAAATCAGCAAATCTGAAACCCCCTCTCCCCATTGATGATGAAATAATAATTGAACGCCCCCCTTATTATGAAGAAAAGGTGGAGGTAAATTGTTATAAAAAGGCAACTGTAGATTATTCTGTTTAAAAATTGAATTACTGTAGTGTGAGTGATTCAAATGTTAACCCTTAAATTCTCTATTTTTTTTTTTTTTTTGAGCTGATAATTTTTTTCATAGTTAATGGTATGTATGTGGAAAGCCTGAAAAATCATTAAAAAAATCTACGTGTTCTGTAAGTTCTATAACTATTGTTGAATAAGTATCTCGGATTGTTCTGCTTTTACAGGGCCTTAAAGAGGCTGTTTAGTCTCAAAAATCGTCCATAAATTAAATGTGTTGAAGTAATATTACATTTCAAATATATAATTATTTTTGTGATTCAAACTATAGTAAGGAAAAAAAATTCAGTTTGCAAACTTCAAGGTAAAAAAAATAAATGCAAACAAAATATTTTAACAAATTATTGAAATCACAGACACAAATGCTCTGCAACAAACCAAGAATTGTCGTTACTGGAATATCTACCAGCAAATTCAAGATATAAAATGGAAAAAAAATTACCTCAGCTTTAAGTGCAAAGTCGATTCTGAATTTTTATCTTCAGAATGGCTGTAGTTATGAACGTCTAAAAAACTTTTTGCAAATGTGGGCAAAACCATACATTTAAGGGTTGAAGAAGAGAACAAACAGAATATAAACTTTTCTGCTGAGAAAACATTTATGGTATTTCTTGGCTCATATGGTATGCTCTTTATGTTTTTCGAAATATAATTTTGAAGGTTATGCTTGTAGAATACGAGGAAACAGTATTTAAATGGAAATTAAATTCTATCTTGAAAAATGTGACGTATACTATGTAGTGCTTACCTTTTAGCCAAGGCCGTCTTAAGCTCATCCTGGGCCCAGGGCAAAGTTATTTTTCTGAAGCTCCCCACCTGACGAGACGTATTTACTTTTGAAAATTTCAATCAGATCTTCATAACACAAGGGCCCCGTGCAGTTGAGTTCCCCCGAGTCATGCTGCATGAGCCCCATGCGTTAACACTTGAACAGCCGGAGCAGTCATTTTGACGGATTTTGATTTTGAAAACGCTGTAATATTGGTCAGTATTTAACATACACGCTCCATTTTTGGTGACTTTTCATTATTTCTGCACTTATCTCTGTGTACAAACCAGGGTTGGTAAAAAAAACCAAAAAACCGGGTTTTTTTGGTTTAAACCAGGTTTTTTTGGTTTAAACCGGTTTTTTTGTTTTAAATAGTATTAACATTAAAAACAATGAAATTTCTGAAAAATCATTCAAACTTCCAATAATTAACAAAAATAAAATGTTTATTAATGTAATTAACACTATTCCCATGCTAATTAATCAATAAATATTTATTACATTTTAACAAAAACCAACTTTTGCCATTTAATTATTTTTTGCTTAACTCAATGGATTACTGTGTGTTTGAAAACTCTTTTAATGTTATTATTAATCATATAATATATAAGGGGTGATCAAATGAAAAGGTACGAAACGACACGGTGGGTACAAATGTAGACTTTATTCAAAATATACACCATAGGCCTGAGCACAACGATCCCACTGATGAACAAGCCGCAGGATTCCTTGTTCCCAGAATTCCTGTGGCCGTGACGAGACCCAGTCCTTCACAGCGTCCTTGAGTACGTCGTCCGAGTTGAAGTACTTCCCTTTCAGGTGTTTCTTCAGTGGACCAAACACATGGAAATCGCAGGGCGACATGTCCGGACTGTAGGGCGGATGGTCCAACGGCTCCCACTTGAACTTGGCCAGTTCCATGTGTGACTTTGGAGACGTGTGGACACGCGTTATCATGGAGCAGAACCACACCCTTCGTGAGCAGCCCCAGTCTTTTGTTCTTGATGGACCTGCGTAGGCGTCGGAGTGTCTCGCAGTACACATCAGAGTTAATGGTTTTTCTGTGCTTGAGGAATTCCACAAGTAGCGGACCTTGAACGTCGAAAAAGACGGTGAGCAACACCTTGCCTGCTGACGGCACGGCTTTGAACTTTTTAGGGGGAGGTGACAACGCATGCTTCCACTGCATGCTGTCCCGCTTTGTCTCTGGCTCGTAGTGATGGCACCAGATCTCATCACCTGTGACGATCCGCTCCATGAAAGCGGGGTCTTCCTGATACCGAAACAGATGTTGCAGTGCTAGCCCCATACGCAGTTCCTTTTGCTGGTCGGTGAGCTGCTTCGGAACCCAAGCGGCACACACCTTCCGATATCGCAACCTGTCGTGAACACGGTTCCACAGCTGACATCCACCTTCACCGCCAATATTCGCAATGTGACACGCCGATCACTTCTCACTAGGTCGTCCACCTTGTCGATGAGATCGCTCGTGATGACAGTGTTTGCCTGGCCTGGTCTCGGGTCATCACCCACACTCTCACGGGCTGCACGAAAACGAGCACTCCATTTTCTGACAGACTTGTCAGAGACACATTTCTCCCCGTAAACTGTCACCATCCGGCGATGAATATCTGCCGGTTTCTCACCTTCCGCTGTCAGAAATCGAATAACACCTCGCTGCTCCTCAATCGTCGAATTTTGCAACACAAACGCCATCTTGTCCTCATATGGACTGCCGCATCATTTGGACGAGGCTTTTGATAAGAGCCTCTGCTCTCTCTCCTGCACATGCGGGCGCCTGCGCATGCTCCGATCCCAGTCAGAGACTCCAATCGCATCCCGAGATGTCTCACTACGTTCTCCCATGGCGGAATATGCAATATTTAACTGTTACGTTTTTACGTCGTTTCGTACCTTTTCATTTGATCACCCCTTGTATAAAGGTTTTTCTCCAGTTACTTTCAGTATACTTAATTACGAAGCTATTTTGCAAAAAGTAATAAAAATTAGGTGAATATAATGCATTTAATGAAGCATAAATAATGCCGATTAATTAGCAATGATTTACGATATACAGGGTGATTATAACTAAGGTTCTGATTTCAAAACACTGTAAAAAAAGAGTGATTGTCAGAATGACTTGAAAATTGTCATGAATATTCCTGAAAAAATTCAATTTTATTTGATAAAGGGGAAAAAATACTTGAAAATCTAAAATTAATGACATCATCCAACATGTGCGAAATTTGCTTGCAGAATGAAAACGATTGCCAGTCATGGCAAAATTATAACTTAATTATAGCATTGCACGACTCCATAATTCACGGAAGCATCACAAAAAAAAAAAATGCAGTAATTGAACAAATAACTACGACTTACTCAAAAAATTTTAAATATGTTGTCCTCCGCGTGTTCTGACTATGAGGTTGAAAGCACAAAAATTCTTGTTCAACAATGGAATCGGAGTATGCCATGGTCATAATGTGGATGTGCTTGCAATTCAGCTTTATTAAACCAAACGCGCCCCCTTTCCCCCGTTCATATTCCTGAGGAATGAGGAACTTCTAACATATAGGGAATGTGCTGGAGATTGCAATTCACCAAAGTTTGCAATCTGACCACTGTTTATAACATTTTGAGGTACCCCCACAGCCAGAAGTTGCAAGGGTTAAGGTGCATCCTGTCAAAATAAGTCTTCAGCAGCTGCTTTGCTGGTATTGCAATGTGCATCTTGATAGAAGTTCTATCCACACACTGATGCTGTGGATGTGCCGAAATAATGTGGTTGCACAAAATAGATTATACTGCTGGCCAAGTACAGCATCATCTACTTGCACATTTAGCACTTTTTTCCTTTGCGAAAGAAACGTCCACTGCTTCAGGAGTATCCATGCAAATTTTCAAGTCATTCCGATCAGTACTTATTGTATAGTTTTGGAGAATCAAAATTCAAATTATAATCTCCCTGTATATAGCTGATTATTTTTCATAAATCTGTTACTATTATTCAGTAGAACCTTGATTAACTGGGCTTAACAGTGTGTGTGTGAAAGTATAAAAAAAACAACTATTGAATATTAAGACTGGGAGATATACAGTAGGAGATGCGCTACTTCTTATGGGAAAGAAAATGTATGTGAGGTAATGTAACAACTAGTTCACTAGTGTTTGTCCTTTAAGGACAGCTGGTGTCTTTATTGGATTATAGGACCACCTGCCCCTAGCATGATGGTGTCACTACTGTAGCTGCTTCTTTGTGAAGGGAAAAAGAAACCATGTGAGATAATACACCACTACATTTAGATGTGTGATGCAATCCTTATTCATGAATTTGCTTAAGATAGAGAGAGCGTCAGAATGTAGCCAAAGGTTAGAAAATGTTGTAGGAATGAGAAATTTTGGCTTTTATATATAACTTTAAATGACTAAGATACTTCATATGAAAAATATATATATATTCTGGCCACTTTTATGAGACTTTTTGAAAAAAACCACTTATAAAATCTTATGTCATTTAAAGATATACCATCAGAATGTACCCCAAGGATATAAAATGTGGTAAAAATGAAACATTTTGGCTAACAATGAACAAATGTGATATTTTTCAAGGAAAAAAAAATGATATTTAGGCAACTTTTATCTGATTTTTTGAAAAAAACCGAAGTGGTTTTTTTAAAAAAACCAGTTGGTTAAAACCAAGGTTTAAACCATGGTTTAAACCAAACAACACTGGTACAAACATTTGAAGACATTGAAGGTTTTGTTGGGGAGATATCTATGTTTAGCCTATACTTAGAATGGCCAAGAGCAGTCATTTTGATTGCTATATGTAAACTGTATGTTTTCTCCTTATGATGAGCATTGATGTATACTTTTGGTTTTAGGTTTATTCCCTATCATTCCTTGATGTTGCACACAACACAACATATATTCATGAGTAACATACCAATGAGAAAAAATAAATAAAATATAATGAAATTTGTTGCATCATATGTTACTGGGCAATCTGAAGAGTCTATTGACAGGGACAGTATGTATCCACAATCAAAACCCTATATCTTATTGAGCTATAGTCTCTGTTATGAAATTTGAGGACCTTTTATCGTTCACGTGGCAAGGTATTTTTGTTTCGGTTTGACATTTCATAACTCTTCATGCCACCATCTACTTTGAAGTCTTCCTACGAAAAGTAATAGTGTGCCATCCATAGTGTGCAGAAATGGTTCTTAGAAAAGGATGTATTAGAACAAAATAGTTTAATTTTATCAGTGCTGAATGATATTTCGGACAATAAATCGGAGGCTGTGGAGACATAAGATGCAAACTGTTACAAAAATTATCATGATTTTCTGATGTATCTACCTGAACGAGAAAGTAGTGATTTCAGAAGTGACTGGTCTAAATCAAATAATACTGACTAAAAAGAAAGACAAAGATGTATGTTTTTTTAATTGTATATTTTTCATAAGTTAATTTGTAGTCTGAAATTTTAATAGCACCCTAGTTTTTCTTCAATAATGCAAATTTACAGTGGTAAAATAGTATATGTTATCCATAGCGAGAGCGAACAACTAAATAAAGTGAATAAAAAAGACAGTGATATACAAATAAAAATATGTACATCATCAAAATGGAACAATGTATGATGTGAGGTAAATGCAATGTTTATCTTTTTTCTTCATGGTAAATCTTGTCCACAGTTGCCCTCTAATTTTTCATATTTATAGTTGGAAAGTCATTTTATGGACACCCTGTATGCTTAAGAAAATGAAAATTTCTTCAAAATTAACAAATTAACCATGTGGGATAATGCTTATTATTTTTTATTATAAAAATTCAGTGTTATCAAATATATTGGACTAAAAAGAAGCAGCAGTCAAAATGACTGCCAGTGGCCTTTTTAGGTATATCATATAGTCCGGCCCTTCTAGTATTAAGAGGACACTGCTTTTAGCTTACAAAATTTTAACATGTTTTTGCTCGCTGTGGCATTTATTCCAATAACTACTGTAAAATAAAGAGGAACTTTTCAGTAAGAGATTATGTATGTTTATTTTACAGTAGGTTTAGTAGCTTGTGGTGTTATGTAATTGTTATTATGATGCTTATATAACATAACCCTTCATATATAAATACAACATATCTTTCGACTTTTTGAGTCAGGTCTCTTATTAAGTCCTAGTTCTTAAATATTTTGTTTCAGTTCAGCTATATTTACTAAAAAATAATAATATAAAAAAAAAGTTTAAAAATAAAAACTTTTATTTTCTTGTTTTAGGTCTACAAATGGTCTACTGCAGCTGATTGACAATGTGATGACAGCCACTGATTTGATTCTCCGAATGAACTGTGAACTCAATGTTTTACCTTTGGCTCTACAAATTACAAACATTGCTGGCTGCATAATGGTAATTAGATCTTTTTATAAGAATGTTGAACTTTGATTGATGTCTTAAACTATAGATTCCTGAAAATCATTCAAATTTCAATTGTAACATAATCAGCTATAAGTATTGTTACGATCTATAGATGATAGATGTTGCGATTTGTTCGATGACTCTTAGAAATATCGAAATCGGTTGATACCGGTTTGGCAGAAATACATATGATTGGCGAAGAACTGGTGGGGACAATCTAGAAGGTCCCGCCCCTTCAAACATTGATTCAGCAGCCCCTTGGGTGCTGAATCAATGGCGCCGCCAACTTGGAAACTGTAAAACTAGAAATTTGTGGAATGTTCTTTCTCTCGAAGTTTCGACCGGAGCTATAAATATGAGGCGATCGCAAGAGAGAGCCAGATTCCTGAATAGAAAGAGACTGGATGAAAAGTCAGTTGTGATTTAACTTTGCGAAAAAGTTGTTAGCTTTCAGATTAGCTAGCAAAATACGTGTAAATTGCTGTTCTGTAAATAAATTTGTGTTAGTCCGTCAAACCGCTTCTTCTTTTGCAATCTCGAAGTCTTGTGGAAAATTATCTGGAACAATTTGGTGTCAAAGGTGGGATATGATAGATACTTGGTGGGGCATGTCCTTGCAGCAATCTACGCCCCGGAAGATGACCTCTTTTTCGTTTAATGGCTCAGAGCTTCGGGAGGTGTCCCTTTTCTTGGGAACTGTAATCCCAAGATCTTCGTAGGTGGCCTTCCTCATGGTGTAACGTTACCAATTGGGCCCCCGTGGAAATCGTCCTTTATTCTAGTCATTGTTTATATATTTTGTCTCCGGGATCGACCGGTAGGATCGTGTCCGCCAATTGGTCTCCAATTTGTTATGTTTGGTTGCCAGATTCAATATTATAATGTTTACAATATTTCCTTTTCTCATGAAATGATGTAAATCAGATACAAGCTAATACCGCACCTTCGGTGTTGTGATTGGTTCTTCAGTGAGGCATTGTGGGAATGCTCCTATATAAAAGCCAGCTAGAGATGTGCTGACTTGCTTCCTTACGACCTCTTCTTCTTCCTCTCGACTTCCTTACCTACGACTTATGACCGACTTAACGATTTGATCAGCAAGGCGTCACGCCCTGTCATGGTGTGAGCTAGATCGTCTCATAAATACAATGAAGTTACAATAGTAGAAGTGTGCCTTGGCACTTATCCCGTCTCATCACACGTAAGGTTTCAACGTCGTCGTGATCCAGTGATCGGTTAGTGGCCAGACCGGCCACCCGTGGACTTTCATCTCCAGTTCCATGTGTAGTGGCTGAGCTTTCATCTCAACGTGTGTGTTTACACCAAAATCGTCTGAAGCTGGTGCCGACGAATCTTTGGCTGTGTGGCAGACACCTGAGAGTATCTACCGGACGATGTGATAACACGTGAAAACCTGGACACGGCGGTGAGATCGATTCATATTTTTGTTTCATTGTGACAATGAGAGAAAAGCTTGTGATAAAATGTTGATTAATAGTTTAACATATAAAAGGCCTGTGATAATTGTGATTACGCTGATTAATGGTTTAACAATATAATTGAATAAATGTTATAGTTCTATCTAGACTTTGTCTATTCCATTGTTGTCATCCACTCAATGTTTACTGGGGGAAAGAATATTAAAGAACCGGGAGGTAACGATCAAGAACGTTACAATGGCACCTCCAGTAGACCAAGGGCTTGTCTCTCCGATTTTCCGGTCGTTCCTTGCACTCTTCAGGAGTTCTTTCAACTCTCTGATAATGTCTGGCGTAGCGTCCTCTGCAACAGCGCCTCGGACCATTCATCTCGGAGCTTGATGGGCTGCTTCAAACTTCATGGCGTAGACAAGGGCACTTTTTACGATCTTGTACTTGCCCAGACGCAGCACCTGCTGGATGTCTGGGTCCTTGACGGGATCGATGAAGGCTTGTAGGGTCAATCCGTTCCTGATGTCCGGCGGGCAATTGAGATATGCCAGCTGCGAGAGTCTTTCGATGTCCATGGCCAGTTCTTGTAATGTCTCTCCCACTTTCTGCTCACGGGTCTTCAGTTGCAGCCTGTGGAAGTCCTTGAGGTAATTTTCTCTGAACCTCAGGTCGAGTGCGTTTGTGAGAGCTCCATAGTTGGATCGGTCCTCGGCGGCGAGCGACTGAAGAACTTCGGCAGCTTCACCTCGGAGAGTGGCGGCTAGGTGGAAGGCATTGAGTACACAGTCCCATCTGTACGCTGAGGTGATAATCTCGAATTGGGTCCTGTAGATCGACCACGATGTCCTCCCGTCATACGTCGAGGGCTTGTTGTTAGGCCGACTGAGAGAGAGAGAGAGAAAGATAGAGAGACATCAGCTTTGGCTGGCAGGACCTGGTGAGCGTCCGTGGAGAATGTAGGTTCTTGAATTCTCTTTTCTAGCCCTTATATCTTCTTCGAGAGCTTCTTGTTGACCACAATCACCAATCACGCTATCCGTGACAGAGTTCATTTCCTGGGTGAGTTCTTTTTTCACAGTGTCGACCATTCCGTCTACTCTAATTTCAACGCCGGCAATGTCTTCCTCCACACTGGGGATCGCAGAGGTGATGTCTTGCTTAACGGCGGCGACATCATCCTTGACTTCAGCAATGGAGTTGGTGACATCCTCCTTGACTTCAGCGATAGAGGTGTTAACAGAGGCAATGGAGGTGGTGGCATCATTTTTTATGGCTGAGCTCGTTGACTGGATCTTTTCTTTGATGCATGATTTCATGTCCCATCACAGACATCAGTTGATTCAGCTGTTCACGCGTCTCATTCATGTCCATTCTCCTTGTTTTCATGCAAATCTTGAGTTATCCCACTTCTGACACCAAATTGTTCCAGATAATTTTCCACAAGACTTTGAGGTTGCAAAACAAGAAGCGGTTCAACAGACAAACACAGATTTATTTACAGAACAGCAATTTACATGTATTTGCAAGCTAATCAGAGCTAACAACTTTCTCGCAAAGTTTAAACACAACTGACTTTTCATCCAGTCTCCCTCTATTCGAGCCTCCATCTTGTGAGCGCCACACTATTTATAACCCTGGTAGAAACTTCGAGAAAAAGAATGTTCTTCAAAATTCTATTTTACAGTTTCCAAGTTGGCTTCGCTACTGTACAGGGATGTTGAACCAATTCTGAGAGAGGCAATGTTACAAACTATAAATGATAGATGGCACAATTCTTTATCGCAATCTTCTGTTGGCAACAAGAGTTGTTACCGGTTTCGGTTTGGCGGAAACACCTGCTATTGGCGGAGAACTGGTGGGGACATTCTAGAAAGTCCCGCCCCTCCAGACAGTGATTCAACACCCCTGTACGGTAGCGCCTCCAACTTGGAAACTGTAAAATAGAATTTTGTAGAACATTCTTTTTCTCGAAGTTTCCACCAAGGTTATAAATAGTGTGGTGCTCACAAGATGGCAGGCTCGAATAGAGGGAGACTGGATGAAAACTCAGTTGTGTTTAAACTTTGCGAGAAAGTTGTTAGCTCTCTGATTAGCTTGCAAATACGTGTAAATTGCTGTTCTGTAAATGAATCTGTGTTTGTCCGTCGAACCGCTTCTTGTTTTGCAACCTCGAAGTCTTGAGGAAAATTATCCGGAACAATATTATGCATCACATTTCTCCAAGGGCACATCACTGTTATGTCACATATTATTATGTTGAATTACATCGCTATTGTAATCTACTCTCACGTATAGATAAATTAATGTTTTCCTGCTACCGCAGGAGGATGTGGATACGGATAACCCCGTCTAGGGGTTAGCGCACCAACCTCTCGATGGGTATAAAAAAACAAGCCTGCCGTTCGGAATCAGCGATAAATTGTAGGTCCCAGTCTAATTAGCCCTCATGGGCAGAAAATGACTGTGGTGCGACAAAAATGATCAAATTAATGTTTTCCCATGAATTTGACTGTATCTGTTTAATGCATATAAAATGTTTT
Organism: Pholcus phalangioides; assembly: GCF_987345545.1. NCBI lineage: Eukaryota > Metazoa > Arthropoda > Arachnida > Araneae > Pholcidae > Pholcus > Pholcus phalangioides. The sequence goes on along the minus strand of NW_028301620.1, from coordinate 6,184,172 downwards.
TTGTTAGTTTTGTTTCTATATTGTTATACGGATGTTTTTCAATAACCCAAAGAATTTTAAGAAGACCATAAAAATTACCAAGGTCTCCTGAGTCCAGACCTGCCAACTCTCATGATTTTTCACCCTTCCTCCCACTCTCCGGAATTTGGAAATTTCCCCTGTTAGCAGAAAAATTACGAGCGTTAACTGAATGTACGTCATTTTCAGCATATGCTTTGGGAGATTAAGAATGAACTAAAGTTGCCAACAGACTGTGAAAATTGTGCAGCAAATAAGGGATGGGCAGTTTTTTCTGTTATGAAACTAGTTCATCCATAAAAGTAGTGCTAGTCTGACAACTTACTCATTCCATAAGTTTTGGCGTACAAGCAATAGTCATGCTCATCTGGCAACGGCATTAAGGTCTGTGATACACATGCTACTTTAGAGCATATGAAACCAATGAGATTATTGATAACATTTGAGCAAATGTTACCAATAATATCATTGGTTTCATATGCTCTAAAGTGGCATGCTTTCGTGCTACTTAGTGGCATGTGTATCACAGCCCTAAAAGCTGATTTCTTTTTTTTCACGAGCCATGTTTGAAAACTAGTTCACCGGTTGATGCAAATTTCTAGCTCACCACAGCACTAGATTCAGGGTTATATGTGGACTTCCCCGCCCCCTTTCATTGCAGTTCTTTCACTCCGTCATAATCGTTCACATTATCCTCAGCCATGCTTCCAAATTTGTTTTGGTTTGGGTTTGCCCGCCCCCGAGAATCATTGGATTTTTTTGGATCCCAAAAGTTGGCACGTATGCAAGTCAGTATCATTTTATGACATGATTCATCCATTTATTATATTTACCCGTACATACAAGATACACTAGTGACAAATTTATCAGAAGCACAGCTGACTTTTACAAATTTTCTTAGTCTTAACAGTTTTGATTAGGGAGTTTTATATGATTAAAATCATGAAGCCTCTTTATAAAAACATTAATAATAACAATTGTTATTGCAATATTCTTTTTATAATACAGTGTGTCCCTGATTTTATTGTGGATTGATGAGAACTGATCCTGCCTTGGATACCCAAAAACTCAGATATAATATTAGATTTTAAGGTTGAATAAAATAAAAACATAAATAGTGGAAATCAAGTTTGCACAAATATTAACTACTGAATCATATTAATATGGTGCTAAGTTACATTGAGTAAAGTGCTATAAATATAATTAAAATTTGTAAAACATTTTAGAAACTACTGTGCGTACTTTGAAATAGTCCTTAAATTCCTTCTAAACATCCCTCAACATAATACAGTACGCCAAGTTTTCAGTATACATTGCTATTGTAGTTGATGTTTGTTTTGTGTATTTGTCTTTACTGTTTTGCATAAAAAAACCCACTTTTTTAAAAACAGAAACATGAAAATTGCCCTAGATAGCCTGGAACTTAGTTAATCAAGCTCTTACTAATTGACATGAATGTCGCTCTCCACTTGTTAATACAAGATATACGGAAGACTGGATGTTGTGAAGATATTTATTATTTCAGATGTTTATTTTTTAAGGAAGGAAAAAACTCATCTCTGCCTCTACCAGGAGTCGAACCCGGGTCCCTCGATTGCCGGACGAGTGCTCTGACCACTAAGCTACAGAGGAGATAGAGATTTTCCTTCGCTAGAGCGTATATATATAAATATCTTCACAACATCCAGTCTTCCGTATATCTTGTCTTACTAATTATTATTATTATTACTAATTATTATACTAACAATACTAATATTTTTTTCATCAGCAATTGTGAAAAATGTTGCAGAAAAATTCCTTCATATGCGTGGCAAAATTTTTTTCAAACAAACATATAACTGCACATTGAGATAAATTTGAATATGTATCATGGTAACTATATCTATTGATATAGCCCATATGGTTTTGGTATACTTACATTATGTACCAATGAAAGATGTGTTTTGCTAAAGTAAATTTTTAACTTATAAAATGAATCTTTCCAAACAGTTTTTTTTTTAAATCTTATTATTACACGACCCAATTTTTACTTCTCATAATCTTAACAAAAACTAAGCCCCCCCCCTCTTTTCCATTTATTTATTTGAAGTTTTATTGTGGTTATATCACTATAAAGGTGGTGTAAAAAATTGTGTGAAACATTTATTTGATTACAAATAATAATTTCAATTTTATTGCTAGTCTCGAACATTGCTTGGTGGACGATCTGAACGAAATGAGTACCTTCTTCTTCATGCCTTTCATGAGAAAAATTATATTTATCCTCCCAAAGTTCGTAACAAGAAGTCGTCAAAGGTAATTTAAAGTTTCTTAATTTCAGTTTCATCAGTTAATACGCTCATTTCAAATGAATAAATTAATTCAGTTTTTACTTTGATTTTTTTTTCATTTAAATAATTACATTTCAAGGTCCGAAGCATTGAGGATGAGGAGAATGCTGCAGAAATCAAACCTGGTCGTCGCAAACCTGCTTACGAAGGAGGCCTTGTGCTTGAACCCAAGAAAGGTTAATGGCTATGTGCTTTGTTTTTCATTGAACCACTATGTGCATATTTATGAAATTGTGATCTAACATACATTTTCATTTCATTTCTGTAGGGTTTTATGATAAATTCATATTGCTCATGGATTTCAACAGTTTGTATCCATCCATCATTCAGGAATACAACATATGCTTTACAACTTTAGATCGAACAGCTAACATAGATAATAAATTAGAGGTATGTTGTTATCTGAATATTTTCCATAAAATAATTATTTTCCCCTCTCAGTTTCCTGAAAGTATTTTCAGATTATAAGTTTACATTAACTCTCCAATGTGCGTGGTTTAGCTAATATGCTATAATCTATTGATAAAAGATTATTCTACTTTGTCGTCATCATCTGAAAAACATTCACAAATTTCAATAATTTTCTTTTACCATGCATTGATACCGTTACCTGAAAGTATTTTCAGATTATAAGTTTACATTAACTCTCCAATGTGCGTGGTTTAGCTAATATGCTATAATCTATTGATAAAATATTATTCTACTTTGTCGTCATCATCTGAAAAACATTCACAAATTTCAATAATTTTCTTCTTTTACCATGCATTGATACCGTTTGAAAAAAAAGTGAATAATCATGGTAAAAAGATGGTTAAACAATAAATTTTAGTGGAACAACATATTTTTAGGTTAAAATAAAAATTCATGCATCAGAGAGATGAACTTAAATCATATTTTACAGTTAAATTATATGTTTTTTCTTTGTAGGGAGATCTGCAAGCTGTTCTTCCAGAGCCAGGCCTGAATCCCGGTGTATTACCTACAGAGATTAGAAAATTAGTTGAGAGTAGAAAACATGTCAAAGCTCTGATGAAGGCTCCAGATGTACAAAAAGATAGATATATACAGGTTGTGTACTATCATACAAAATTCATTTTTCTGTGTGTAGATATTTTTGGAACACTTTTAAGATTTCTTAAGTGATCAAACTTTAACCCTTTCAGGAACTAATATTTTCATCAGTTTATTCTGAAAAAACTGAATTATGTTGGAACTATTGACATTAAAAACAGCTTCTGGAACCTATTTGGTATCCTTCAGACCAGTGTTTCTCAACCTGTAATCTGGGAGCACTTTGTAGGTAGTCTGTGGGTACCCTTTCATTTATATTAAATAAAAAAGTTGTGAATATAATGTCAAATTGTAATTTAATTACTTCAATTTTTATGGCATGTAAATTATAAAAAATTTCAGATTTTATTTAGGGAAGGCAGTCAATTTACATTCGCTGCAAGGGGTCCACGACATCAAAAGGTCGGGAAACACTGCTTCAGACAATGATTGCTTGAAACATAATAGTAAATCATGACTTGATTATTATAATAAGAATTGTATCTATCATTTTATGAAGGCCTGCATGCAATTTTGAGAGGTTAAATAATATTGTTCTTGAATGATTGTCAATCAACACTTGTAAAACATTATAAGACAAAATTTCAAATTTTATTTGGCTAATGAAAATAAGTTTGCATAATTGGATGTAAACTTTATTTCGGTTGAAATTTATAGTAATGGAAAAGAATGCTCACCATTTTTGAATTATTTCGACGTCCATATGAAATGTAGCCATTTGTTTCTTAAAGCATATATGAAACTGAGTTGACAAATTCGTGTTGGAGATAAATGTTTAATGTTATAAAAAAATTCTTTAACTAATTTTCAAAATTCATTTTTTTCCTTTTAGTATGATATTCGTCAGAGAGCTCTGAAATTGACTGCTAATAGCATGTATGGATGTTTGGGCTTTACTCATTCCAGATTTTATGCAAAAATGCTTGCAGCTCTCATCACTCGCAAAGGCAGAGAAGTAAAAACTTTTTTTAATCAATTTTTTTTCTATTTTATTATTTTAGTCCATATTGCTATTTGTTTATTAACTTTCTTAAATATGTAATCAAATGCATTAGAACCTAAGTTAATTGCATCGTTTCAGCTATATTTATAACTGTTTGACTTGATAAAACAGAGCATGTCTTTTTTTTTGCATTGCGTGTTTTTATAATTAACAAATTTTCTTCTTTTTGCTTTGGTCAGATCCTATTACAAACAAAAGGACTTGTTGAAAAGGTATTAGAAATTTTGAGTGTATTTAAATTTTTAAAGTATTTTTAAGTACTGATTAAAAAATATATAAGTGCTGTTTTTATGTAGCATTCGTTCGACGTTTTAAATTAATTGTTAGGTTTTTTTGCATTACTATGAAAAAGATGGGATTTGAAGTCATATATGGTGATACTGACTCGATAATGATCAACACTAATCAGACAGAATTCGAAAGTGTTAATCAAATGGGAAATAAGGTAGCTATATACCGCTGTTATTTTTAAGAATAATTAATTAGATGCATGGTTATACTAAGATTTATATTTTATTTTCATTCATATCTAATAATAAACAAATATTCACAAAAAATAATTTTTTTACAGATAAAATCTGAAATCAACAAGCTTTATCGTCTTTTGGAGATAGACATTGATGGTGTATACAAACCAATGCTGCTATTGAAGAAAAAAAAGTATGCTGCTCTTGCAGTGACTCCGACTTCCAATGGGCAATACATCACTAAAGAAGAAATGAAAGGTTTGGATATAGTCAGAAGAGATTGGTCTAAGCTGGCAAAAAATGCTGGAGAGTGAGTCACTGAAAATGGCTTAATGATTTCATTCTGTCGTATTATGTAAAATTTTGTGTGGTTTGAAATATATAACGTGCATTAAGCGAATTACAAATTTCAACCACAAATTTTTTAACCACAAAGCTTTTTGTGGTTATAATTTCTAAAATAGTTTTGTCTTTGGATAGATAAAAACAAAAAAAATGTGTGTGTTATGTTTGTTTCCAAAAATTTTGTTCTTCCAAAAGTAGATGTTTATATTTATTTCTAAAATGTGTAATTATACAGGGTGGTAACTATCGATAGCTCAATAATTACACGTGATTCCTTGTGAAAAACAAATATAGAAAAGGGTTTTTCCATTTTAGGAATGGGACAAATATTAAGGGAGTTTTGACATTTTTTTAACGTTAATATTAAAGTTTGGAAATTTTGTGACTTAATTTTTCTAATGGTCAGTTACACTTACCACTGAACGAAAGTAAATTTCTCCACCAGCAGTGGGTTGCCACGTCTTGAAAATGAACTGAAATATTCAATCCTATTAGAAGCCAAGTTTGGCCTTTTTCTTTCATGATTGGCTCTTTTTCTCCTCATGTACGTGTGATATTATAACTTTGTTATTGCGTGTGGCATATGTGTAAGCTTTGTCCACTATATTGGCAAATCTATCATCAGATTTGTAAAGTGTTAGCCAAATGAGATCTATTTGAATTTTTTTTAAACCAAACTCAACACTTATTTGCCAAAATGTGGTAATTTGCTCTTCTTCACTGTCGAGAAGACTTTGGAGGGGAGGTGTATACAGTGCATAGTGTTTATTGCGCTGTCATTGCAATTAAATCACATGTTGGTCAATAAAACAGTAATATTTTTTGAGCAATTTTAAAATCACATTCTAAGAAGGTGTGCAGGAGAGGACACGACACTTATATTAGCATACATAAGAGGACGACCGAGAAGAACGTGGACAACAGTATCGTTTGTTAAAAAGACAAGCTCAAGATTGAGTGATATGGAGAGCCATGATTGCCAACCTTCGAATCAGAAATAACACCTTATGATGATGATTAATTATAAAATTTCACTAAAACTTTTATGTGCAAAAGCTTCAATGAAGAATGTAAAAATGGTAGCTTGACAAAAGTGACTGGTGTAAACAGTAAAGTCATAACGATTCAGAGTCAGAAACTTTTAATCAAACTAATTATTCGATGAATTGGCATATTCAAAATAATTAGTGATTTCTCAGATTTTCTCAATTGATTATTCATCGAGTTACATTTTCATACCAAATTCTAGATGTTGCAATAAAGATTTTGAATTTCCTTGTGACTGCAATTGATTTTTATCTTGCTGAAATGTTAATACATTTCTTTATACCTTTTTACAAGAAATATTTTGATACAACTTCAAAATTTATTCCAGCCTGCATGATTCACACAGAACTTGCTCATTTTTTCAGATAAAGTTTTTTTTGGGGTGTATTTATAAGGCCCCCCCCCCCCCTCTTAGATGGACTTCGGGCTCTCACCGCTCTAGGCAAGAGCTGCTAATTTTTCAGCTGCTGTGAGATGTTCTTATATTTTGTTTCTTAATTTTCTTTCCGAAAAATTATACCCCATTTTTCTTGCCTTCAATTTTCAAAATGAAAGTCATTTATCTCGTTACTGTTTATCCTTCTAAATATGATTTTGAGTATTGTGTCATACAGACACACTCATATGTGTACACTCTCATACACACACTTAACATAAATGAGATGCCGTAAAAATTGTAAACTATTATTGCTAGACTTCATCATGACAATTTGTAACTGTGATCGATTTCATTCAACAATCGTATTGTGTTAATCAAGCTAATTTTGTTGCAAAATCACAATCAAAAGCTGTGGTGCAACATGTAAATTTTCCAAAAGTTGTGAATTGGAAGTGGAAAAAAAAAATCTCGTCTCAAACTTGTTTGTGATACTTTATTCATTTAAGGAGTGATACTTTATTCATTTAAGGAGTGATACTTTATTCATTTAAGGAGTGTCACAATCCATCAAGTCAATTTTTCAAACATGATTTTAAGAAGATATTTCGTTCAATTAAAATTCAAATTCAAAATTTTTTTGTCAATAGGATTAATTTTTTTTTCATAATAAAATGGAAAGTTAATGAACAATAGTGTAAACATGAACAAGAAAAAACACTTTGAATGCAATTTTCTCAAATTGCAGTTTTTGAGGCCATCCCCCGTAAGATTAAAAAAAACTATTCCTAAAAAATTCTGAAATTTTGTAGGAATATTTATGCGACTACATGTGTTAGTAAAATTAACCTCAAACTTTGGTATCTGATCATTCGTTAGAATTGTATGAATTTTCAAAAAATGGATAAATTGCAAAAATCTAAATTTAACATTAAAAAAAAAAATACTTCCCATGGGTTGATTTCCATAAATCTGAGGTTTATTTTAATAATACATGGCAATTAAACATTTCTGCAAAATTTCAGAATTTTTGGGGAGTAGTTTTTTTAATCTTGCGGATGAACTCAAAAACTGCAATCTGAGGAAATTGTAATAATTAACACCCGCGTAAAAATTTTGAAAAGTGCCTTTACACACACACAAGAAAAGAAAACTGGTTTGCTTTCTTGATTTATCTTAGGGTTAATACAATATTAGCACCTTCAAAAATGCCAAGTTATACGTTTGGTATACGTTCAGTGAATTTGGCAGGATTATGAAGTGATGTAATCAATTTTCAAAGTCTTATAACTCCTTAACCCTTCAAGCGTTTTTTAAAATTTTCCTGATCTGCATTATAACTGCCACATTGGAAATAAAAACGTGTTAAGAACCCAAGATGTTTCAGGGTGACCGAAATAAAGCAGATCGAGTTTGATGAGATATCTTGGGATTGCTGCTGTAAGGGTTAATTATAGTTCAAATCAAAAAACTGAAAACACTTTTCTATATTAGTTTTTCACAAGGAACCATGTGTGTAATTATTGGGTGGTCAATAGTTACCATCCTGCATATGTAGTCAAATTTCCATAAGTTGAGAGTGCAGCAGCTGATGAAAAACTTTGAGTTATCATTAGTTCAGCTTATCTTAGATTTTGATTTGGGAGAAGTAAAAAATGATTTTTTTATAATAACAGAGTGCCATTTATGGATATCATATTAGTAAAAAATGTCGAACTATATATATATACTAGTCATGAAATTGACAAGGATGAATTATTCTAATGTGTAAGTATTTAATGAGAATATTGGAAAAACCAAACACACACACATAGACACACGTCTTATGAGCATAAATATTTGTATAAATTAAACTAATGAATAAAGAGAAAGCAAGATTATATTCCTTAAAAAAAACTTCAGTAATTTTTGATTTCCTCTTGTTTCATTCATGTTCGAAGAGAGTCTGACACGAATGTCCCAGTGTCTTTAACATTGTTGATACAGTATTCATATTTTTTTTAACTTTTAACATTTTCTTGAGATTTTGATTTTTTTTCAATTCCATTGATAATTTATTTTAACATTCAAATCTGGTTTCAAATTTAGTTTCTTTTCTCAATTACCTATTAGCACAACCTCCCATCAAACATTTGATTGTACAACAGTTTCTGATTTCCTTTGTAACATCAACCGTCTCCTCTGTCAAACCTCACCACCACATTTCCTTGTATATGTCTCGGCCAAGCAATATTGTATAAATAAATAAAGCTTTCAACTTTCACTTCGGAATTTTTAAAAAAAGCTACGGACAATCACAATTTGTACTGGCATTTAAACATTGAATTCACTTGCAACTGAGCGAAAGCAGAATGGAAATTTTGACAAGACCAGACATGCAACAAATGATTTGCAAGCACGGATGTTCATCATGTTCAACCAAGTTCATCGTCATTGGTCAGTTTATCAAAAAATAAAAAAAAAATATAAATAAATAAAACAAAACAACAGAGTAGAAGGGAAAGGGAGAGAAAGAAGTTCCTTTTTTTTATTATTTATGTAGGCTACACACCTTCGATTCCTCACTAGGAGAAGAAATGCAATTTTTTAAAAATTCATCTCGTATCTAATAAGTTTGACTTAAAGGATGAAAACTGCAAGTAAAGGAAGAACTTTGACACTAAAATAATATTGAAGGTTCTGGATAGGGGCGAAAACTTTGACTTAAACAGATATTTAAATTATTGAGAATTGTCTTATATACACAAGTGATCCGTATTTCCTAAGAACGATTAGCGGAGATGATGAATTATACTTTAATTTTAAAATATGATACACTAATCATATAAGTTCCCTTCACCAAGAATTTTTTTATTTTGCTTTAGAATTGTGAATCCAAATACATTGAAAAATAGGCTAGTAAGTTGCTCATTTGTTAGTAGGTTTAACTTGTAGACAAAGAACATTTTAATAATTTATCTGCCAAAAAGACTGAAACCATTTGGCTTATTTCTTCGGTTTTGAATAAATGCTGCTGCTGTTTACAGTGGTTATAAAAGAAGGAATTTTCTTCACAGTTTCAACATGGTTTGTTAAGCTTCATCAAGAGTTATTTGAAACAGAGTAATTTCAGCTATGACATGGTCGTGCAATAGGAAATGAACTTGCATTTGGTTCTTATGCTGATGTATATTATATAATTAATTATATAATAATTATATTTATATTTATATATTATATAATTAATTATATAATATAATATACATCAGTATAAGAACCAAATGCAAGTTCATTTCCTATTGCATGACCATGTCGTAGATGAAATTAGCTTATATAATTAATTATATAATATATGTAGGCTCTTCACAGAGAAAAACACACAGCCTCTATTTTCTAAACATTTATTACACGCCCAAAAACATACAAGGCAATCACACACAGATATAACAAAAAACGCTGCCTTTCCTGCCGACTTCTCCTGGCAAACTCCCTGTTGCCAAAACTAATCTTTACATTACCACTTATTCACTTGCATGCTGCAGTGCCATCTACCGACAACAACAAAAAAAACTAAAAATAAAAATCCTACATATACTATTAATACAGTATATATGCTTTAAACAAATAAAAGTTTTGAAGTCACAAAAATAGTAATTTGTATTGCATAATGTAAAATTTTAACTTAGCTTTTTTATGCGGCCTGACAACCAAGTAGCTAATGTTTTAACCTCTTGTTCAACAAATCTGTGTTCCAACAAAGAACCACTTTCTGGTATTGAATAGGCACACATTAATAAGGACAGCTCACAGCAGCACCTATGACAATGGTTGGTGGTGTCCCAAGGAGCTGCTGCGCACACTTTGAGAACTACTGGTCTAAACAACACCTATGCGTGTGTGTATAAAATGACACTGTGATATAGCAAAAATTATCAAATAAATTTGGCTTAAGACGTTTTCTTATTGTAATTTATGCAGTTTTACTTTGATTTTTTAATCTATTTTTCATCCTAAAACTATTTAATTTTCATACAGATTTACAATCAAACAAATTTTGTCAACCAAGTCAAAAGAAGACATACTAGAAGAAATTCATTCACACCTTATTACTTTGGGGGAGACAGTACGATCTGGATCTAGACCTCTTTCAGATTTTGTCATCATGAAGGTACTATAATATGGTTGTTTGGTTTAAACCATGTGTTTTTTCTTCTTCTAAAAATCAACTAAAACTGGCCTAAATATAATTTTTCCTTGAAAAATATTATATTGGTTTATTATTAGCCAAAATTTTTCATTTTTACCACAGTTTATATTCTTGGGGTACATTCTGATGGTATATCTTTAAATGGCATAAGATGGTATAAGTGGTTTTTTCAAAAAGTCTCATAAAAGTGGCCTGAATATATATATATTCGGCCTGAAGTTATATATACAGAAGCCAAAATTTCTCACCACATTTTCTAACCTTTGGCTACATTTTGGTGCTCTATCTTAAGCAAATTCATGAATAAGGATTGCATCACACATCTAAATGTAGTGGTGTATCATCTCACAGGGTTTCTTTTTCCCTTCACAAGTAAGCAGCAACAGTAGTTTGATTGTTATTTTTCTGTTTGACAATTTAACTGTGTGGAAAATTTAATTTTAACTTTTTAGTCTAATTATTATTTTTTCAAATTAAGGAAAAAAACATTTAAAACATTAGTTAAGGAATCATTTTCCTTGTCAGTTACTGCACATAATTTATCAAGAAGTCGTATCAGTTGTATTATTGAACACTTAATTGTTAGACTATTGCATCAATCACTCAAAGATGATTGAGTATTTTAAGGGTTGAAGATTTTTTGAAAATCAGTCATTGAAGTAAATTTTTTAGTAATTAAAACATTATTTAGGATATATTAATTTAATAGATATATATATTTTAATTTCTCTCTTTCTATATTCTGTACTTTGATATAATTTCTTCTATGAATTATTGTACCAATGTAATTATACCAATGTAATCTTTACATTTTCCTTAGAGATCTGTGTGACATGTTCAGAGGGAATGTGTTAGGAGAAATTTATTTTGGGGAAATTAACATTTTTCTGTTTGAATTTTTATTAAGCAAAGATTTTATAAGAATATGATATAATTTATTTCCTGTTTTTTTAACCTTCCTTATCAATTTTCGTTCATATGACAGCAATTGATGAAAAATCCAGAAGATTACCCAACCAAACAAAATCTTCCTCATGTGACAGTAGCTCTTAGAATGAACTCAAAATCAGGCAAGAAATTTCGGCAGCATGATACAGTTCCATATGTCATTTGTATGGTAAGTTATACAAACATTGAATCATAAAAGCATGAATTCTGCTATTTATTAACACCTAAACTGTATAAATAGTCATAATTATATCTTTCTGATGTATAGTAAAACTTCGATTAACCGTCAGTTTCTGTTATCCGTCATCGTCTAAAAAAAATACGGAAAAACAGCTCCAAGTTTTAAGGTCCAAAAAGATTGGATCACTGCTATGGTCTATGCAAATGCCACAGGCAATCATATATTACCCCTGCTTGTGTGTAATTAGTAAATTCAAGAAACCATGAGCTTTCAAAAATTTTAATATGAACGCATTGCCTGTGAACTATTATGCCCAAAAAAGTGCTTGGATGGACCAAACAATTTTTTAGAGTGGCTCCACAACGTCTCGTACCACAAGTTGGAGCTCATATATTAAGAAGACACCAACGAATAAGGCAAATACACGAAAATACAAAAATCATGCATTTCGACACCAATGGGTGTCGACTTCAGAGGAAAAATATTTAACCACTTGTCACGCTGACCGAGTGTTTCCCACTTGGGTTAAATACCGAATCTTAACGCTCAGTTGCTCAGCAAAAAAAGTATGTCTGTTCAATTCAAAGGTTGTGGTCAGAACGAAGCTGTGAGCCTGCGTGAGATACTAATGCAGCATCCTGATTGGATGCTTGCGGAATAGTGCTACCCAGTTTGTCTATTCAAATTTTCTTAGAATTCCTGCTGAAAATGAATTTAAGCCATGATGTTGTGATCAGGGGTGTAGATTTATTATCGTTTACTAGTATATTTTTGAAGACCCGAATATATGTGCCTTCGTAGAAATTTAAATTAACTGTGGACTTGACTTTGTAAAGAACTCTTGCTTCTTGAAATTTAAATTTATGGCCTTCTTGCCAACAGTGAGTGGTGATGAATTGAACAGACATACCTTTTCTACTGAGCAACTGAACGTTAAGATTTGGTATTCAACCCAAGTGGGAAACTCAGTCAACTTGACTAGTGGTTAAATATTTTTTGAAGACGACACCCATTGGTGTCGAAATCAGGGTTGGTAAAAAAACCAAAAAACCGGTTTTTTTTTATTTAAACCAGGTTTTTTTGGGTTAAACCGGTTTTTTTGTTTTATATAGTATTAACATTAAAAACAATGAAATTTCTGAAAAATCATTCAAACTTCTAATAATTAACTGAAATAAAATGTTTATTAATGTAATTAACACTATTCCCATGCTAATTAATCAATAAATATTTCTTACATTTTAACAAAAACCAACTTTTGCAATTTAATTATTTTTTGCTTAACTCAATGGATTACTGTGTGTTTGGAAATTCTTTCAATGTTATTATTAATCATATAATATATAAAGGTTTTTCTCCAGTTACTTTCAGTATGCTTAATTAGGAAGCTATTTTGAAAAAAGTAATAAAAATTAAGTGAATATAATGTATTTAATGAAGCATAAATAATGCAGATTAATTAGCAATGATTTACGATATACAGGGTGATTATAACTAAGGTTCTGATTTCAAAACACTGTAAAAAAAGAACGATTGTCAGAATGACTTGAAAATTGACATGAATATTCCTGAAAATATTCAATTTTATTTGATAAAGGGGAAAAAATACTTAAAAATGTAAAATTAATGACATCATCCAACATGTGGGAAATTTGCCCACAGAATGGAAACGATAGACAGTCATTGCAGAATGATACCGTAATTATAGCATTTCACGATTTCATAATTCATGGAAACATCACAAAAAACGAAGTAATTGAACAAATAACTACAACTTACTTAAGAAATGTTAAATATGTTGTCCACTGCGTGTTCTGGCTATGAGGTTGAAGGCACAAAAATTGTTCTTCAACAACAGAATCGGAGTATGCCATGGTCATAAAGTGGATGTGCTTGCAATTCAGCTTTATTAAACTAAACCAAACGTCTCCCCCCCCCCCCCGTTAATATTCCTGAGGAACTTCTAACATATAGGGAATGTGCTGGAGATTGCAATTCACCAAAGTTTGCAATCTGACCACGGTTTATAACATTTTTAGGTACCCCCACAGCCAGAAGTTGCAAGGGTTATTGTGCATCCTGTCAAAATGGGTCTTCAGCAGCTGCTTTGCTGGTATTGCAATGTGCATCTTGATAGAAGTTCTGTCTACACACTGATGCTGTGGAAGTGCCGAAATGATGTGGTTGCACAAAATAGATTATACTGCTGGCCAAGTACAGCATCATCTACTTGCACATTTTGCACTTTCTTCTTTTGCGAAAGAAACTTCCATTGCTTTAGGAGTATCCATGCAAATTTTCAAGTCATTCTGATCAGTACTTATTGTATAGTTTTGGAGAATCAAAACTTAAATTATAATATAATTTATAATTATAATATTAAATAATCAATATAACTGATTATTTTTCATAAATCTGTTACTACTATGCAGTAGAACCTTGATTAACTGGGCTTAACAGTGTGTGTGTGTGAAAGTATAAAAAAAACAACTATTGAATATTAAAACTGCTACTACTTTCCCAAACACCAACTCTGGCCATATCGCCATATTGCAATTTACTGCCATTAGTGAGATGAGCTGGAAGTGAAGGCGCTGTCTATCGGTGGTCGCCTCGAGTTCGTTAGGGAAAATATCTTTTCGATATCCTCCCTTGGGTTCGAACCCGGGACCCTGACAACAACCTTCACGATGGTAGACGAGCATCTTACCACCATGCCACTCGGGCATATTGAATATTAAGACTGGGAGATATACAGTAGGAGATGTGCTACTTCTTATGGGAAAGAAAATGAAAATGTATGTGAGGTAATGTAACTACTAGTACACTAGTCTTTGTCCTTTAAGGACAGGTAGTGTCTTTATTGGATTATAGGACCACCTGCCCCTAGCATGATGGTGTCGTTACCGTAGCTGCTTCTTTGTGAAGGGAAAAAGAAACCATGTGAGATAATACACCACTACATTTAGATGTGTGATGCAATCCTTATTCATGAATTTGCTAAAGATAAAGCATCAGAACGTAGCCAAAGGTTAGAAAATGTTGTAAGAATGAGAAATTTTGGTTTTTATATATAACTTTAAATAACTAAGATACTTCATATGAAAGATATATATATATTCTGGCCACTTTTATGAGACTTTTTGAAAAAAACCACTTATAAAATCTTATGTCATTTAAAGATATACCATCAGAATGTACCCCAAGGATATAAAATGTGGTAAAAATGAAAAATTTTTGCTAATAATGAACCACTATGATATTTTTCAAGGAAAAAAATGATATTTAGGCAACTTTTATTTGATTTTTTGAAAAAAACCAAAGTTTTTTTTTTTAAAAAAAACCACTTGGTTAAAACCAAGGTTTTTCGACAACTCTGGTCGAAATGAATTAGGAATTTTGTATTTTCGTGTATTTGCCTTATTCGTTGGTGTCTTAATATTCTTGGGCAAAGTTCGTCAACTCTTCCATAGAGCTCATATGGCTGAAAAACAGAAAGCATTACTGTTGATGGACAATGCCCCAACACGCCCTTCTTGCAAAATCAATAGTGATGATGGCAAAATAACATGCCTCTTTCTCCCCCAGTGAATAAAACTCCACTTATCCAGTCTATGGACCAGGGCATAATTGAAAATATAAAGCAGCGTTATAGAAAGGCTTTTAACGAAGGCTTGCTTTCATCTGTCTAATGATGCCATGACTGTCTAAGAATTTTGGAAGAGATATAACATAATGGATGCTATTTTCAATGTCCCACTGCCTGGGCTGACCTTAAATTGAAGTTTCTATTGATCGTTTTCTAAAATTAAATACAATATGTATGCATTAATCACTTTTAAAGGATTTTATTTTCATTTTTGTCCAAAGTATGCTGTGAAATCATGTTACTGTACATATGTACTAAAAGATTTGTTATCCGTCTATTCAGTTATCTGTCACAACCCTGTTCTAGATGGTGACAGTTAATTGAACTTTCACTGTATAGAATTCCTGTATCACAAACCATCAAAAGTGATTCAGCACACGTTTCTATTTTCATCATCAATTCATCACAAATGCAGTCTAAGCATTAATTACTATATTGAAGTTTCTCTTCTTTTTTTTCCGATAAAATCTTTATCAAAATTATAGTGTTGAATCCAGCAAAATATGCTGTAAAATAATTACCTTATTTTAACAAATATAAGGAACCCCACAATTTTTTAGCTTAAAATTTGGAAAAGGTCTCATAAAAGATATTTTTATAGGAACCACACACATTAAATTCCTCATCATTCTCATCTGATACATCACAATCAGCTATATCAACCTTCATTAGTTCATTATATATTTTTAGTTCATTATCATCATTAGTCACTCTCATGGTAAATTGCATCATCCTGAGTACCATCCATGCAGTGGCGTAGCCAGGGGGGGGAGCAGAGGGAGCAATTGCTCCCCCAATCAAAATTTTGCCTACATTGGCGCCTATTTTTTTAAATGACTTTTGATCTTTAAAAAAAACTTGAAAAATATTGACTTTTTCATTTTCTACCTTCATTGACTAAAATGATGAGTAAGGGGGAAAAAAATCTACATTTATATTTGCGCTTCTTGCAGTTTCACAGTGATTGGGTTTGTACTAATCTTTAAGAAAAGAATGAAAAAAAGAAAGTTGAGGTTTTTTTTCATTACCATTTTTGACAATTGCTCTCAAGCTCTTCATCTGGAAGCATGTTCAGATCAACCTCTGTCCTCCCACCTTTATCAAGGGCAGAATCTTGCCCGCTTCTAGCTGTAACTCTTTTCTCTTGCTATTGGTAGTTCTTGGTAGAGCTCCTAGAAATACCTTTCGTAGCTATGAGGATATGGAGTTCATGAAAGCTCATGCTGTTCTGAAGTGCCACCAAGAGCATTGACTAAGGCACCTTTTGAAGAAATTAGGCACGGGAACCTATTGTGGACAGACCTATGAAGTAATGGCTATGATTCAATCTCCAAGATGTATCGTCTTTCCTTTGGGTGTCTTAGGTAGAGCTTGAGCTCCTAGAAATACTAGTTTATGTATGGGTGACTTAGCTAGATTCATAGTGTCTAGAAATGCCACGTTATCTGCTGGTGCCCTGGCAAGAGCTTGTAGCTTGTGTATAGGACAGTGTCAAAGACTAGGAAAAGGTGGAAAACTGCTATGAGCTTTTGAACCCTAAAAAGCCCAAGATTTTGGGGCCAAAAAAGGGGGGTTCTGGAATAGTTTTTCTTAAAGGTGGGTCAATAGTGCTCTGATATGTAGAGAATGGGAGAGGAAATTATAGTCTTCTATATTTGTACGACAATATATTGTACTATATTATACGGTGATAGTGCATAGTTTTACGTTAAAATATGACTTTTTCAGAAACATTTTTTCATAGTGTAGTGTCTCTTTTCTATGAATCATTGTTTGTTTCATCATTATGCATATACAGCAGTGTGCCGAATCGGAGAAATTATTCCCTGGAAAAAGTTATGGGGCCGGTGTGTTTGTTAACTCATGACACGTATATCTCCCCTCCAATTAATCCAGTGTTTCATAAACTTTTGGCAACTAACTGTGCCCCCCCCCCCAATCCTGGCTTCGTCATCAATCCGTGACTGGCAGGAATAGCCTGATGCAGAGGGTTCTTGTACTTTTTCCACCCGAGGTGCCCCTTTCCCCTATTCAATGGTTATCCGCGAGCTCCGCCAGCTTCCTGGAGCTGTTTAACAAAACATATTTTCGAAGAACCTTTGTCAGGGCCACCGCTCCATGGCGCATCTGATAAAGATTGGAGGCGCACAGTTTGAGAATCCCTGGCCTAATGTAAAAAAAACCCACTACTAAGTACTGAATAAGCACGCATCAATACACCAACGCGTTGAGACGTCCCTCAAAAAAGGGTGGCGATGAGCCACGAGCACATACACTTTGAGAATCTGTTAATATATTTCTGAAATAATATAAATGCACTATATATACTCAATCAGGGTTGGTAAAAAAACCAAAAAACCGGGTTTTTTTGGTTTAAACCAGGTTTTTTTGGTTTAAACCGGTTTTTTTGGTTTAAACCGGTTTTTTTGTTTTAAATAGTATTAACATTACATAGCTGCCAAGTCTCCCGAATTTTTCGGGAATCTCCCGAATTTTATCTTCATCGCTCGATCTCCCGAAAAGTTCTTAAATCTCCCGAATTTTTACGAAAATCACAAAAATCCCTAATTGTCCCTAAAAATTCCCTACTTCATTAAAAAAATCCCCGCTTATGAAAACAATCCCTAAGGAATTTCTTGTGGGGCATGAAGCCTCTTTTTTTTCCCTTTCGAAATGACGTCACACGTCGTAAATGGGGAAATTCCCCTTTTTAAGGAAGTTTTACAAACCCTCTGATGGTGACAAGAAAGTTGTTTGTCTTATCGTGCAGGGAAATGGCTTAGCAGCCAATAGTCCTGGATAATAATTGAAGATTATAGTCACGCACATATGGTCAAAATTTCTTTTGTTGAAGTTACGTACGTGCGATATAACAAAGCATGAATTAAGCAAAAACATATTTAATCAATTTTAAAGATACTTATTCCCCGATGAATTTCCTTTCATCAAACGTTCCAGAAGAGGGCCGACTTTTCCTTTTTGTACAAGTTGTGTTACGGACACAAACATCGGTCATGGTGGAAAGACTGCCATCATCACTCGTGAAATGAAAAAAAAAAAACATCAAGCAAGTGTCACAAAAAGTCAGTGTTCTTAAAAAATTGGAGCTTTTTTCCTTCATCTTCCGATGATTTTGAGGTCATTCGCGCAGAATGTTTGTTCACAGCATTTCTGACTGAACACAATATTTATTTTTACATCATTAAAGTTTTGGCCTCCAATTTCACTTGTTTTTTGCATAGGAATTTTATTCCCAAGGGTTTAACTTCCATGTGTGTAAAATCACTATTTTAATTTGACTTCAGTTTTTGAGTAGGGATTTTATTCCCTACGCTTCAACTTTTATGTTTGGAAAATCCCTATTTTATTTGGAAAAATCCCTATTGTATTTATTAGGGAGTGGTTTTAGCATAAAATACGGGAGTGCGCGAAAATCTCCCGAATTTTCATTTTCAAAAGTTGGCAGCTATGACATTAAAAACAATGAAATTTCTGAAAAATCATTCAAACTTCTAATAATTAACTAAAATGAAATGGTTATTAATGTAATTAACACTATTCCCATACTAATTAATCAATAAATATTTCTTACATTTTAACAAAAACCAACTTTTGCAATTTAATTATTTTTTGCTTAACTCAATGGATTACTGTGTGTTTGGAAATTCTTTCAATGTTATTATTAATCATATAATATATAAAGGTTTTTCTCCAGTTACTTTCAGTATGCTTAATTAGGAAGCTATTTTGAAAAAAGTAATAAAAATTAAGTGAATATAATGTATTTAATGAAGCATAAATAATGCAGATTAATTAGCAATGATTTACGATATACAGGGTGATTATAACTAAGGTTCTGATTTCAAAACACTGTAAAAAAAGAACGATTGTCAGAATGACTTGAAAATTGACATGAATATTCCTGAAAATATTCAATTTTATTTGATAAAGGGGAAAAAATACTTAAAAATGTAAAATTAATGACATCATCCAACATGTGGGAAATTTGCCCACAGAATGGAAACGATAGACAGTCATTGCAGAATGATACCGTAATTATAGCATTTCACGATTTCATAATTCATGGAAACATCACAAAAAACGAAGTAATTGAACAAATAACTACAACTTACTTAAGAAATGTTAAATATGTTGTCCAACCTGAGGTTGAAAGCACAAAAATTGTTTTTCAACAACAGAATTGGAGTATGCCAGGGTCATGATGTAGATGTGCTTGCAATTCAGCTTTATTAAACCAAACGTCCCCCCCCCCCCATTAATATTCCTGAGGAACTTCTAACATATAGGGAATGTGCTGGAGATTGAAATTCAAAGTTTGCAATCTGACCACTGTTTATTACACCCACAGCCAGAAGTTGCAAGGGTTATTGTGCATCCTGTCAAAATGGGTCTTCAGCAGCTGCTTTGCTGGTATTGCAATGTGCATCTTGATAGAAGTTCTATCCACACACTGATGCTGTGGAAGTGCTGAAATGATGTGGTTGCACAAAATAGATTATACTGCTGGCCAAGTACCGCATCATCTACTTGCACATTTTGCACTTTTTTCTTTTGTGAAAGAAACTTCCATTGCTTCAGGAGTATCCATGCAAATTTTCAAGTCATTCTGATCAGTACTTATTGTATAGTTTTGGAGAATCAAAATTCAAATTATAATCTCCCTGTATATAGCTGATTATTTTTCATAAATCTGTTACTATTATTCAGTAGAACCCTGATTAACTGGGCTTAACAGTGTGAAAGTATTAAAAAAAACTACTATTGAATATTAAGACTGGCAGATATACAGTAGGAGACGTGCTACTTCTTATGGGAAAGAAAATGCCTGCCCCTAGCATGATGGTGTCACTACTGTTGCTGCTTCTTTGTGAAGTGAAAAAGAAACCCTGTGAGATAATACACCACTACATTTAGATGTGTGATGCAGTCCTTATTCATGAATTTGTTAAAGATAGGGCATCAGAATGTAGCGAAAGGGTAGAAAATGTTGTAAGAATGAGAAATTTTGGCTTTTGTATATAACTTTAAATAACTAAGATACTTCATATGAAAAATATATATATATTCTGGCCACTTTTATGAGACTTTTTGAAAAAAACCGCTTATAAAATCTTGTCATTTAAAGATATACCATCAGAATGTACCCCCAAGGATATAAAATGTGGTAAAAATGAAACATTTTGGCTAATAATGAACCAATATGATATTTTTCAAGGAAAAAAATTATATTTAGGCAACTTTTATTTGATTTTTTGAAAAAAACCAAACTGGTTTTTTTGAAAAAACCACTTGGTTAAAACCAAGGTTTAAACCATGGTTTAAACCAAACAACCCTGATACTCATCGCTTTTTAAAGCAAAATTCCGGGCGTTATTTGTTTCTTTATTCTCCACAACACATAGGTGGTCTACGCAAGGTTGTCTTACGAGTATCAAAGGGACTTTTCTAAGGCCCTCTACCTGTTCAGAAATTCCTGCCTAACAGTTCACTCTCCAAAAATTTTAACTGGATCTCATCTTCATGAAGTCCCTTTTGCACTTGAGGCGCCTGGAATTGCCCATGTATTACAAGGAAAGTTTAAAAGTAACTGATACATACATAATAGTATTTCAGAAAAACAGAAGGTGTCCACGAAACGTTCAGTCTATTTTTAAAAAATTAAATTATCTAGTGTTTTTTTCAATTAGCGCTTATCCGAGGGCTTAATACTTTCTAATATGAACTATGACGTCGTGAGGTTTGCCAGGACTTACCCGAAGGCTCTCTGGTCAAATTACGAGGGGCAAAATCCAAGAACTTATTAGTCCAGAGGGTTCTTAAACTGTGCGTCACCAACCTTTGCCGGGGGTACCTTGGAGCATCCTGAAGATTTTTCAAAGAGATCCTTTATTAAACTGCTCTGGGGAGCCGTGGTCAAACATTGATTAAAGTAACGGGGCACTGCGGATGGAAAAAGTTTGAGAACCCCTGCTTTAGTCTGTGTACAATTCATCACTCATATATTTTCATTCTTCTCTGATTTGTTATAAAACATCGTATGAATTTATTTCACAAGAAAAACATATACTATGCACAATGCATTTTTAAGTTTTTCAACTTTGAGCAGAACTCCCGTTTAAATAGTATCTCCACAGGAAGTGGGTAGATAATAAAACATAAAAAATATTTCAATCGATTCATACACCTGCCACTTTTACTTGGATTTGGAAGATGAGCAGTGACGTTGCCAACACACCTCAGAGATACTTAAATAGATTACGGACACATACGACAATTTCTGGCAGACACTAATTCGTTTGAAGCAGTGGTTCCTAAACCTTTTTGGATTCAGGCCACCCTCTACTTGTGTATTTGCAATCTAGTAATATATGACAACCACTGCGATCGTGTGGGCATCATGATAGATTCATTCCGGTTTGAACCCCACTAGTGGCACAGTGGCAGTTGACTGAAGCGAGTCTTTTTTTTTCAATTTCTAGGTACGAATACGCTAACCGATCTTTCGTTTCGAAAGCCTTCCCGCAGAAAGCAGGAAGGCTTTCACCGTGGTATTTGCATAACACGAAACTTCAGGCATCTGCCAGTTTTACTTCTAATATGGAAGACAGGTGGCAAAACTTCTTAAACTGAAACCATGCATAACTATGACATCATATATACGTTATGGTCACGTACATTGGCGTGCGCAAAGGGGGAGGGAGGGGGGTTGGGGTTTTCTGCATACGCCTAATGGTCAAGTATAATATAAGAAAGAACTTTCCGGCGTGCATTAATTTGTTAGAAATTCCATAAGACAAATGTCTTGGAAGTACATGCACGATTAAGTAGAAGTAGTGTACATGTGATACGTGCTTACGAAAAAAATGTAACATGATAAAAGCGATTAAATGGAAGCATGAAGATTTCTCTGTACTGTCATATCTCAGAATAATTTTAGAGAAAGAGAAAATTTTTTTCCTTTTTATTTTACATTCTCCTATCATTTTTTATATTTTAATCTAAATTTTTTTCCAACTACCTTTTAGGGTGACTTCCCAGTTGTTTTTTGTGTTTGCATTTGTATAAATACACAAAACATAAAATGGAATTTAAATTTTTTTTAATTAATTAAAAAATTAAAATACATTAATCAATTGAAAATTAATGTAATTAATTTAATTTGAAAAATAACATCCAATGGAAAGAAAATAAATTTGATTTTTTAAATTGGGAAATTTAAAGTTCTTTCCACTAATGCGTAATTTTAAATTTGAGCCTTAAGCACGAACAAAAAATGGCGCCTTTCACAATTTCGCTCCCCCACCTGGCTACGCCACTGCATCCATGTTGTTGCTTGCTGTCTATGTATAAAAGGATCCCCCACTTCCTATTTTCGGGACATAACTTTTGGCAAAAAGTGGTTCCTTATACACATTAAAATATGATATGTCATGTTTGATTCTTGCAATACAAAAATAGGAAATACTGTGAAAATATGAAATACAAAAAAAAAAAAAAATTCAAATTATCCAATTCATCAATATACAGGGTGCATGAGATTTTACTGGAGACCCGTTCATCCTAGAGGCACAGACTTCCAATTAGAAAAAGTATCCAAATAAAGTGTAGAACTCAGATATACTTCATTCATTTTGCAAAGGATTGTATAGTTATTAAAATTAAAAAATTAAGTTTTTATGCGGACACCCTGTGCCCAAAAACCCAATTAGAAAGTTGTTGCCCTGTGTCTCCTAATGCCAAAAACCCAAGTTTTTAAGTGCAGTATTTGCTGTGATACTTGAATTTAAGAACGGAGGAAAGTTGCGACCAAAATATCACATTAAATACGGATAAAATGGTTTATCTGCATTTAATGCTGTTTTTCCCAACTTTCCTCAGTTTTTCAAATTTGCATATCTCAGTGAATAATGCAGTTAGAAACATGGATTTTTTTTGTTGACATCAGGAGATAGGGCAACAACTTTCTAATTGGGTTTTTAGGCATAGGGGGGTTCATATAAAAAGTATTTTTTTTATTTTAATAAGTTACAACCCTTGAAACATGAATGAAGTATCTGACATTATTTGAATACTTTTTCTAACTGGAAGTATACCTCTAGGATCAACAGTTCACCAGTAAAATGCCATGCATCCTGTTATTTATGCACCCTATATATATGGGATAATTGTACTTCCGAGAAAAACCAAAAACTATTAATTATAAAAATATATTGAATGCTTTCACTCACTGTGCCAGTTTCCCCATAGGTTCAACTAGTGTTTGTACAAATCGTAAATGATCACAGAAACTATTTCATTTTCATTTGTTTTCTTTTGGATGCTCTTAAACATTGTACAAAGTCTCCAAGTTGATTTAAAAAAATGAAAAACATGATATGAGAGAGAATATAAAAACAATTATTATGGGATTTGATCGAAATAAAAATTTATTACTAAGTAATCTCAACCAGTTTCTATACCTACATGGTTTTGTTTTAACATACAATGATTGGTTCAATTCTCAAGCTGCATAAACAAATACTATTTCAGCTAGAAAAGAAAAAAAATTTATGAAAAATAAAAAATTGTTTTTGAAGTGAAAAGATACATGAATTTTTCCATGTATTTTCTTGTAGACATCTATAGCTTCATATGCATTATAATTTGATATTTGTGTCACATTTATTCACCAAAAGTTCATTTTTTAACCCATTAAGGATGGAACTACTGCCTCAGCTATCCAGAGGGCGTATCATCCCGATGAAGTTAGAGCAAACAGTCTGAAAATTGGTAAAAAAAAAGACAGCACTGACACATTTTAAAATGAGAATATTTTTGTTTATAAGAATCATGTTTTCATCAATGACGGTTACAGTGTTGAATCGTTTAATTTAGATGAAGAATATTATCTTGCTAATCAAATTCATCCTGTGGTGTCAAGACTGTGCAATCCAATTGATGGAACTGATTCAGCCATAATTGCTAAGCTTTTAGGTAAGACTTGTTTTGTTATAACTTTTTTGTAATTATAACTATTTTTGTATAGACTTGTTTTGTTATTATAAATAATACTTAAAATAAATACCTTCTTTATATGTAAGTTGTGAAGGGAAGAAAAAAATTTGTATGCAGTGTTACATTTTATTGGGGAGAAATATTTTTTCATCTTATACATTAAAGATGTTTAGACATATGTTGTATAAGCAGAGATGCCAGAAGTCAAAAATGTTTGGTATTGCTCAAGTAATGTTCACTTGGATATGTTTGAAGACCATACGTCACACATTCAAGAAAAATGTCCCATTTTTGGTAAATCACCCCTCGCCTGAACTGAGGGTGAATGAGTTATACAAGGATGACGTCGCTCTCCGCTACCATACAAAGGTTTTTTTCATATTTTTTTAACAACTGGCTGTTATGGGGAATTGATTATATGGGCTGATTACGGGAATTGAACCCACGTCCTTTCAAGGACGTGGGTTCAATTCCCCGCAGGGGCAGTTGAATTTTCTCGCTTTCCAAAATATATCTTCGCAACAGCCAGTTGTTAAAAGAAAAAAAAAACCTTCGAATGAGTTATATATTTGAATGGTGATTGGTGTTTCTGAGCAATACCATTCAAATGATTGGTGTTGCTTTAGTAACATGAGCACATATGTTCCAGTGTCCCTGTGCATAAGCTATGTCTCTAGTTACTAATAGATATATATTAGCCTAAGAAGATATAAGAAGATTTAAAGCATGCAATATATTCCTGTTTGAATTGTCAATAATATCAAATTTTATAGTCTAGTCTTTAAAATTTGAGTTTCTGCTATAAATAAATACTTTACTTCTTAAGAGAATATGTGCTATTTGAAACTTTAATATGTAATTGAACTTGATGTTTAATTGAAGAGATTAAAAGAAAGGAAAATTGTCAGAAGAATAATAAATTCATGAATTAATAAACATGTATCTTCAAGTTATATTTTTGTCATTTCATTCTTTCTTAATTTTATCTGCCCATCTACAAGTTAGGAAGTACCACGAACCTCATATATAACGATAATGACGTATACAGTGGAACTTAATTATTCTAGCATAATTTGTTGAATGTGCTAGTAATTCGAAACACTCATATATCCAGTCAAAATTCCCCATAGGAAATAATGGAAACTGATGAGACTGGTTCACACCAGCCACAATTCAATTTTTTTCAAAGATATATTGCTGGTTGATATATTTCAAACTATTGTATTTCGATTTATTTTGTATTGAAGGCTCGAGTATTTCTGGAGTGATACTGAAGAACAGGGGTTGCACTTTGGAATTTGCAGTTGCATTAACTCCCAACAAGATGGTGAAACAGTTTTTCATGGGATTGTGCAATAAATGCTACTTCTGAAGTCAGTGACATCTTAATGAATGAGCGCAAATCAAACAAAGGCCCTTTAACTATTGAACGGTTTTGTTATAATACACATATGACAATATATTTTTCACTTTGGTCTTTCATTAAAATAAAAAAGATTCCCCCAAAAAATACTTGAGCCTGGCCTCTGAACTTGCTAAGACGACTTTGCTTTGCAGTGAGACAAAGTGAGCCGTCAGCTATTAGATGTAATCACTTGAAGCTCAACAAACCTGATGCAAAGCCTCATATAGATCGGTGCTCATCTAGTAGTCTTTGATATATGTACTGCTTTTATTGTGGAAAATACATTAAAAGTCCATTATAACGACAGTCACAATCATGAGGAAATTGTTGTTATAACAGACTTCATATTATAAACAAATTTCTACTTTCACTCTGTCAGGATATAAAATTGTTGAAAATTGTTGCTTTATCTGCATTAAAACATCTTTTAGATAATTTTGTTCTAATATTTAATGAATGAACAGAACTCTCTACTCATGAAATAGGTTTTTAATTTCACAGGTTTAAAATTTTGTATAAACGAAACAATTCAGTCAACCAACTGAACAATTAAAATTCTCAATTATTATATCGTTGTTCAATTTCATGACTGTATGGACTCTATATTTTAGTTAATTGCAAACTTTTCTGGCACACACTCACACACTTTTTTCAGTCATTCATAAATGACTTTAAACTCTCTGTTAGTTCTGGTTTCCATGGTCTCTTAGTCACTGGGAGAGACAAAAGTCTCATGAAATCATCACATAACCCATGTGTGTAGAGAAGCTCAAGAATAGGAAGAGGAGGTTAAAAAAATTTGTCTTTTCTGTGTCCATTCTTTGTTACAAGTACTTCAGAGTTATTGCTACAAGGAGCATGTACCATGATAACATGATAAGAGTCATCATGTTCAATTCCTGAAGAGAGTGAAGTAAAAACGGGTATTTTTGAGAATTTTTTTGACGTTATAGCAAATGCTTCCTAATTTTCAATTCATTATAACTGAATATTTTTTATATCTTTAACATTAACTTATTGACAATCACTTGCGATCACTCGTTATAGTAAGATTCTCATTATAAGTCGTACTTGTTATATCAGACTTTTACTGTATCAAGTCAAAAATCTGTTTGCAAACTTGAGAATTTTTGCTCGTATTGCGAGACACAGCTCATTAATCTAATCAAAATCTGTTATAAAAATTTTCTCATCTTGTAAATCACTCATAAATCGAATTATTCTTAAACATTGAGACAGAGCCTCAGGCCATATTCTGGTTTGGAGGAGGTGGTTACTTTTAAACCAAAGTTCCACTGTATTATGATATTACTGTCTGGTCCCATTGCACTTTTCATAATTTTAATATATTACATCTATAATACATTTCACTGCTTTCTCATAAATTTTTTTCAGGTCTGAATCCTGAAAAGTATGTCACTGTTGTTCGAGATGAAGAGGATGAAGCAGAAGACAAGATATTATCAGTGTCATCGGGTCTCAATGATATAGATCGTTTCATAGATTGTGAAAAACTTGTCTTCAAATGTCCTAATACTGATTGCTTAGGAGATGTAACTATTGATGATACTTTTAAATCAGATGTAAGTAGTTGTTGATTTACTTAATTTAATCAATTTAATTACTTAATTTAATTAAATAATTTTATTTATCAGATAAATTATTCTTGATCTCGTTAAAAATAAGTGGTTATTCTCTAGATAATTTCTAACACGAGTGATTCATTACATTTAATATGTGAAATTGTTATGGATTTTGAAGATTGTAGACCTGCCAACTCTCCGGATTTAGGTGGGAGACTCTGGATTTTTCATCCTTCTTCCTGCTCTTCGGATTTGTTTAAATTTCTCCAGATTGTGACAGAAAATTAGATTTTATGCGAGCTTTCACGTTGTCATGACGTCAATGACTGCCGCTGTCGTTAGGGAAAACACCCATAGAAGGCAGCCGTAGCAATTTCCATCGAGCAGCCGTAAAAAACAGTCTGGATGACCGCATTTAAACAACTGGCAAAGACATGACTTTATGTAGCGTATATCAGCAAACATTTCAGAGGCATGACCTTAGTTTCCGAAATTCCTGCATAATCGTTATTGTATTCCATTAACAACCGTGTTGTAAACACAAGTTTTTTCGTCTGCAGCTTCGTATTTTGAAGTTTTTTAAATTGTTTCCTCCGATTAAATATGTCTTCAGAAGGAAAATAAAACTATATAAAGCTAAATATAAAGCTCATATAAAGCTCCTTCATATACTCAAGATTTTTTATCAATCACTGATAGCATCTGTTTGTGTATATAGCTGTAGTATTTTATATATTATTCATTTTCTCTGTATCGCCACTAGATGGCATCGCTTACCCAATTATTTTCTATGTTATTTTTCCTGCCTTCTGAGGCAGATGTTATTTTGTATCGGCTCGAGTCAGTCGTACCTTAGCTTCATCTCATTAATAAATGCTTTTCGTTATAATTGAAACCTTTGCGTTCTCCGTATATAATGGCGTGTTCGTCATTCGTATACAGCATCCATGAAAGGAAACACTTATGTTTTATGAACTGTATGTAGATGTGCTTTCTCTATTCTGCATGGAAAGACTTACATGGAATTATAGTCTGCTCAGGGTCAATGCAGAATCTACCTTGGGGGGGGGGGTGGAACTTTTTCTTAATTGAATAAAAAAAAATTTGATACAGTATGAGTGCCAGAGGGGGTACCACCCTTGGGAGATTCTCCGGATTCCAACAGTTGGCACGTCTGAGATTTTCAATGCTCGTAATAATGACCATGTGTTATGGCAGCCATTTTGTTGTAAATACCTGTATGATAAGTCCGAAATGTTCCCATATGATGACCATCTCTATACTACTGAGTTCCAAAACTTATCACCAAAGAATGAGTACAAACTGAACCTGTTTATTTCGTGTTTTCTTTGTAGTAACTACCCTATGTAATTATGCATTTTAGCCATTTTTCATGCAAAGATGTAAATTCAGATTGCAAGTCTTTATTTGTCACATCCTCCAGTGCCTTCATTGCTGCTCACTACTACTAAACCATACATGTACCTCTTCCATATTCCTTCTTCGAATCCTCTAAGGAATTGGTACATGTTGAAATATATGCGTGTGTACGTGTAGTGAAACCTGACGTGAAGTTTGTTTCTGTGTAATGCTTATTATGTGTAGTGCTGCCATCTATCATCATTTTTTTCTAACTATGAGTGAAGTGTAATGATTGAATAATCGCTGCTCACTACACTTCTCTGGTACCTGAGAACGATTGCCCCTTAAGCAAATTCTTTATCCGAGGAAAAAAGAAAAGTCACGTGGGGCATGATCAGGGGAATAAGTTGAGGGTGAAGCTGTTGGAATGTGATGTTTTGACGGATAATCTGACACCAGGAGAGACCTGTGAGTACTTAAGCGTCTGCATGATTCGGTGAGGTGCAAGCGGCCAGATCTTTAGAATTCCAAGTTGTGGGTGCCACCATGATAATACGCTGGCTCACAGGCCCTGGTGTCAGATTATCTGCCAAAACATCACCTTCCGATAATTCCACAATCAGCTTATTCCCTTGATCTCGCCTCATGTGATTTTTCTTTGGATAAAGAATTTGCTTGGGGAAGGGTACAGATTCTCAGGTTCCAAAAAAAGATGTGAGAAGCGACAAAGGCTCTTGAGGATGTGACAAAAAAAGGCTCGCAATTTCCATTTACATCTTTGTATGAACAGTGGCAAAAATTCATAATTGCATAGGGTAATTATTTCAAAAGAAACACTAAATAAACAGGTTGTATCTGTATTCATTCTTCTGTAATAAAATAACTTACAGACTTAACTTTTTTAAGGTTGTAGTATATCTTTTCTTTTCGTTGTAACGACCACTCAATATAATGTCTGTATTTGACAGTTGGGGTCATGAAAATGTTCATCGATTGTATAGTGTTGTGTACAGGGTGATTACTTAATTCCCTTTGCCGTATTTTACTGGTGAACAGTTGATTGTAGAGGCATACTTCGAATTAGAAAAATATAGTTATTAAAATTAAAAAATTAACTTTTTATATTTAAACCCTTTCTCCAAAAACCCAATTAGAAAGTTGTTGCCCTGTCTCTTCTGAGGCCAACAAAGAAAATCCCACTTTTCTAAGTGCAATATTCTCAGATATTTGAATTAAAAAATCTGAGGAAAGTTGGGAAAGAAACATTGTTTGTTAGTTTTTGCTGTCCTTTCTCAACTTTCCTCTGATATCAAATATCACAGTGAATATTGCACTTAGAAATGTGGAAGTTTCTTGTTGGCCTCAGGAAAAACAGGACAACTTTGTGTTTGTGAAAACAGGGTGTGTGTAAAAAGTTAAATTTTCTTTCATTTTATCTAATAACAATACAACCCTTTGCAACATGAATGATGTATCTGAGGTCTACATGTTGTTTAGATAATTTTTCTAATTGGAAGAATGCTTTAGGATCAATGGTTTACCAGCAAAAATGCGGCAGTGGGAATTAATTAATCACCCTGTATATTAATTATAATTTTTTTTGTGTGTGTTATAGTTTATGTTTGAATATGGATACATAGGTTTGTATTCTATTCAGTGTTCTGTTTTTCAGACTAATCCATACCAGGTGCAACTTTCCAAATGTCCTAAATGCGGTAAAGAATTCACAGAATATGTGGTGGCTCTGTGTAATCAATTACAGAAGATAATGCGTAGATATATTTCAAAATACTATCGGGTAAGCATGAGATTTTTTTTAAACTAAAATATACTATCTTTTTTCTTTTCTTTGCAAATTTTTTATTATACTTTGGTATTTTGCTTTCGTCTATTGTTTAGGGTGTTTAGTTGAGTTTTTATTACATGATGTTTATTGTTTTCTGATCCCATGTGTAATACTTTGTTTATTTATTTATTTAATACCACGCTACAGAAAACAATCCAATTACAGCAAGGTATGACCGAAACATTGTAAACATAATAAAATCAAACAGAATAGAAGGCAATACACAGATATAAAACATATAAAATAAAAACAAACACTAGTCAATACCAAATAAGTAAAATAAAGGTCTGTATAAAATCACTGGATCAATTAAAAATGAAAATAAATAAAAACACACGAGACGATTAAAAAAAAAAGAAAAATGAATAAACAAAGAAAAACTAAATATTTAACAGTCAAATACAAGAAATCACCATTTAAATTTTTTTAAAAATCGCTGATCAATCGGAGAGAAGAAGCTCTTTGAATTTACCAATAGGTGTCGCAAATATATCAAATTCATCAGGCAAACTATTATACAAAATACAAAATCTGTTAATAGCACAAGACAGACCAATCAATGTCCTAAAGTGAGCTACATAAAATAATTTATTTGACCTTGTGTTGTACCGTGTGACCAAGAATCCAATTTTTGATAACAGAAAAGAACAATCGATATTACCATTAACCAACTTTCAGAAAAATTTCAAAAGAATGAAATTTCTTCTCTTTTGGAGATTGGTAATTAAAAACATTTGTCGGAGAAAAGTTGTCGAAATTGTAATGTCATATGCTCTAAATTTCTTAAAATGCAAATATCACATAAATGAGTTTTGTATAATTTCAATATCATCAATAGCATTATTGTAATGAGGATTCCAAACAACAGATGCATATTCAAGTTTAGATCGTATTATAGAATTGAAAAGAACAATCATTGTATCCAAATTGGTGAAATCTTTAGTTATTCTTTTAAGCCAACTGAGTTTGCGATACGAATTACTACAAATGTTGTTAATATGATCACGAAAGGTAAAATCAGAGGTGTAAATTACACCCAAATCAGTAGCAGAATATCTTCTCTGTAAAATATCAGTTCCAATATAATAAGAGTATGGGATAGGATTTTTCTTACGGGTGTAAGACATAACAAAGCATTTGTTAATATTCAAGTGTAGATGATTCCCGATACACCAGCGGTAAATGTGGGTTAATTTATCTTGAAAAATAGAACAAGATTCAAAATTTACAATAAAGTCAAATATTTTAAAATCATCAGCAAATAATAAGCAATTATGAATAGCAACGGCAAGGTCATTAATAAAAAATAAGAAACAATAGCGGTCCAAGGACAGACCCCTGAGGGACTTCAGATGTTGCACAAAATCCATCACCAAGAGACGAGCCAAAAGATGCAGAAATCAATCTGTTTTTTAGATACGAAGCAAAAAATTTACATGTATCATCGCAGAAACCAATTTTTTTAAATTTGTACATTAATATAGAGTGGCTAACACAATCAAATGCTTTAGCGAAATCTGTGTAAATTACATCGAGCTGGATTTTATTAGCTATGGCTTCAACAATATGGGTATTGAGGGAAAGAAGATTGGTAACCGTAGATTTATTTCTAACAAAACCATGCTGATTTGGGGAGATACAGGTCTTAATTTGAGCATAGATTTTATCATATAAAATAGACTCAAATATTTTAGCGAAAGGTGACAGAATGGCCACACCTCTATAATTTTCAATTTTATGTCCATCACCTTTTTTAAGAATTGGAACGATTCTTGCTTTCTTCCGTTCATCCCGAAAGATCCCATTTTTAACAGACATTAAAAATAAATAAAAGTGGATACAGCAAATGCTCAGCACATGCCTTGACAAAATATGGAGGTATACCATCAATACTTCTGGAGCCACTCCTCTTCAATCTTTTTATACTACATTTGATGTCATTTACGGAGATAAAAGGAATATTGACAACATCAGAAGAAACAGGAAAGTCGTTGTTTGAAGCAGAATAATGATTGTGATCATTCCCAGAAGTTGTGAAATTTGATACAAAAAACTTGGCGAAACCATCAGCAATCAAGGCGTCTGTTAATAAAACATTGTTTTCGAAATACATATACTTAGGTGCATTCTTATTTTTATTGTTACAGTAAGACCGAAATTGTTTTGGGTTGAGTCTGAGAGCTGCTTCAATATTATCAATATATTTTTTATGAGCGTGTTATATAGAGTTTAACCTTAGCTCTATAACATTTGTATTTTACTAGGTCAGAGATAATATTAGTCATCAAATACCTTTTACAAAATTTCTCCTTACATTTGATATTGTAAATAATATTCCTATCGAACCAGGGAGGATATTTTCGAGTAAAATTCTTTCTTAATGGTACACACACATCGAAAATTGTAAAAATGTAGGAGTAAAACATATGAACAGCCTCACTGACATTAGTGCACAAATGTAAAAAATTCCAATCAAAGTGACAAAAAAAAAAATATACAAGGAATGAAAGTCAGCTTTTTTAAAATCATAATTAAAATCCTTAACTCGTTTGGTAGGATGAGGCTCAACAGAAAGTTTATCTAAAGATATCAATAATGCTGGATGGTGGGTATCTTCTTTTATAAGAAGAAATTCCTCCCGGTTGACAGACACAGAAAAATAAGGAATAGAAACCAGATCCAATATTCTTCCAAACGAGTTAGTGATAAAATTACATTGAATTAAAGAATATTGTTGCATGAAGTTGAAAAGACTAGAAACATATCTCGATCGACCATCATGCAAATCATCGAAACTAATACTCCAATTAATTCCAGGAATGTTAAAATCCCCAATTAGAATTAAATTATGCTTATCATCATTGTAAAATCTATTGAAGATATTATACAATTCACAATAATACTAAAAGCCACAAGTTGGTGAACAGTAAACACAACACAAATATAAGATTCTGCCACCATTGCAAAATATCTTAACACAAGTCATCTCCAAGTTACAATCAAGAGCAATAAAACTACCTTAAATTTATTTTTTGCTGCGATAAGAACACCACCTCCTCTTGTGGAATTTAGATTACTGCAAGATCGGTCACAGCGAAATACACAGTATCTATCATCAAACATTTCACTATCACATATATCTGATATAAGCCAAGTTTCCGTTAGACATATAAAATCATGGTTGCTGGAAAGAACCAAATTTTTAAAAGATGATAATTTAGTTCTAAGGTCTCGCACATTTTGATAATAAACAGATATCTTCTCTAGTCAATTATTATCGTTTAATCTCTGTTCCAAGTCTGAATTAGTGTCCACATTGGCAGACTTTTCAATTTGAGATGTATGTAATTTCCCATAAAAGGGAGAAATAATGGAACCTTAAGGCCAGAGCTCACCATTTAATAAAATGTTAATGTCATCTTCATTAGCTTCAATATGGAAGGAGGCGTATGATTTATATTTCGTTTTCCTCTTGGTGCACGTGAAATTATTAAGGTTATTAGAATTCAAGAATCGAACAACAACCCTTAAGCCTCAACCCTTAAACCGTGCAAATAGTCGAGGATTCAATCTTCCATATTCGCAAGGGAAAATTTTCTGACTTTTTTCAGATTTATTTATCTTTAGTTTTATGCATTTTCGAAAAATTTTGATGCATTCATGGAAGTGGATCTATATTTTTTTTTTCTAGCGAATTCTAATATGTGATGATGTTGGTTGTGGTTATCAAACCAAGAAAATTCCACTCATATACATGAACAGTGCTCCTATGTGTCCCGCTTGCAAGTCTGGAAACCTGAGAGTCAAGGTTCGTTTCCTTCCTTTTAAACATTTTAATTAACTAAATTGGCAAACATTGAAATGTCCAGAGGAGAAAAGTTTTGAGGGGTTGTACTAAGCAAATGTGGTACCCTTATGCTATTACTTGATAAAAAAAATTATTGTCAATACAGTTGACTCTCGATTTTACAAACTATTCTTCTGATAATGTTAAGATTAAGAGCTAATGTTAAGATTTTACAAACTCTATTTTACAAGCGTAGAGTGACATCATCTTTGGATAAGTTGCCATCTGGTGGCTGTGTCAGAAATTGTGAGCTTTGGCCTGAGTTAGGTCTGGCTATTCATGTATGGCCCCGTTCAGCACACATGAGTTCTAAGGAAAGAAGATTTGTTATCTTTGTAATCTAGTGGTCTAGGTTATTCACCCTGAAAATGAGAGGATGTGGGTTCTTCATTCCCCGTAAGGCCAGTTGAATTTTCTTCCCTGGATTTATCTTCACATCAACAAGAGCTGTTGAAACCTTTGTAAGACATTTTTATTTTGAAAAATCTCTCTCAACCCCCCTCCCCCAGTTCAATGATATAGAGAATTCACATGCATATGCTCATAATAATAATAACGTGATTCTCACATATTCCCAAGGGATCAACATGATCCGTCCAGGGAATTTGTCAGTGTTAGTAAACATCCATGCCCGAACCAGGATTCGAACCCAGACCTGCACAGTGAGAAGCTAGTTACCTAACTACTTGACTGCCAGGCGGCATCTTATATAAATCATCTACATATAAATCAAAACTCATCTATAGATAAATCATCTTCAATCCGACCCTTTTACAAAATAATATGCAAAGTATGTAGCAATATAAAAATGTGAATTCTTTTCCCATCCAGCTCAGTGCCCCGATTAAAATCTTTCTATGAACCATTTATCAAAGTATCGCTTACTCTTTCTCATACACCCAGATGCCATCAGAAACCCTGCCTGATCAGCAGATGAGTGAGAGGATGTAGGGTGTGATAAATTTTCTTAGTTAGATCAGAATCATAGCTAAGAATTCCTATTGACAATTGCTTTGTAGATTGTAATTTTCTTTCAAAAGTTTACTTTTTTAGAATGAAAAGAATGTTAAGGTTATATTATTTCAAATTTCATTGATAATAAATCATGATAGGAAATTTTATTGCATTATACTTATCTGTTGTATTGATTAAGTGCTAATTCTTTCCTTTCTTTTTTTTTCAGTATTCAGAAGAGCAGTTGTACTTGCAACTTTCATATTTTTCCTTCATGTTTGATTTGGAGAAAGCGAAGTCAAGATTGCCGGAGGAGAAAGGTATTAATTTTAATTTCATTTCAACTGTGTGTTTGAACAGTTACCTGTAGATAATGTTTAGGTCAGTCATCATGAAAACCATCTGATGATCGTAACTTGATTATCTGATCATCAAAAGCATGCAATGATATTCTCATTTTAATTTTCTTCATTTTTCATTAGACTTGCAACATCGGACTAATTGGTCCATTTAGCCTTTAGTTTCTGCTCTTTCTATATATTTTTTCTTGCTTATTTTTTTTTCAGGTTAAATCATTTCAGATTTTTACTGGTTGAGAAATATGTGCTATTAAACACCAAAATAATGGTAATAAAAAAACCACCCAGTGATAGCTTATTTGATAGCTATCTGTTTGATTTATTAAGATTCAAATCCAGTAAGGGGTATGCAGTGTTTGCTAGTGCGCATCTAGATGCATGATTCATGCATCAAAATTCAACTTTACTTCAAATTTTGTTGAGGAGTGAAAATACTTTAAATTTTAGGTAATTTTTTTAATAGAGTTATAAACTCAATTCACTGATAAAACAAATACCCCTCTTTTGGCAAAAATACCCCTTAAAATTTTGGAGAGGAGTGAAATTGCTCTTCAAAATTATTTTTTTGGATAGCACTGGTGGTATTGTGGTAATTTGAAATCTGCTTAAAACTGTAGGTCCCAGTGTAATCAGTAGGGCTAGAATTTCTATGACCTGAAAACCAAGAGAATATGCTCCATAAAAAATACATTTATGCCCTAAAAAAACTTGAAATATGCCGCAAAAACCTATAAATAGGCTGACCGTATCTTCTCTAGGAAATTACGGGAAATCTCCAATCATTGTCCGAAATGATGCCAAAGGCACACATGACATTGCCAATTGTTGTTAATATTACCAATAACAATGCCAAACGTAGGTAAAATTGTCAATTATTGCTAATATCATCATAAAATTGCCTATGTGAGAAATGAAGATAGTGAACTTGGTAGGAAAAAAATTTCTCTTTATTGTTCTGCTTAAATATGCAAAATAATTCTAAAAAATATGAAAATATGCCTTAAATTCTGCAAATCATGAAAATATGCTTTAAATTCTGAAAATCATGAAAATCACTGAAAATAATAAAAAATGCTCTATTGTATAAAAATAGCGAAATATTTAAAATCATAAAAAATATGCA
Source organism: Pholcus phalangioides (assembly GCF_987345545.1). Classification (NCBI taxonomy): domain Eukaryota; kingdom Metazoa; phylum Arthropoda; class Arachnida; order Araneae; family Pholcidae; genus Pholcus; species Pholcus phalangioides. The sequence goes on along the minus strand of NW_028301620.1, from coordinate 6,147,057 downwards.
AAGCCATAGAAATCAAAGCCCTACTAATTAGCTACACTTTGACCTTTGAAAACCAAACACACCCCGCTTCCCATCTCATGGAAATATCGAATTGTTCCCGGAGGATGGGTGTGTCTGGAAATTTTATTAAATATCCTCAGAATAATAAATAAAAATATTACATATAGATTGGATGTACGTATCATAATATATGGAGGGAGAAATTTAAAATCAACTGTAAAATCTACATCATAATCTTCTGAAAGTTCTTGATTCCATCCGAAGATGAACATTCTAGTGTCCATGCGCTCTAAGCAGCGTCCCTTGACACTGTGGTCATAGCTTTGTTGAGGTACATTCTTGAAGAGTCCGTCGGTTCGTAAAATCTCACCGAGATAGGGGATGATCCTGGAGTACACAGGACAGAAGTCCTGTAATAGTTGTGGTATACAAGACGGGTATAAATCGTCTCTCTGCAACGCTGGCTTGTCTTTGTTGTTATGCATTGCTTAATAGTCCTATACAGGAAGATATAATTACTCCTGATGTTTCTCCAAATAAGGTGCATTAATAAGTCTTAGACAAGTAGCACAGACATCCATGGGAAGCAGTAACCGACGGGCCATTTAACTGAAGTGAAGGAGCGTAACTTATACAGTTCATCTACAGATGGTAAATAAAATTGTGGAATCACGACTTTGACGTGATGAATTATCGCTAATATGTATGATCTCAATTTGTCGGTGGTTTATACGTCCTTACGTACTGATCTTTGATTCGGATCTGAAAGTTATAATTGTTAAATCATGCTTATCTTATAGTAACGAGTTGATTTGAATAATCGTAATATCGCTAAGACTAATTATGATTGATTGTCTGTGGAATAAAATCTCAATTTACAAGTTGATTAGATATTCGTCAGTATGGAATGTCGATAGGCGCAACGTCGCTTAGCTCTCAGTAGATGGGTTTCAGCGACGAGGCTGCAGATTGTATATTCTAGTAGGGTCTGGGCGAAAGCACCTAGTTAGTACATAGTCGTCATCAGCACCTTGTTTACGCTTCGTGCCAACCCATTTGGTATGGATATGATGAAGATTTTTGTCCAGGAATTAGATCAGCTGGCGAAGTCGACCAAAGTTCATTGGGGTTTGAAGTACGCGCCGCTTCCAGCAAAGCTTTCCATTATCCAGAATGTGGCCGAAATGGAACTGTTTAGTGTGCGGGCAGGAACACAGATAATGCTGTAATGTCCCGACTTGACCACAAAGACTTGTCATTGTTGGACTTTTTAAAACGTTCTAAATATACTGGTAACGGACCATGCTCTGTAACCATAATAATCTTTTCGTGCCACCAAATGAAAGGATGCCAGCGAACATGCCGTTGAATTCTATATGTGTCCTTCTGGACGTTACGATCCCACTGTGCTTGCTACTTTCTCAACAGCTCACTCTTTAATTGGTATTTGACGTGGCTGCGTGGCAGTAAGTGTTGTTCCTCTGTAGTCTAAATAGTGGCATCCTTACGAATCGAATGATGGGAGCAAAGTAGCTGTCGAATCCTACGAATATCATGATGTGTTGAGCGGGGATCGCAGATAGCTTGAAGGCAAGAAGCGCTATCTTAATGTATAACCACCGGGGAGCTTTGTTGCGAGGCCCAGGTGACCGCATTCAAGATTGCATATGCCTCCGCCTGGAATACACTTGCACCCTGCGTCAGACGACTACTCCAAGTCTCTTTAACTAGATCCGATGAGTCAAGAATAACGTTTGCACATGCCGTTGCCTCCCCGATCCGAGAGCCGTCCGTACTGTCTCGTCGTGACCAAAGATCCCTTCGAGGAACCGGTAGAGTTGAACCACATAACCCATAGAGGTGCGATGTCAACACTTGGATGATGTAGCCACTCCATGTGCTTTTGCTCATATTGGGTTGAACTGACCGGGTGATACAGAACTGCTGTCCGACGTGCTTCATACTCCATGAATAGGCTGAGCGGTGGGTTGCCCGTAGCAACGTATAGCACGTCGTTAGCCGTGGTAACGTATGCCCTGTTATATATATAAGAGGAAGGGTCTCTGCGCTACATCCAGTGTATTTTGCATCTGCTGCGTTGGATTTCTATACCACACCGCACATCCATATGAGAGCTGCCTCTGTGCGACCGTTCTATACAGTATATTGCGAAATTGCCAACGTAGTCCCCATGTGGGTCCTGCGAGCCTGCACATCAATTGTAACGTCTCTTGCGTCCTGTTGACCTGCTTAGTTATATGCGTGATGAAGCTGAGATTGTTGTCAATATGTATCCCTAGATACCGTATAGACGGAGACGGCTTGAGCTTGATGCCGTCGATCTCGATGCAGGGACGTGTAACCTTCGGATGAGGCCACAGTAGCTTTGTCTTGTTCATTTCCAACTGGAGATGATTAGAATGAAGCCAATGTGTGAGTGTGTTGAATGTTGCGTTCGCCAGCGGTCTGATGCCCTTGTATTTCTTTGCCGCTATGATGAAATAAGGTCATTGTTTTACGCTTTCACGTGTAAGGAAGCAGATAATTTTGGGATTTCCTGTTCTTGTCTCAGTGAAATATGTTTGTGTAAATTGCAAAAACAAAATCAAAGATTGACCAGAGTATCCAAATAATTTGACTCCAAATCAATTAAAGCACAATGCTTTTATACCTGCATCATATGTAAATTGAACTAATAGTTATATTTTATTGGAGAATAGCAATTTAATTTTTAAGTTAAGATTCGTCTAATTTTTTTAAAAACTGTTTTTACTTTCAGATAAGGTTTTTGTCACGAGCGAAAGTATCATCTTATATGACAAACTAAAGTACATGGCAAGTAAAGTTCTTAAAGCCAGTGGTTATGGAGTGGTGGACTTGAGTTTCATATTCCAAGGACTATTCCAAAGGCCCAACTCCGAACACACTTAGTGTTATATGATGTGTATACCAGTTTCTTGAACTTGGTAACTGAAAAAAACGTATATTCTTAGCCTTGTAAATTTTATCATATTTATTTTTACTAAATTTTTCTATCAAATTTACTAAATTGTTTCTGCTACTTTTTTATAAACCAGTTTTATGTAAACTTTTTGTGTTTTGAAAAAGTTGTGTTTGATCCTCTAATTTCTTCATCATTATACACAAATATATACACACGCACCAAATGTAAAAATGGTTATAAATAAATTGCCTTGTGTATTTTTTACTTGATTATTCATGAAAAATTAATGTGTATATATATATATATATATATATTTTTTAATTACTGTGTCTAGTTGTTTTTTTTTTTTTGGCTGTGGTTTTATTCAGTTAAAAATACGTGTATGTGTGTGTGTGCTGCATATTTTTTTACATTGTGAGAACAATTTAACCACTGTAAAACAGGGTGAATAGGAATGGAGCTTTGTAAAAAAAAGCACAAACACATGTTCCCCTATTATATTCACAAAATAATTTTCCATTCCAAATCTTTTTTTTTTCGATGCGGTAACATGATAATACGTTAGGAAATAAAAGTTCTGTGTTGTTGGCATCACTGCTTTCATGTTTACAAGAGTGTAAACAATGTCATTACAAACCACCAATATTTGACATTGCCTAAACTGCTCCTGTATGTCCAAAATCACTGTGAATATAGCCTTAGATTATTTTTAAGTACCTATATGCATAATCATATAACATAGCTGAAGTCAAAGACTGACAAAATCCAAACGGCAATGGAATAAATTCAAACTAGTTTTCTCTGTTTTCTTTCCTCTCTTCATCATCGCAAAGCTTTATATATTAACCCTACATAACTGAAGTTACATTTTCTTTCCCTCCTTTCTCTCTGTACTCCTGTTAATGATTTCCCCCACACATATGACATATAATGAATCTTTCTACTATATACATGTAAGAACAAAAGAAAACATGTAGGGTGGGGGTGAAAATGGACTAAAACCTCTTATCTACCTTATCTATTATATCTTTTCTTTCCTCTTACTTTTTCTAATGTGCAATTAGATTAGATTGAGGTTACCAGATTTATCGCCGGTTTGTCAAATACAGATAATCTGAATTTGTTGCCAAACACTTGTATGTGAAGTGGTTAATTACACTGGTTTAAGTAAGCATGAACCACTTTACAATCAAGGATGTGATATTGCTTCCAAATGCCAGTGGAATAAATTCAAATGAGTTTTGTTTCCTCTCTCATCATTGCGAAGCTTTGTTCTAACCCTACAAAACAAAGTTGCTCTTTTTACCACTGTTTATTTCTATACTCCTATTAATGATTTCATTTTGCACATAAATGATGTATCCTTCTACTATATGCATGTAAGAGCGAAAGAACAAGTAGAGTGAGGGTGAAAAGAGAAATCTATACTTCGTGCGTACTCTCTTATCTATTATACTGTTTTCTTTCATTTGCTTTTTTTCTTCCTTTTCTTATACTTTTTTTCCTTTTTCTAATGTGGAGTTAGGTTAGGTTACCATATTTATTGCTGATTTGTCAAATATAGATGATCTGAATTTCTTGCCAGTAGCTTGTAAACAAAGGGGTTAAAAGTGCAATTATAAAAATTACATGTACATGATAAAATATAATGCACTGCCCATAAAAATATTTATGGTTGTCTTATTTAAGTATGGATAGCTTCTCGATTTATCCTGATATGCTTATGATTTTTTTTTTAAATGTGTCAATTGCGTTAGAATTCATTACCCCTGGGAATAAGCTGTTTTATTTATTCGCAACCCTATTAGAGAAAAATTCCCTGTGACACCACACAACCTAGAGTTTTTTTTTACCAATCGATACTGGTGTCCCCTTGTCCGAGCAGCCAACTGACGGCATGTTAATAATTCATGATCCATTCCATCAAAAATTTTAAACACTTCAATCATTTCCCCCCGGCACTTGCGTTCTTCCAATGTTAACATATTCAAGAAATCAAGTCTCTCTTCATAGGTCAAGGTTTGTGTACCAACAAAAGCATGCATAGCTGCACTGAGACTTCATCAAGATGAGACACACGTTTTTCTTCTCTAATTTTTTTGCACCGATAAAAGAAATGGCACTCACCTGAGCCAAACTTGATAAACAGATTTCTGCTATGGAAAATAAGCTGTCTGCTGTTTACCGAACTGAGGCTAAGCTGGCTGCGGTGGATTTCATTAGTGGAATGCTTGAATTCACTCACTGATCTTTCGAAAAGTGTCAATTTCATGAGTGAAAAATTTGAGGAGCTGAAACTAACAACCATCAGCAAATTACAAGACGAGAATAGAAAGCTATGGGAGGAGAACGAAATGAGATGTGGTGCCAAAACCAAATGCTAGAAGATAGGCTTGAACACATGGATGTCTATGCGTGAAGAAATAACCTAATCTTCCGAAATATTCCTGAAGGAAAAGGAGAAGATATGGACGAGATCGGTTTGAAACTTGCGGTGAAGATGGAATGGACAAAAGCAACATCGAAGCAAGTCATAGTCTCAGAAGCAGAAAAGACAGGCAAAAGTCGGCATATTATAGTCTGTTTTGTGAACCGTCAGCACAAGGAGCAGATACTCACTAGGTCAAAAAAAAGAGGCAGTCTACAACCAAGGGTCTTGGATTTCCAAGGGAAGCGACAAGAATTTATTTCAATGAGCATCTGTCACCAAGGATGCAAGAGATCTACACCCTGTCCTGGCAGCAAAAAAGACTCACGATTGGTGTTTCCTATGAATGAAGAATGGGGCCATCTACACCCGAAAGGACGAAGAGAGCAGAGTGTTCCAGATATGCTTCAAATCCGATGTAAAGGAGTTCTATGAAAGACAAGGTTTTTGAAAGATAAGTACTTGTAGATTTAACTGTGTTTTCTTAAAATACAGTTAAATTTAAAAACTTAATTTAAAAAATTTAAAAACTTAATTTAAAAACTTTTTTTATCCATTATACAACAAACACTGTGAATTATCATTGTTTCATGCAAATATACGAAGCCTTAAAAAGAATTTTGACTCATCTGAAATTCTGACATGCTGTAAAAATATAAAATTATTACATTAAGTGAAATGACATGGTCGGTAGAATGTAATTACTTGGGTTAATACCCAAGTATTTGAACTATTAATTTCACCTTGAAAAGATAGCTCACATGGTGGCTCTGGAATGGTGACCCTGTATGTGCATAATATGTTGAATTATAAATGCAAATCAGAAATAGTTATTGATGAATGTGAATTAATATAGATTGAAGTTAACTACCATAATTCAAAGGAAAGCTTAATAATTGGATCAATTTATCGACCTTCTAGCTCTAACGTCAACACATTTTTAGAGTCATTTGACTCTGTCTTAAACTCGCTGTCCACAAAGTTTACCAAAATATAAGTTTGTGGTGATATCAGCATAAATTTATTAGCTAACAACAGACTTCATTCAGACTACAATACCATTTTATTGTCTTACGGTCTAGAGCAGGTTATAACCAATGCCACTAGAAAATCATCAGCTTTGGATCATATTTGTATTAAAACAAATAAAAAAATATCTGCAGTGGGCATTATAAATTCCGATATAACAAATCATCCGATCTTTTTCTTGATAATTTGAAAAACAATATATTGACAGCCATAAAGAAATCCACACTTGTTATGATCATAAACTATATTTACTATTTTCTGATCCACCTTGGGTCCTTGATATATTTTCATGTAAGGATCCTAACACTGTTTATCAAATCTTTTCTAAACATTTTGAGGATACATTGAAAGAAGCAGAAATAAAAAAGTTAGAATTAGAAAATACAGCATTCCCAAACAACCTTGGGGGTCTCTAGCTCAATTCTTGCCTATTAAAAACAAAGACAGGCTTTATAGTAGACTAAAATACAAACCTTTCAACATTCAATTAAAAGAAAAATATAAAGCCTATAAAAATATACTGACATCTACCTTACGAAATGCCAAAAGAAAGTATTTTGACGACCAATATTTAGTCCAATGAAAATATCTCAGAAACATGGAAAGTAATTAATCAAATTTCAAATAAGAATACCAATTAATCCGCTGTTATCCCAAGCCTAAAAATTTTAGGGTCTGTATCAGAATAAACAAATATTCAAGGAATTGCAAAAACACTATTGTATTCTGTAATCATTACACTGATACGCCACCTGCTGTTAATAATGAAAATTTTGTAAATTATACACTCACTTCCAAAAGTTAAGCACAATGCACAAACCACCACTCTGGACTGTACGTTCTGAGGTGCACGCAAGATCGAATTTTTGGAGGGGGGGCACAAGAATCTCCTCTGAAGAAATTTTGAGTTACTAATCTTCTAAGAGCATTTTAAATTTACTGAAATTTATTAAGATGGCATGCAAAGGTGTTGTCTTTAGATATTTTAATTTTCTTTTTTAATTACTCAAAAATGTTTCCAATTTCTGATGGTTTAGTGGGAGAGCACGTGACTCCCTCCCATATACCCTCTCCCCCTTGCGTACCCCTATGACCACATCACCGATTCTGCCGTGGAAATCGTCAAATACAGTATACACCAGCGTTTCCTAAAGTGAGCCAAGTCGCCCTCTGCAGGAAGATGATGGAAACGGATACAATGGGATGAAACTCAGGAGGGGGGGGGGGTCGATGAGGGGGAAATTTTCTGGAGGCAATGAACAAAAAAGTTTTAGACACTACTATGATCTACACCAGCGGTTCTCACCTTTTTTGACTCGCGGAGCCCTTTTAAGTAAAAAAATTCTATGGCGGAGCCCCATAGGCCAATTTTTTTAATTCATCAAAATTATTGATTTATTTTTACAATTTAAAAATATTTATAATTATTTTTTTAAATTTTAGATTTTTTTGATTTTTTTCGACCGGCCGCGGAGCTCCTGGAGAGTGCACAAGGAGCCCAAGGGCTCCGCGGAGCACCGGTTGAGAACCACTGATCTACACCATAGTTTTCCAACCTTTTTTGTCCCAACGCCCCCTTCTTCAGAAATTTTTTTCTCCCACCGTCCCCCAAAGCAATCTAACCCATAGAATCCTATGCTATACCCGTAGCTTCTACCGCCCCCCTGGAACATTCCATCGCCCCCTAGGGGGGGTGTTAACGCCCATATTGGGAATCACTGATCTGCACAAACAATACATGAACTGTATTTGGCTATTTTCCGCTGAGCTGAGATGCCGGATGAGACGCGATGGCTTCACGCATGTGGTCCCCAAATCCAGAAGCAGGGTCCCTAGTCTGGGATCTTATGCGGGGTCCCCAACCAGACTTTCACGGGCCCCTTTATGATCAATTTATAGCGTGAAAAAGCAAAAAAACTAAAAATCGTCCCGGTGGAAATTTTAGGAAGACTATCGTTAGTAGCCATAATTATAACATAATTTATGTTATCAAAACGCTGTGTTTGTATTCATGACTTGAGTAAGCATTGCAAATTAAAATAAATATAATTGAAAAAACGTTATAAATGTATAAAAAAAATCGGAACAACGAAAATGACAGGAAAGTCCCGTAATACGGGACACAAGTGATCCGTGCAATTGTTTCAGACATTCTACTGGTCCTTATTTTCAGAAAGGTTGAGAAACATTGGTCTAGAGCAGTGGTTCTCAAACGGGGGCCATATGGCCCCCCTGTGGTACTGGGATACTTCAAGGGAGCCACGGAAGAAAATGGAGAAAGGGGCCATGACAGGTGGTTTGAAGAGCTGAGAAGAAAAATTTAGGTGTGAAGAAATAAAGATTTTATATTAGTGACTAACACTTATATACAGTGAGAGAGAGAGAATCCAACAAAACCACCCATAAAACCAGGGCCGTCTTTAGGGCATGGACCCACCCAGGCCTCACTGCCTACATTGTGCAACAAGTTCCCTAGGATGGGGTTTTTCCTCAAGTCCCCGGCTAAATTTTTCAGACCCCCTTCCCTATATGAAATTTATTGTATGAAAAAAAAATGATGAAAACCATATTAGGCCCCGGGCTGTAGCTCTGTCAGTCCCACTCTTGTGAGGGGCCTCATGCCCATAAGTGACCCCACCTTATGATATTTTGTATAGTACAATTAATTTTGGAAAATAAGTAGGAAATATGTAGGCTGTTTATTTCCAGCTAAAGTATGGGACTACCATAGCATCACTTTGCCTAAGGAGGTGGGGGGGGGGGCCATGATATTGAGACGGTCCTGATAAAACTCGGACTAGCGGGGAGATCAATAAATTCTAGGCTAGTGGTCTGGAAGCCAATTTTCTTTGCAAAATTTTTGTTCAGTATAAATTCACTGAAAAAAATCATTTCAATACGTATAAAGTGTCTTGCTTCTAGATAAGAGTTGAAAACTCTGGGTAAGACAGGGGAGCCACGAGAAAAAAATATGGTTCAAAGGGGGCCACGGGCGAAGAAAGGTTAAGAAACACTGGTCTAGAGCATAGTCTCCCAAACTTTTTGTTCCATCGCCCCCTTCATCAGAAATTTTTTCCTCTCATCGCTCCCCCTACTCAAGTAAACCCATAGGATCCTATGTTAAATCAGTAGGCTCTATCGCCCCCTTGGACCATTCCATCATTCACCAGGGGGCGATATTGCCCACTTTGGGAAACACTGGTCTAGAGCAGTGGTGTGCAAACCTTGGGTCGCGACCCCCTGGGGGTTCGTGTCAATGAACTATGGAGGTCACGAGAGATTTTCCAAACTAAATTCCAAATAAGAAATTCATTTTTATTAAAAAATATATCAAAACTAAAGAATGCCTTTATTCAGCTGAGCTAATTACCATGTATCATACCATGCAATTTTATCAAATTCTACTTGTACAATAATTAATATACCGACTCCGTCATGCCAGAATCATGAATGTGCAAAGCCCTTGCAAAAAAAAAAAAGAACGTGGGAAGTGACGTTTGAATGCTTACTCTACCCATGTTACTCTGTGGAAGTTATTTTCCTAAAATATTATGTAACGTGTGTTTCAATAGATACACATTCGAGTTTCGGGCACAACTTAGCAAAATAAGGTATCTGAATAGCGGATAAAAAAAGGTGAAAATTTGTACATTCGTGCTTCTGGCATGCTTCGGATGATATCAAGTTAGTAAGTACTTTTACAGGGTGACTTGGAGAGAATCACCCGCTTCAGGGGTGTCACGATCCCTGAAATCGAATTTTCAAACATGACTTGAAAAAATACTTCATTCAATCGCAAATAAAATACTAAAAATTTCGTGTCAATCTGTTAATTTGTTCTTTCATAATAAAAGAAAGGAATAACGTGTGAATTATTGTGTCAACGTATACAAGAAAAAACACTTTGAACGCGATTTTCTCAGAATGTAGTTTCTGAGCTCATCCGCAAGATTAAAAAAAAACTACTGCCCTCAAAAATTCTGAAATTTTGTAGAAATGTTTATTCGACATGTGTTAGTAAAATGAACTTTGAACTTATTTTCATCCGACGTTTCGTTAGAATTTCATGAATTTTTAAAGTTTGAGAAAATATATAAATTTCAAAAATCCAAATTCAACATTTTTAAAAAATACTTTCCACCAGTCAATTGCTAAATCCGAGGTTAATTTTACTAACACATGTCAAATAAACATTTCTACATAATTTCAGAATTTTCGGGGCATTAGCATCTTGCGGATGAGCTCGGAAACTGCATTCTGAGAAAATCGCGTTCAAAAACTTTTTTTTACTTGTGTACGTTGACACTATAATTCATTATTTCTTTTATTATGAAAGAACAAATTAACCGATTGACATGAAATTTTTAGTATTTTATTTGCGATTGAATGAAGTCATGTTTTCGACTTCAGGGGTCATGACACCCCTTTTAAAATTGTATAGGCCTATTTCTTAAAAATTAAAAACACAGTATGATAAGTAATATATGTGAATATAAGGGGGAAAATGTCTACGTTTTTTGAACAATTTTTGTTAATTTTCGATTTCAAGTATAGAATTATTTTGAAATCTGATGATTCTTTCTTATCACCCTGCGCACGAAAATCACGAAGCATACACCTCGCTACACTTCCATCTTGCATAAGGGACACTTAGTACATCAAAAAACAAAGTAAACATTTATATGATAATAAAAAAAGTAAATATATTTGTTGGAAGTCAATTTCGCCTAATTAAAATCGAAACAAGTGTTCCGAAAACTGCTTTCGGGACAGCACATTTACTGGCAAAAAAAACGGGACGTATGGTCATCTTATGTAGGGATCGTCGATAAATTTTTTTTTGTTTAAAAGGGGTCGCGCTTCAAAAAGTTTGCGCACCACTGGTCTAGAGCACGGGTGCCCAACTTCTTTCTGTTCGATGGCCAACATAACGGTCAGCTGCAGCGTCGCGGGCCGCTTACCAGTGGTGCCACTTCGGCGTATAAGCCGCACAATTAATTATTAAATTATTTTCCACACTAGAAATAAGTAGTTTGTAAGCAGTTCGTTAATCAGGAAATTTGCTGTTGGAACCGAAAAACCACACTACATCGTCTCTCTCATTTCCCACCAAACCACATTCTAAATTATTGAGGGTAAATATTTAATATTAATTTTCATTAGTAGTAATTTAATAAGAAGTTAGGAGTCTACTCACCTTTCATCCGACAGGTGATCCGACCTGTTGGGTGAAGTAAGATCCAGGCTATCATATCAATCGGATAATGTCTTGCTCGGATCTTACTCCAATTTTCACATATTCCCATCAATAATTTTTTTTAATATTATACGTAGGACAAGAACAGACAAAACAAAGATTCAATAATTTACTGTTTATAATTCGATGAATACTTTCTCGACAGAGAGCAACCAGGCCTACAACTTTTAAAACTTACGTATAGTACAACAGGCAAAATTAAAATGTTGAGTAGATTGTTTTTGAATTCGGAAAGAAAAGATGGCAACACTTCTTGAACCCATATAACAAGACATCCTACCAGCACCTCCTAGAGATAGATCTATCTAGGAGGTGCTGATTCTAGATACAAGCTCACATTGGTTACACGACACATTCCGACATGTACCAACTCGTTAGAAGTCTCTTAGAAGAATGTTTACGAAGTGTATGTACAATTTTAGTAGTAGTGTGTCACAACTATGGTTTGCTTGAATCAAAGGAATCAAGCTAATATTATTGTTGTTATTAATAATAATGAAATTATTATTATTAATAATAATAATAATGAAATTATTATTATTATTGAATCGATGGAATATCTAAACACATTGGTGCCAACAGGTGTAGATGCCTCAACACACTATTGGTGTTGTATATATCTGTACATTTATGGTCCCCACTACTTTTATTGTGCATATCTACACTAAAGGTGTAGATATTTTTTCGTGGAGTCGGAACTAGATACGACACTGATTATGTTGATTAGTACTGGATGAATGACACGAGTCATTGGAAGGAGGAGCGACGATTAATTAAATTTTCAGATTTCCCTTTCATTTCAATTTTCAGTCACTGACACAATCAGACTGTTAGGTACAAACACTCACACATCCGGCACAACTCAATCAGTAGTAAATATTGGATGGTGATATAGACAGGTGTTGTGCTGGGTTTGGGGGGAAAAAAAAAGAAAGAAGCATGGCCCGGCGACGCTCCAGACAACGATTGGCGACGCCCGTAGGAGCCGCGACGTACACCTTGAGAGCCACTGGCTTAAGGGGGGGGGGGATCACTTTTTTGAAACATTGACTAATATACATTGACATAAACATATAATATAGATGGCTCTCGCTATATTCATAAAACTTGTCGAAATTGAAGAAAAGATAAACAGTATTGTCGGGGGGTGGGTTGGAGGTAAAGGTTCCGTGGCATAACATTTGGCGCATTTTTTCAGAACCCGGTGGTTTTGTGTTAACGATAGTATGTTGTTATATCAACAGAATTTGTCTGAATCAAGTTGATGGGAAATTTCGCTCAAAATTGTCGTTCTTTCAAAAATCGTACATATTTCTTTCCCAAACCTCTCTTCGCTTTGCTTCTTTAGCAAACCTAGAAGTGAAACTACGAAAATTGAGTCTTCTGTTAATTAAAAAACAAACAAACATGTGTATGGCATATTGTTAAGGGAATTATGTAAATAGTTTCTATTTATCATTTATTATGTCACTTTTCGCCTGCAGAGCAAAGAAATATTCCCTATATTGTATAGAGGTGGCATTTTATTTTGTCATTTCGCACAAATATGAAAACATTCTTCCCTGGGGGGCAACAAGCGCGGACATTCATCAGCGCGTTCTAAAACCCTCTACTCTTCATTGTTGACGACTAGTCTCTGCGGTCGACTTTGACCCATTCCCCACAGGTAGTCTCCCTCCATCGATAGCGAGAATACTGCTTGCAAGGCAATATGAACCCGCGAAGGTCCGGTCATCACCGCAGATGTAACAGCCTTATAACTATCAAGGGTTCGACGAGAAAAACTTTACGTTGGAAATCCCTGTTTAAGGCCACTGTTTTGATCACACCGATACTTACACACACTCTCTAGGTCACTCACTAAATCTTGTCCCGCACTCTCTTGGTCACTCACTGATGTACTATGAGTACCTAACCAAACACCAACTCTGTCCATGCCGCTATATTGCAATTTACTGCCATTAATGAGATGGGTTGGAAATGAAGGAGCTTTTATATATATATATATATATCTCGGTGGTCACCTCAAGCTGGGGGGGGGGAGTTTGGGGAAAATATCTTATCTAAATCCTTCCTGGGGTTTAAACCTGGGACAGTGACAGCATTCTTCACGTTGGTAGATGAGTATCTTATCACACGCCACTCAGGCACTTCACTCACTGACCTGGTCCCGCTCCCTTTTGGTCACTACTTCACTACACACCAACTCCGGCCATATCGCTATACTGCAATTTATTGTCATTAACGATTTAGGTTGGAAATGAAGGCGCTATCTATCGGTTGTCGCCTCAAGCTCGTTAGGAAATATTTTTTGTTATCTGTATTCTTTCTCCCACTTTGAATCTGGGACCTGATGGCAACCTTCACGGTGGTAGACGAGCAAATTACCACTACTCCACTGTGGCGCTGTAAATACGCCAGTGGGCGAACGTAGAGCGGCCGAAAAATCTGAGCCCGAGAAATTTGTACAGCACCAAATATTCAGGGGAAAAAAATTCTGTTTCGCAACAGTAGTTTTCCTATCAAAAGCAAAGCAAAAAACCGCCAAGAATGATTCTAACAACGTATTGTTTGGCGATTTTTGTGTTCCCGTTCAGAGTTGGGGACGGCGGCTCTGGAAATTGACGTCCTTACTTGTAATATTACCCGAACGAGACCGAAACGCAAGACGTGTCCCTATCTCTGTGTTTAGTGTGTGTGTGTCCCCTTGATGCGCCGCGCCTGCTTTTGTCGACCTCATGTTCGTGAGAAATAGGAGGCGACGTGGCCACAGAAACGCGAACACCACCTACAGCAGGGCAGTGACAACAACAACACGAAGTAACAACCCTCATCATCATCATCGCCGTCATCGGCTGTCCATCAACACCAGCAGCGGCTCAGATGACGACGACGAGAGGGACGGTTTCGCTAAAGAGCAGAGGCGGTCCAGGCTCTTCAAGGCCCTGATGTGCAACCTCTACGGCCACTTGGATGAAGATTCGCAGCCAAACTCGTCACCGTTGCGAAAGGTCGTTATTTATTACAGTTGTTACTGCCAAAGCCGAAAGTTGGCCACTACGCGAACTGGCCGGCCCAGTTGATCCAGCCAATGTCCGTATTTCGGGCTTTCACTGGGCTTCGGCTGGTTCCTATATGTCGACTCCTTTTTTTCCTATACATGGATCACTAAGATACCGATATTTAGATTCCTTTGATTGTTACGGGGTTGCCATAGATAACCATAATTATTACGGTTAACTATGGCTAATTATAAATGGTCATAGGGATCAATATTATAGTGATATACAGGAATCAATATGAAGGGTCTAAAGCCAGAATTTCGGACATTGGCCTAGTCATCTGGGCCAGAAAGTTCGCGAACTGGCCAACTTCGGGCTTTGGCAGTAACATATTCATCATTTTTACTGTACTTAGGGCCGCAACTAGATGCTTGATCCGGCGTCCGGGACATCGGACCCACCTGCTCCCCTTTATTGGTTGTGGCCCTGACTATATTCTATTGTTTCTCAACCCTTTTCCAGCCCATGTACCCGTTGACCCCCCCGGACCATGGTTTCTTCTCGTGGTTTCCCCGTCTTATCCAGGGCTCCCCCACCCTCATTCGAGAACCAGACCCTTTCTACTTATTCATAATAAACGAAAATTTTATAACTAAGAACGATCTTTGGAACCAGAGCCGTAGCGTGCCTTCTTGGGGCCCCGGGGCAGACTTTTTCTTGCTTTCCCCTTGAAAAGGTTATTATTATGTAAAATAAGTGTAAAAATGTTCTGTGGGCCCCCATTTGTCTTGGGGTCCTGAGGAAGTGCCCCGTTTGCCTCAGTCTAGTTATGAGTCTGTTCGGAATCCTGGGTCAGGCACGGATCCAGAAGGTGGGTAACCATCCCTTCCCAAGAGCCGAATTATATGAGGACAAATTGGTCTGCGTAAAATACAAGAGGTTTAGACCTCCCGACTCATCATCCTGGGTCAACGGCAACCTTGACCTAGAGGTCAGTAGTCTTTCTTCATGTGGGGGTTTTATGCACGGCCGTCTCAACATCGTGGGACCCCGGATAATTCGATGTTCTGAGGCTCATGCTCAGCTGTAAGTTACAGGTTACATATTTACATACTTACATTTGAAAATCACGGTCACAGATCTCATCGAGAAGGTCCTCTATGGATATGAGACCCCGGGTAATGCCCAAATGAGCCCAAGAGATGACACTTGAAAGCTTTATTTTTTCACAGCCACAGTGGCCCCTTCATCACTTCATCAGATTTTTTTGGCTCCTCCTTTCATCTGATTTTTACCCGTGGCCCTCTTAAAATAGCCCAGGACCACAAGAGGGCCCAGGTTGAGAACCACTGATGTATTCAATATCTCGTAATAACTTCGTTCATGCTTCCAAGATATTTTTTTTTGGAGAGGGGGGGGCTTCGTTCTGTATTGTATCCGATTCTCAGGACTGTCCTTCATGGCTCCACATCTTGTGACAGAGTCCCCTAGGCTGTACGACCAGAGGTGGCCCGTACTCTTTCCCTGAGGGGAATGTAAGCCCCAACATGCCACTGCATGTGCGTCTTGCGATAACTTTCATCTCGTAGGTACTGTGTCAATCCTCGCACAGTAGGCACAATTTAGGACGGGTGCACAATTTCTTCTGTCAACGGCCCAGATATGCGGTATTTCTGCCGCTCGCGGGTGAGGAAGTTGAATATATAGGGGTGATCTTATGACCCGTATTTTACGGGACATTCCCGTATAATTTTGGCTGTCTTAACTTTTTTTAAATAAAATTTCCCGTTTTTTAGCTCCCTCCCCCCAGTCCAGCACTCCCAATCCTCAACTTAATCGAAAGGAGCGCCAGGCTGTTTAGCTTGTGCCCCCTATAGTCATACATTTACCCCCCTTCCCCCTATATTGCAGCAGAGCCCAACATTCGCACAACTCCGACCACGTCGTTGTACGCAATTTACTGCCATTCACGATTTGATTTGGAAATGAAGGCACCATCTACTGATGGTCGCCTCGAGCTCATTAGGGAAAATATCTGACCTATATGCTTTTCTCGGTTCGAATCTGGGACCTGACGGCAACCTTTGCGGGGGTGGACGAGCTGCTTACCACCACGCCACTAGGGCCCATCGGTGGGATCTCTGATAGGCTCCCTCGCCAGGTTTTTCCATGAGCCTATGGTTTTTCCCTCTATAGAGAATTCGCAGTGTGAAGAACCAAAAAATAATAAGAATCTTCCTTGTTAGCCCCACCCTTGTTTGGCCAAGCATTTCGGCAACCCCGTGTAATGTAGGAGGATTATAGGTATTTTTCCAGGAAATATTTGGTGTCTCAATGACATTATAATTGTTGTTGTTCCGTACAGAGGGAGGCGCTGTCAGAACTGCGCAACATGCTGTCCCTTTACAAGAGCCTGACGAAACAAGCTCCGCCTCTCAGCGTGCCAAGTAACCAACTCTTCAAGGATTTCGTGATGTACGGTGCGGCCTACCTGTCCTACCAATGGCAGATCGAGGACAGCATCGTCGTGTCGCGGATCCTCCTCAACATCTACAAGAACTGCGGCAATTTCATGATCCTGTTCCAGAAGACGCTTCCTCACCCTACCAAAGATTTCGGGTGGATCGGGCCGCTCGCCCTCATGAACAACGGCAGCAACAGGACTGCGACCCGAACCCAAGCCCAAGGGTGAGTCACGTCACGTCATTTCTTTCCGCAATATATACGGTAGTATTTCAGACGCGTATTCACGGACGGAGGTTAGCGGGCTTCGGCCAGGTCGGCAAGTTCGTCGGAGAGACGGCTAATTCGAGCAACTGGGGGTTTGGAATTTCTGATCAAGAAATTGCTAGAATGGCAGATGGGCGACAAAACTTAAACTGCAGCTGAGGGATTATGTCAGTGAGTGACTTAACGAGTCACCTAAAGAGTTTGCAAGCATGTGGGTGTACAAGAGTGACCTAGAAAGCAAGACTCACTGACCCGGTCTCTTGATCAGGCCAACAGAATGACCCAAGCATTGGACCTCTTGGTCAGTGACCAAGAAAGTGGGCAAGCATGTGAGTGACCAAAAGAGTAACATGAAATCAGAGGTTATTCAGAAGGGCAGTAGCCCAGAGGGACTAATTTGGGGAGTGAGTGATCAAGCAAATCACTCTAGAATGGGGGAATGGCGGCAAAACCATAAATCTCTCCGCCTCTGGGAGCAGGGTCTACGCATTTTAATCTGCGGCACGGGTCAAAGTAACCAGAATCGCGATTCAGAAATAAAATTTTCCTCCATAAAGCTCCAGAAACCACCCACAGGTTCGGAAACACTTTCGACACCCTTGATATTTCTCGCTACGAGTAGCTTGTTGCAGTGCCCATATAACTCCATTGGGACTATGTTTTCTCCTCGTGGCGCCCTCTGTCTCTTATACAGGTTCTACGCAAGGGCCGTCTCAACGTCAGGGAGGGAGAGAGCCCCACGATAAGTGATATTTCTGGGGACCTTCCCCCCCCCCCCCGTTCTATTAACTGGAACCAACACAGCTTACACATTCTTAAATACTTACTCTCAAAAATCATAACACAGATATAATCATGTAGGTCTCTCCTATGGACACAAGGTTCCCAGGCTATACCTGGATGGGCGTTAAAAAATGCCCTGATTCTATGGGTTTTTGCTAGATTTTACGTAGTATACAGACTTTTTTCCTACCATATTTCACTTAGAAGCTTGAGATTTATCCACATCCTCCGTGAAATTATAATTTTTCACAGCCCTTCCACACACACACATGGCTCTCTTTCCATTTTATTTTCACCAGCGTTCCCTTCCCAGAACAACCCAGGATCACGGGGTAGGCGTATGGATCCCCGGTTGAGAACCACTGGCCACTATTCACCATTGGCTCAAACCCATGCTAGGGTATACTGTAACTGCTCGAGCACCTAATGACCTACGGCTCTGACTACACTTGACTTGCACATACCAAGACGGGTTGCAGACCCTAGCATCAGAGCTGTCTTATCAGAAATATGGCTCCTGGGCAAAAAGATGTCCTGGGAAGTGCGTGCTTGTCTGTTTGTACTCTTGATTTCGAAAACAATAGTATAAAATCTCATTGCCACACAGGATGTCCCATTGAGGACACCCTCCCCACGGGTTAAATACTAAGCAGTTTCTAATAACTGAGACAAATGCTTAGTAATTGTATGTTTAGTAATTATCTCATAAACTTCTGCTCAAGATTTGGGTTTGAATTCTTTAGGAATGAATATGGTGAGTATTTAGAAGGGTGGAATTTTACGGAACATTCGCGTAATATTTTGGCTGTTCCGTATTTTTCCCTAAAAACGTTCCGTTTTTTAAGTGAAAAGCTTACTCAAATTTTAATCTCAACTGAAATCATGGATGAAGATAATTTTCATTCCTTATCAATAACATCACGATAGAATATTGTGAATATAATAAAAATGTTCGTCTCAAAATATAAATAAAATATAAAATAAAAATATTCATTACAAAAATATATATTACGCTAAACATTTATTTCCCCGCGAAATGCATTTCAATTCACTGCGATTATAGCAGCCCATTATTTCTCGCCAAACGGCAATTTTTTTTAGGAATTTCAGTCATGATCGGAAATTTTTTCCAAATGGAATGGAAACTTGTTTTGGCGACAATTAACGCCAATCGGATAGTTTTCAGCCATTATTAGCAGTTTGCACGTTTGGCAACTTTTTTAGTGAGAATTGTCGGTGTACCGTATTTCCATAGTAGCCTTATAATTTACTACCCATCGGCTATTTTATCAGGTTCTCTGTCAGACCATTTTGGGAAGCCACGGGTAAACGTTAATGAGGCCAAGGGAGCCGCTAGTGACAAGCGTTTGAGAACCACTGCTGTACGCAATCAGATATCATTAGGGCTAGGATTAATAGATGGATTTAGGACCTAAAAATTGACAGAATATGCTCCATAAAAAATGCATTTATGCCCTAAAAAAACTTAGAAATATACCTTTATAAATAAGCTGACCATATTTCCTCGAGGAAATTATGGGAAATCGCCTATCATACTCACAAATAGAACTCAATTATTGCTAATATCGCCGAAACACCGCCGATCATTGCTAAAAACTAAAGGTAAGTAATTATTGCTAATAATTGTCAATTATTGCTAATATCGTCGAAAAATTGCCAAATTGTGGAAAATGAAGCTAGAAGAGAGAGTTTGGGGGAGGGGGAATCCCTCTTCATTGTTCTGCTGAAATATGCAAAATAATGTTAAAATATGAAAATATGCCTTAAACTAAACCTTTAGGAGAACGCGGGCCACTTCATTAGTTTGAAACGGGTCACGGGCCACTTAAGTAATCTGAAACAGTGCTTCAGGTTACTTAAGTTAATTTAAAATGTACCACGGGTCACTTAAATATGCCTCGCGCCGCTTGAGTGATCTGGAACTGTGGTAGGCCACTTGAGTGCTTTGAAAATGTGGCGCAGGTCACATAAGAGATCTGGAAATGCGCCGGGGACCACTTAAATGCTCTGTAAATGCTCCGCGCAACTGATAAGGAAATGCACGTAAGTGATCTGTAAGTGTGCCGCGGGTTATTTAATTGATCCGAAGATGTGCCGTGGGACACTGTAGTGATCTGGAACAGCACCTCAGGTCATTTAAGTTATCTGTAAATATGCCGCCGTAACAGTGCTCTGGAATTGTTTCGCGGGTCACTCAAGGGATCTGTAAATGAGCCGCGGACCACTGAAGTAATGTGGATCTCCACTGCGGGCCACTTAAGTGATCTCAAAATGTTTTACGGGCGGCTCAAGTTCTCTGGAATTGTGCCGCTTAAGTGATTTACAAATTCGCCGTTAGACACTTCAGTGATCTAGAACAGCGCCACTGGTCACATGATCTGTAAACCTGCCTAACGCCACCTGGGGGGGGGGGGTGCCCGGGTGACTAAACTAGGCCGCGGGTCACTCGATGATCTGTTTTTGTGCCGCTTAGTTCATATTTTGAAAAATTATGTTTCACGGAGCCACATAAATTAGATCACGGGCCAACCAGATGACTCCGAGGGCCAAATTTGGCCCACGAGTCATGTGTTGAGCATATATGCCTTAAATTTACTGAAAGTTATGAAAAAAAAAAGCCTTAAAATTTTTTTACTGGAAGTCGTGAAAAAATGTTATAAATACTGAAAATTATGAAATAATGCCTTAAAATGACTGAAAATCATGAAATAATGCCTTAAAATGACTGAAAATCATGAAATAATGCCTTAAAATGACTGAAAATCATGAAATAATGCCTTAAAATGACTGAAAATCATGAAATAATGCCTTAAAATTACTGAAATATGCGAAGTCATAGAAATCCTATCATCATAGTATCATTTTGAAGAATGGCAGGGCCTGATGATATTTCTGCTCTGAATCCGAATAGATCTTGTGCCTGCCCTTTCTCGTTTTTCGCGAGCCACGCGAATCGGGCCAAAGTGACTTTCCGCTGGATCCGGTTCGTCGATCTGCGCCTGATGCACCCGAACGGCTTCCGCCCGAGCCCAGTTTACCTGTCCGCGTCTCTCGGACACCTGGACCTGTTGCGTTTCTTGTTGCAGCTCGGCGCCGACCTCGGCGACAACTTTTACCAGCCGAAGCAGTTGCTCGAAGACCACCAGCAGCTGGCGCTCGACAGCAACAAAAACAAGCCGCCGTGGGTCGCTTCGCTGATTGACAAGCTGTTGTCGAATGCCCTGAGGAGCGGGGTCCTGACGCCTAGCGATCCCACCGACGGCGCGGATCGGCCCGATCAGGGACGGACGGACATACGCTGCATTAGGATCCTTCTGAGGGCAGTTCCCCGCATCAACATCGAGTGAGTGTCTTACGATAACTTTCATCTTGTAAGAATTGGGCCCGTGTTTCTCGGGTGGGCTCAGTCAGGGCCGTAACTGAAGTGGGCATGGGACCCTCTTGCCTTCTCACGCCTTTATCTCAATGAACACTGAAAAGGTCCCGAAAAATTCATACTTGCTCAGTTCCCGAACTTATGAGAAACAGGCCCTGCTTGTAGGAACAGCTTCGATCCTCGCACAGTGGGCACAATTTAGGCCTGAGGTGCACAACTTTTTCAGTCAGTGTGCCAGAAACATTTATGTATGGGGTGAGCATATGATCCGTTTTTTACTGCCATTCCCGTAATTTTTCCCAACTAATCTTATAATACGTCAAATAAAAATATACGTCAATGTAAAATATTCAGGGCGTTCCCAAGTCCTAATTCGGCCTTTATTTCATCAATCGTTCGTCGTAGAGGTATGGCTACAATTTAAAAAATGCTCAAAATGTGTTCAGAAATTAACCTGTACCAGTTTTGAGAGAGGAAAATACAGTGTGTCACAAAATAAAAAAAATCTAAAGTTTTATACGGTCCCCCAGTCTTCTAACTTCCAATTAGAAAGATGTTGGCCTGTCTCCCCTGATGCCAACAAAAAAATGCCACGTTTCTAAGTGCAATATTCGCTGAGATATTCTAATTCAAAAATCGGAGACAAGTTGGACAGCATAAATGCAGGGAAAAAGAGTTGTCCGTATTTATATTAGTTTTCTTCCCCAACTTTGCGAATATTGCACTTACAAACATTGATTTTTTTTTTCGTTGGTTCCAGAAGAGACAGTGCAACTTTCTAATTGGGTTTTCGAGGACAGAGGGGGGGGGGACCGCATAAAATTTAGATTTTTTTTTTACGTACTGTATTTCCACTCTTTAAACTGGTACAGAGTGATTTTTGAACACTTTTTGAGCATTTTGTAAATTAGAACCATGTGTCTAAGACAAACGGTTGATGAGATAAAGACCGAATCAGGGCACCCTGTATAATAATAAGTTGTTAAAGTAAGAATTTAGGCTTCAAACGGGGGCCCCTCAAGAGAAGAGGGGGGGGGAGCTTCAGAAAAACAAGAAGTAGTTGAATTTTTCGAGAATTGGCCAGGTAGGGCCTCAGAAATATCACTTGGCCCGAGGGCCCACAATGCTCTTGAGACGGTCCTGCCTGGGACACGATCGTCCGAGTGGCGTGGTGGTAAGATGCTCGTCTACCATCACGAAGGTTGCCATCAGGTCCCAGATGCGCATCAGAGGAAGAATATAGATAGCAAAATGTTTCCACTTACGAGCTTGAGGCGACCATCGATAGATGGCGTCTTCATTTCCAACCCAACTCGTTAACGGCAGTAAATTTCAGTGTATTGAAATGGCTGGAGTTGGTGTGTGTGATGAAGTGGTAGTGTGCGGGACTTCAGATATACCTGCGACCCAGGTGGGTGGGTGGGGGGAAGGGGAGTTCGTTAAAACTCTAGGCCAAAGGATTCAATGATGGGGGGTATCTGTCTCTTGGAGAAAATTTTAAACTATTGTTTTGTTAATAGGTCAAAATGTAACCAGTCTGCCGGCCTGGTTCGATTGCACCCTTTCAACCTGCCTAAGTATAAATTTATGTTATTAGGTATAATACAAGCATAAGTTTACCTGATTTGAATACTTCAAATGGTTTTGATGACGCTGTCTCTGTAGATTGATGCCTACCTTATATATATGCACAATCACTACTCTTCCAGAAAGTATTAAATTGCACATAAGCTATATTTTTAAGCATAAAAGAAAAGTTTTTATTCAGTTTCCGCCTGAGAGACATCTGAAGAAAACATCTTGCAAAGGTCTTTCAACCCTTACAGTGGCAATGACAAGATATCTCGCATAACTTGACGCCATTTATTTCGGCCATTCCGAGAGATACCTCGCGTCCTTAAAACCCTCACATTTCGGCAATGCCGATCCCTGCTAGCTCTGTAGAACCGTCTTTGCCTAATCTGAGGATCTAGGTTCGAACCCCGTTGACGGCACAGTGGTGGTCGGCTGAAGTTGGTTTTCTGCGGTTTTCCAGCTTCAAAGTGTGAATGTAAACCGGTCTCATTTGAAAAGTCTCTCTGCAGGGAACTGAGAAACCTACAACACGATACTCACATAACATGAAAACTTCAAGCATTTCCACCTTTATCTCAGAATATGAAAGATAGATGGCAGCATGCATAATAACATATCATAACATACCTACCCACCAATAAAAATTTCTTATAAAATGGCCTGAGGTGGTGAACCATCCCACGTGTATTATCACCGAAATGCATTGTCAGAAAAAAAAAATGATACTGTTAAAGTTTCTTAAGCAATAAGAATTGTGTTGTTGTGCGTCGTCATTTCCCACAAATAATTACCATACATAATCACCATTGATAGGTGGCTCGAATTCCGCCGCAACAGCTTCTGGAAGACAATCTTCCCAACGGCCGAGCAGATGGTGATCTCGATGAGCGACAACGGCCTGCTACCGACTTTCACCCAAAGGTGCCTGCAACCGGCAGAGCTGAAACACCTTTGCCGGATAACCCTGAGGAAGCGACTGAGGAAGAATTGGAAGCTTCCGGAAGGGATCTACCAGTTGCAGCTTCCCAGGGTCCTGGAGTCTTACCTGAATCTTGAAGAGGACTGACACGCCAAGAGAGAGGCCACCAGCCAGAATCAGGCAGATGATAGATGAGAAGCTCTATAGGTCTCAACATTACACGGGACATTCTCGCAAAATTCGAAAAAAGCTCTTCCATTTTATTTTTAGGATGTCGTCATCTTAACGCAGTTCAACAAGAAGAAGATGGATGACGAACTATATTATAACAGGCCAAATTGAATAAAAGATAGAGTAGTGCCTACTCTAGTATCCCTCTCAAATACCGCGTGGACTCTCTTTTCATTGCAGTTGGAAAATGCAGGGCCGTCATAACAGTATGGGGAAGGGGGGGGGGGTTACCCTAGTGCCATCCCAAGAGCATCACGGGCCTCCGGGCAAAGCGATTTTTTTGAGGCTCCCTACCTGATTAGAAATTCTTGGTTTACCAATTTACATGATTAATCGCCAAAATATCACCCAGATCTCATTATCATGGCGCCCTCTCTGTGCACTGGTTATGCCCCGATTCATCTTTTCCTTCCTGATATAGTTCCGTTTCATCCTCAGGTGCTAAATTCCAGTCCAGTTTCATCCCCTCCACTCTGGACTTTGAGTCAAGACCACCGGTACATGCCTATCATCAGGAGAGGCCTGGAGCATGTATGACCTATGTATTGATTGCTATTCAGATTGACCAGAGTCAATTTGAAAATCACGAGCCTCAAACTCGTAATGGTGCTCTGTACCTTTGCTGCCATCGCATTGAACCTTTTTTTGAGCTAAAGTAATGCGCTTATAAAGGGAATTTCTAGGAGATATAGGCTAGAAAACAGTGAACGGACTATGGGTAATTAGGAACAAATAGACGGAATGGCTTGTCCCATTTTCAACTGTTCTAGGCTGTTAGACGGCTGAAAATATGGAGTCAGCATGAAACTATGATACAAAATGCCAGATTGAAATCGTACAGGTTCAACGTGATGCGATGATGGCATATGGTGCAGGGCCGTCTTTAAGGCATGGGCCCAATCAACACCGAGAAGAAATACAGTAACTCCGGAAATTTTTCGCCCACTGATCGAATAAATGCAGTTCAGTTCAATACAAAAAACCTCCGATGTTTTTTTGTTCCGATAAAATGATAAAATGTCATATTAAAAACATTTGCTTTCGTTGATTCAAAAAAAAGAGAGCTCCCAGCTATAATGTAAATTTTTGAAGGACTTTGGAAGATGATTTTTCTTTATTTTCCAATATTTTCGTGGAGCACCAAGAAATCTGCGGAGCACAGTTTGGGAACCCCGGCTCTAAGCAAACTCATGGTTTGGAAAACTGAGAATTAAATTTCAAAAATTATTGATGTGGCGCAAAACACCCCACTGAATTTCCTCATTTCCACAGTGAAATCGGCACTTTTAACATTGATTGTTATGGGAATTACCGTGTTTGTCCCTCAAAGTCATAGGCGCCGGGACATGGGGGCTGATGTCATTTGAGCCACCCTCTCCCCAATAAATTTTGTGAGGAGGCTGAGCCCTCCCAAAAATTCATGAGTATGCAATAGAACGAACCATTCCAACGGGCTTGAGTCCCGTATATACGGGACGAATGACGATTTTCAGCCCTCTCAATGTTTTCTTCATGTCGGTGTCTCTGCTCAAAGTGATGCTGATGATTATGATAAATTTCTAATGATAAATGCAAAAAGCCTATCGCGAAATTTCAGCCCTCAACCGATATGCCTGCCACACGATTCACTTCCCGTAAGAAATTCGTGAGATGGGCCTGGTATAGCTAAGATCCAATAAAAACTGGAGGTCATGCTATAAAGAATTAAAGTCTTAAGGCCACCTACACACTACGCCGACGAGATGTGGTCCCCCATCACGTCAGATTCAAGTCGAATTCTGATTCGTGTTCTGACGTGATGTGGGACCACGTCACGTCAACGCAGTGTGTAGCGGCGTTTAATCACGGTTAACGATCAGAGTAATGGGGAAAGAAAATAATCGTGACGGAAAATAACGATCAAAAAGTGCTGTTGATGACAATTATTATGAGTTTGTTTTATGGGAGGAACCATTGTTATTTAACTCTCACACACACACAAACACAGCAAGTCTCTCTCACTGATTTATATTTTTTCCATTTTCCAAATAAAGGACAGAGGTATCTTTACGCAACTCTTTTTTTTTTTCTTCCGAGAAAAACCATCTTGGCAATTACAGGGTATCGACAATCAACCAAAAAGGAAAATATATGAGGCATTTCCCCGTTTTTTCTAAAATAAGGGCCATTAAAAGTGACATCATCACCACAAAGTTTGCTACATTTGGTGATGAATTTTTCTTGAATTCTTATCAGCAGGACGGAACGTGAAGAAAGGAACTGTTGGGGTTTTTCCCAGCGACCCTCATAGGAACAATTCGAGCTCAGACCACGCTGAGAAATTCATCGATTTGGCAGTTCTGATATGGACATAATAATTCAAAGAACTGCGTTATTATGTAACACACACAAAAAAAAGTACCGTTGTATAATAATCGACGATTAATTTCCAATGTGGTAACCCACGCAAGCTGGTAAGAGCCGAAACTTCATTGTGAGGGGAGGGTCAAGGTTGATGAGAATGCAATTTATGCTCGAAATATCAAAGGTCCGACAACGATCATCATCTTCTTCGTGTGTATGTGTGTGTATTCGGCTTTTCCACTTTCTATTCATGGATACGTACGTAATAGAGTGTATTTTCTTTTCTTTCGAGTCGTTTCCTTAAAACAAACCGCAAGGAAACACATTCGGCTTTCATTTTGAGATTTACGAAGACCCTGGACTGTCACGCGCCATGTTGCCGGAAATTGTATTACCTTTCGTGCTGTATATTTCTGCCGTCTTTGGTGAGTACATACATCGACTTTTTTTGAAGGAAATTTTGTTATGATGAGTTTGGCATTGACGTCATAATCAGCATAAGCCTCACTTTGAGGGACAAGCACAGGATGATCACCGTAGGAATCAATGTTAAAAATGCCGATTTCTCTTTGGAAATGCTATTTAGCTTGGTTTTTTGCCACGTCAGTTATTTTAAAAACTCAATAATTGAAATGCTTAATTTTCGAAATCGTGAGTTTACTCAGAGAGAAGAAGCCGAAAAAAAAAAAATTAAATATAAAATGATAAGCCGAACCTATTTTGAGCAGATATACAGGGTGATTCTCAAATAGTTTGTCCATAAGATTATTTCTGCAACCGCTGACTTTAGAGGTGTACTTCCCAATTATATAATTTATGTAATTTTTTTGAGGGGTCGTATACATTAAAAAATAAAATAAATAAGATTTTTATGTAAACTCCGTGTGCTAAAACTCCCTAGCTTGCGAAATGTAGCTTTGGAAAGTCATTAGCAAAAAATTTCATATTTTGAAATGCAATATTCATCGAGATATTAAATATGAAAAATTAAAAAGTTTTGGCAACTTATCGCTGCTTTGGCATATTTGTATTAACTTGTGAGAATCTCTATTTTTAGAGACTATACAAAAATGAAATGAATCATTGGTTATTTTATAAATTTTATTTCATTGCGTGTTTAAGAGATTGATGCTTTTTACAGCTTACAGCGTCAGATAATTTTCATCCCTCTGGCGCAAATGCGGGACGATCTCCTCGTTAAAAAGTCTCACCACAGAGAGCAACAGGCCTACAACGATACAATTAGTCACTCATCACACTTCATAGTTCGAAAAATTGATATTAATGATTATTGATAGTCATAGTTATAAAAATTGATGGCAGATGGCAGCACTGCACATAACAAGCATTACACAGAAACGAACTTCGCGTTAGGTTCACAACACGTACATACACGTTCCAATATGAGTCAATTCGTTAGAAGTTCCGCAAAGGCATGTGTGGTTTAGTAGTAGTAGTTTCAAACCACTAGTCATATGAAAAACGCAATTGATAAGGTAGTTTCGTAGTGAAACGACTTAGCCAGAAAGGCTGTATAATTAAAATTTATCAAAGTGTGAAACTATTTTTTCCAGTCACAAAGACACAATTACATCTTTTTTACAGAATTTTTTATACTGAATTTAATTTACGTTTTCGCAATTTATGAACTTCAATCATTGGCGAGAAATGTTGAAAAATTCGAAGTTATCATTCAAGTTCAGTTCCTTACAGAGATATCTCGGCTAACGAAGATGATTCCTTCCATAATCACGTTCGTTAGCCGATACGCATTTTTCCACATTACGGGTTTCTATGGAAAATCATCTGATTCGTTCCAGCTTCTGCCCAAAATTTG
This sequence comes from Pholcus phalangioides, assembly GCF_987345545.1. Classification (NCBI taxonomy): domain Eukaryota; kingdom Metazoa; phylum Arthropoda; class Arachnida; order Araneae; family Pholcidae; genus Pholcus; species Pholcus phalangioides. The sequence goes on along the minus strand of NW_028301620.1, from coordinate 6,118,582 downwards.
AAGAGGGAGAGATAAGTTTTTTTGAAACACTAAAAGGGTGCTGCATAAAAGACAAATACCGATCGAAGGCTAGAATGAACAGCTTCAAAATTGGATAAATCAGAATTTTACAAGGACATGAGATACTGAAGACCTTTTTATTTTACACTGTACCCAACCACCACCAGCCCAAGTCTATTAGTATTGACACAACCCAGTGGAGTTTGTAGGTGTCCCCATTCATTTGTGATTTGGTCAGGTCTTTAGAGTCTGATACATGCAGATGGAAAGGGGATAAGCATGTTTATACTGTTCAGTTTAGTACTGAGAATAATACGCTGAAAGAACGCGTGCTTTATAAACATAGACTACTATATGTCTTTTTAATGCATTTTCTGTTAGCTGAATCGTTCATTTTACAGGAAATGGTTCAAAAACTCTCAAAAAGAAAAGTGGAGGTACATCGGGAAAAAAGAAGATTCCGAGGTGGAAATGAGTTGAACGGTCTCGAGTGATCGGAGCTAAAATTCAGCTCATAACGTGTCTGTGTTAGGTTAGCATGTGCATCCATATCAATAAAAATGTTTGTTATCCAAGGAACTTTAAGTAAGTTTCTTGGAGAACTTACAGAAAACGAACTTGCAGAAAATTAAAAATTCGTAGGCCGAGGGGTTCGTTAGCCGAGGTATCACTGTATCTCCATAAATATTTCATTTAAAAGTATATAATTTTTTGTAAATGACTTTTTTTCGACGCCGGATCTATATTTCACTAATTAGAAGTTTTACACGCAGGGACTGTACAAAAAGCTTAGTTTTTATGCATGCGACCCCCTCGAAAAAAAAATTACGACAGTTTAAAAACTGCATGTCATTTGAAAACATTTTGTAATATTGGAAGACTTTTTTCATTATATTTTACTAGCTGTTACCCGAATGGATTTGCTAATCTGAAAATTACCGAATCTTTATCTGATGATTCCTCCATATAACATTTGAACCCCCCTCACGAGCCCCATGGGGGTGGAATTTTCAGAAATCCCGTCTTAGTTAGTCTTTACGTCATAAAATAAAACTGCTGACCTGGGAAAATTTGTCTGTCCCGTAAAATACGGCACGAGATCAAACTTAGCTCACACAATTCGCCCCCTCCCGTCACGTCGTCCTGGATCCGCACTTCATCTAGGTGTGTTCCATATATAATGGTCATTCTGATTCTACTTTTATACAGGCCTAAAACAGTGTTAATTATATGGTATAATTATTCCTAATTATTAACACAATAATGAGCCTGATTTTTTGTATTTGTCTTTCAAATAAAAGGTCAAGGATTCAATCCTGCAGGATTCATCACTCAAGAGTGCTTGGACTGCATGTGCCAGGTGAGTAAATACTGATTAAATCTCCGCTCCTACACTGGGGAGTCCCCCCCCCCCCTCCCCCACCTCCGCTCCCAAGCTTGTCGAAATCAGACGCGGATCCAGGGCTACGTGTCGTGAGGGAAGACTAATTGCGTAGGTTCATAAGATCGTCCCGTATTTTAAAGGGCAGACCAATTTTTATCATGTGTGGCCGCAGGGCCTGTTCTTCATAAGTTTGGGTCCTGGATAGAAGAGAATTTTTGGCCCTCCCTCCTCATTGTATAGCGTTCTTTGAGGCAGTACGCAGGAGGCGAATGAGGTCATGTGGGCTGTGCCACGGTCGTTTCTGCACTTAAAATACAAAAGGCAGCTAATTTTGGGGGACCCGAAAGTTTGTGGGCCCTGGGGGCACGTGCCCCGTTCGCCCATGCGTGAAACAGGCACTGGTTATCTGACTGTCGGGAGGGTACCTTCCTCCCTTGTATCCACGTCTGACTGAAGTTGATGTGCTCTTCTGTGGCCTCCGCATGAACCTCGGGCAGCCGATGCCTGCACGGGATTGCTTTAAAAGTGCGTGACGCAACAACTCCCTGTAGCGGCTCCAGATGGCGTTTGCGCACATATGTTCTCGTGATTTTGGTTTGTTATCGCATGCCCGTGAATAAGGGCGTCGGAAGTGCTTCGAACCTGTGGGAGCTCAACTTCAATTTCATGTCGGAAATTTTTTTTTTTTGAATCAATTGTAGGGGTGCTTGGACCCTTTCTACAAATTTCCGTGGGTGCTCGAGCACCCGCAGCACCCCTGGCTCCGACACTATTGCCTGTGAATTGCTTTTTCATTTTGGCGATGTTTTTCTGAATCACCCTGTACATGTTTAGCTGGTTTAAGGAAACTTTGCCCCGACGTTTCGTCCCTATAGCACATTTATCCTCGGTACATTTCTCGACCCCGTATTGAACCTGTGAGTGACCATTAGTGCTGACCATATGAGAGACCGCGTGAGTGACCAAGTGAGTGCGACGGTCATTCACTCTGTCACTCACTCATACAATCACTCACTTTATAATTCACGTGCCATTTACTCAGCCCTATGCAGTCGCAATTAGTCCTTCGGTCACTTATATGGGCACGCACTCACTCATACGGTCATAGGTGCCATAACCCCCCCAATAAATTTTGTAAAGGGCTGCTGAGCCCCCAATAATTTCCGAAAAAAACTATGCAATGCACCTTCCCTCTCCTGCGTTACGTGCTTGAATCCCATATACGGGACGAACGGCAACTTTCAGCTCCCCCCAATGTTTTCTTCATGTCGGCGCCTCTGCATACGGTCACTTACCTATTTATTTGATCACTCACCAATGACTTGATCACTCACATTCAGTCACTCATACGCAGGACCGCAACTTAGACACTTTGCCACCCGGGGAAAACCGGCATTTTGGCGCCCCCCTTGCCATATGTGGAAGATACAATTGAAGTGTGAATTCGGCGCCCCTTCCGATCCAGCGCAAGGAGCACCAGACCCGCCTGTTTTGCCCCCCCCCTAGTTGCGGCCCTGCTCATACTGTCAATACCGTCAGAACACAGGTGAAATTTTATGGGGCGAAATGCCAGGGCCGTTTTAAGAGCATCATTGGCCCCCGGGGCAATTGGTTTTTCTGAGGCCCTACCTCCTCCAGACCAACCGTGACGCCCCGTTCTACCGCCCCTAGGGGATATAAGCTGGTTCGTCTCAGGAGCAGGGGGCTCTTAAGAGCATCATGGGCCCCCGGGCCAAGTGATTTTTCTCAGATCCTACCAGGCAAATTCTCCAAAATTTCAACCAATTCTCATTTTTTGTGAGGCCCGTCTTCTCCTGAGGTCCGGGTAGGCCCATGCGTTAATACGCCACTGCTCATGAGACGTGGGCCACGGTGAAAAAAAAAAAAAAAAAAAAAATCCAACATGGTATATATACCGGTATATATATAATAAATTCTAGAAAATCTTTTACAAGATCTCATTTTTGTCGGGCCCCTTTTCTCTTGAGGCTCCCGGGCCGTACATTAAGACAACACTGTGAAATATATTGACATCACTAACAAATAACATTTGTAATGTTATACTTTTGTATAAACATAATGCAGCTTTCTTTCGTCCTCGGTAGTATAGTGGTAAGTATCCCCGCCTGTCACGCGGGAGACCGGGGTTCGATTCCCCGCCGGGGAGACAGTTTTTTTTTTTACCCCTTTCAACGCTGAGTCCTAGCATGAATCCTGTTATTTTTTTAGACCACACATTTCAGCCTGCGTGGGAAGGGGGGGGGGGTTTCCTCTAAGATTTCAGCCAGGGACCCCGGCTCCAGGATGTAGGGTCGGTCCCAAGACGTTGTGGTATTTAAACATTCGGGAACGATAAGAAGGGACAACTGGCCCCCATTCTGAAATTATTATTCGTTTCAATAAAAATGAATTTGCGTTCAATCCGAAAAAATACAATTCTTATAAATGTATATATATATTTTCTAAATTTTTTTGATAATAAGGGAAATTCAAATTTAACTAATTTTTATTAATCCTGAATTTTTTTTTTCAATAATTCTGAAAATATTCATTTCCGTGATTCTGGAATTAGTTCTGCATTAAATTTGCATTTATTCTGAAAGTATTTCCTGCACTAATTCTGTATCTTGCTAACAATTGCTTTCTTTTATTAATTCGGAAATTACTTCCAATAATTTTAAAATTATTCGTTTCAGGGATTCTTTAATTATTTTTTTAATTAAATAGCTTTTGCACTAATTCTGAAATTATTTGTTTCACGTATTCTAATTTTTTTTTTTTAACTATCACGTAATTTTTTTCTCAATTCTGAAATTTTTACCAGTAATTTTGAAATTATTCCTTTAATGGATTCTGAAATTATTCCTTTAATGGATTCTGAAATTATTCCTTTAATGGATTCTGAAATTATTCCTTTAATGGATTCTGAAATTATTCCTTTAATGGATTCTGAAATTATTCCTTTAATGGATTCTGAAATTATTCCTTTAATGGATTCTGAAATTATTCCTTTAATGGATTCTGAAATTATTTTTTCATTTAATGGATCTGCATGAAAATTCTGGAATTATTTTTCTATTTACGGATTTTCATGAAAATTCTGGAATTATTTCTCCATTAAATATGAATTTTCATGAAAATTCTGGAATTATTTTTTCATTAACGGATTTGCATGAAAATTCTGGAATTATTTTTTCATTAAATATGAATTTGCATGAAAATTCTGGAATTATTTTTCTATTAAATATGAATTTGCATGAAAATTCTGGAATTATTTCTCCATTAAATATGAATTTGCATGAAAATTCTGGAATTATCTTTTCATTAAAGATTTGCATTAATTCTCAAATTAATTCTTTCATTTATATTCTGATGTTTTTAAATATATATTAATTTAGAAATTTTTCCATTCACTAATTCTGTCTTTTTTTAAATAATTACTTCTTTTATTAATTTGAAATTCTTTATTCCACTTATCCGCGAATTTTTTATTAATTACTTCTTTTATTAATTCTGAAATCACTTCCAATGATTCTGAAATTATTCTTTTCTGTGAGAGAATGATTCTCGAATTAATTTTGTCATTAAATACGAATTTGCACTAACTTTGAAATTATTTCCTCTTCTCTTATATATTCTAAATTTTTTTTCAAGTAATTACTTCTTCCATTAATTCTTAAATAACTTCCTATAATTCTCAAATTAATTCCAATAATGGAGAAATTATTCCTTTGAAGTTAGTAATTCCTGAGTTTTTTTTTCCACAGCTAAATTAATTTTCATTAATTTTGAAATAATTTTTTTTCACTAATTCGGAAATTATTTCGATAATTAATTATATCAATAATTAAGTGAATAAGTAAATAAATAATTATCAATAACTAAGTGAGGGATATTGGAGTAATTTTCATTAATTTTCAAACACTGTAATTTCTTTCAGTAATTATGAAATCAATTTCAATTAAGAAAATCCGTGATAATTATTTCTTTCATTATTTCTGAAATAATTTCTTTCATTATAAGGTGGTTTTTCAGTAGTTCTGTAAATTCTGTGACTATGCCATTGCCTTTTTGGATGTCGACTATTCCTTCCATGAATGCATACAAGACAACCTGGGCCCCCCGAACACGAATTGCAGATCCTTACTGGGGTGAAGCCGCAGTATGGGGCGGGGGGCACCCAGCGCCGTTTCAACAGCATCGTGGGTCCCCCTGTGCGAAGAAATATTCTGAGACTGACAGGGCTGCAGCCCTGATGCCCGGGACAATAACACAATAACATCATTTTTTTTTCATGCCATAAATTCGTTGTTAAAGGGCCCATGAAAAGTCTGGCTTAGGGGCCAAATATCCCATCCTAGGGGTGGGGCCACAACTAGATACTTTGACATCCGGGAAAAAGCAGAAAATTTGACGCCCCTCTACAGGTAGAAGAAGTAGTTAAAGGGAGAATTCGGCGGCCCTTCTAGCCCAGCACCCGGGCACCAGACTCCCCTCCCAGTTGTGGCCCTGCTCCAGGATGTAGACGCCAGGAAATATTAGCCTACCATATACTTAAAAAAAGTCATAGCACCAGACGTCAATATCATTGAGGAACCCCTATTTACCCAACGGCTGACTGGGCCCACGGGTTGAGACTTCCTGTGTGGCCTTCAGATAAGGAGCCGTGGACCCTAGGCTAGGTTCATTGGCAGGGGCATCAGATCAGAATTTTTCATGGACCCTCTAAAATAAAGTTGCAGTGTAAAAAACAGAAAAAACCAAAAATTAGCAGGATTCATTCCGGATCAAGGCCCGTAACTAGGCAGGGCCGTCTTAAGAGTGTCATGGGGCCCCGGGCCTAATGGTTTTTATAGGCACTGCCTTGAAAATTCTAGAAAATCTCAATAGGATATCATTTTTGTGAGGCCCCTCTTCTCCCGAGTGCCCCCCGGACCGTGACCGGGTGGGCCCATGTGTTAAGATGGCACTGTAACTAGACTGGGATGATCAGGGCACTGCCTCAAGTACCCGGGCTAAATGGAACTCTCACAAAAAATGTACACTTATTCAGGCCCGTAACTAGGATTTTTTACCGCCCGAGGCAAACATTATTGTGCCGCTCATAATTTTGCAACGGTGTTATTTGTTCCCAAAAAACTGTTAAAACCGTCGCCCCCTAAATTTTTCCACCCGGGGCAGTTGTGCCCGCCCCTTCAATTTCCGGCCCTGACTTATTTTGCAGGATAAATTTTTCAATGGGCTTCAAGGAAAAAGTCTGCAGGAGCACCGAGAAGGCACGCTACGGTCCTGGGCTGGAACCTAGTGAGTTTCCCTCCATAGGAGGAGATAGACTTGGAAGTCCGGGGGGGGGGGGGCACGGTCATTATTGCTGGTTTTGGCACGACCTGGTTCTGTCGACTCCACCTTTGACGTTGGGGGCAATGCCTCTCACGTCCCCCTCCCCTCGTATCTCCGCCCATGCTTCCCTCCACCCCACTTTTATATGTGGGGGTTGCGTTATCGTTCTGTAACCCTGAGGGCTTCATTGATTTTTAAAAAAATAGTTAATCATTCTACTATTTAATTTACTCATCTCAAAATTGTTGCGGGGATTTGCCGATTCCACAAAAAACTACTTTTAAAGATAATTTTACTAGAATTTGGTGCCCCCCCCCCATCATACACATATTGTAGAAGGGGCTACAGTCTAGAATCTTCGGGCCTCTGATAATATTTTTTACGGGTTGTTGTGTGAAAAACAAAAAACTGGTAACAATTGTCCTGCCCCCCCCTCGGTCAGCCCCCTCCCCAGTTGGGGGGGGCCCAAGGTGGGCTTGTGATGTGGGAATAGGCAAAAATTTCCGTTGCCGTATTAATGCCCGCGGGCCATGCTCTGACATCTGCGAAATAATAAAAATTTTGCAATAATAATAATAATAATAAAAATCCTCTATATCTAAATGCTTTATTTTTTGCATAGTGTTTAATAGATGGCAGCACCACCCAGACAAAATTTACATTAAAAATAGATTTTTATCGTAATTGCTTTTTTTCTATTTATGATAGATGGCAGCACGAACTAGACATAATTATGAATGGCACCATCTTATTTTATAGATAGCTTTACCTTAATCCATAATAGATGGCACTTCCATCGATTTCCGATTTTTAAAAATATAAAATTTACAGAATTATTACGATGAAATAATTTCATATATATATTAACAGAATTAATTTCAGAATAAGTTTTAAAGAAAATAATTTGTAATTGAGTTTTAGGAACGATTTCAGAATTATTGAATGAAATAATAAAAGGCAGTTTAAATTTTTTGTTAAAACATTTAAGAATTTGCGAAAAAAGATAATTTATAGTTAATGAAAGGAGTATGATTTCACAATTATTTTTAGAAACAATTTTAGATTCGAACAGAGAAATAATTTAATAATTAGTGAAAGTAATTTCAGAATTATGTAACAAATGCATTCAGAATTGGTGCGGGGGAAATAATTGCAGAATTATTAAAAATTCGTATTAATGAAAGAAATATTTTCAGAATGAAAAAAAAATTTTTTGCCCCCCCCCCCCCCGAACTCGGGGCCCGTTCAGTACCGTCTTAACGTATGTCCACAGCCTGGGGGATGGGACTCACAAACGATATTTGGCAGAAATTAGAGAGTAAACATGAAATTTTCCAGGAAGGCCTCAGAAAAATCACTTGGCCCAGGAGCCCATGACACTCTTAAAACTGTTTTGGCATCGAATGCTACAGGGTTGAAACAGGAACTTCATGAATTCAAACAGTTACTTATCGATCTTCAAATTGACATAGCGCTAGTTTATGAAACTTTTGAAACCATCGCATACCTCAGATATCTACAATTATTCTTGCTTACGCGAAAACCAGCTATACGGAAGGGGTAGTGGAGTTGTTGTGTTCATCAGTAAAGATATTTTTACCTTATCAAAAATTCTCTATTATCTCTCTCAAAGGATATGGAAGCATTGGCAGTAAATATAGTTGTCAATAGATCTCCTATGACTATTTATGCCATCTACAAGCCGCCAAACAATCAACTTGACCTCAACTTTTTGAATCATCAAGTAGACTTCAACAACCCGGTATTAATTTCACGTGATTGGAACTGCAAAAGCCCTGTGTTTTTCAGTCACACTACTAATCGTCAAGGTGGAGTTCTGTAGAGGCAAACCATTGTGCATTCACTCATCAAGTATACCGACTAATTATCCAGCCAGTAGACGTTGTCACCCTGATGTGCTAGATTACGGAATATGAAGGAACTTCAGGCACAATATTGCATTTGAAACTACTGCTAAGCTTAATTCTTCGCACAATCCTATCATTTTTACAATAGACGTAACAAGGTCAAAGGACATTCCGTACCAACTTGTCACCAACTGGAAAATGTATATCGTGCATCCCTCGAATCGGAACCGGTGTGGAATTGCACGGATTTGTCTGCTGTCGCAGTGGAAGAAAATGCTGCTACGAATTTGACTGACATAATCCACAATGCAGTACAAACTGCTATTAAGAAGATGAAAGCAAAAAAAAACGAAAAAAAAACAAACAGATTGGGTATCTTAGAAGAACCACATGAAAAAAGTAGATTAAAATCCCATGTAAGAAAGCATTGGCAACGACTCAGAAGGAGAATAGATAAAAGTGCACTCAATCGACTGGAGAAACAAATAAGGAAAGAGCCAACAGACTTTATAAATGAGCGATTTGCTACTTTCGTTGAGGAGGCCACTGCTTCCGAGGGTTCACTATGGAAGGCAGTTAAGCTGTGTAAAAAAGAAATTCCCTGCAGTGAACAAAATCTTCAATGATCTGGGCGAGATGTTATACGTAAACGATACAATTGTAGAGACTTTTGCCGACAATTATGAAAAAACAGATCATGCCTAACAGACTTCAACCCAGACGTATTGCCACCGCAAACTCTAGAAAAGTGATGGACTTTCTGAATAGGGTACGTGTGGATGGCTTGCGCGGAGCGGGTGCTGCCGAGCTGACTACTGTTGATGAGGTACGTATAAAGGACATTATTAATAAACTGAAACGTAAAAAAGCTTCTGGTTCTGATAAAATTTCTAACCTTGCTCTGAAAAATGTATCACCATCTATTATTTCATCTCTAACTAATATTTTTAATTGCATGCTGGTAATCAACTACTTCCGTAATGTCTGGAAACTGTCAACCGTTAAATCTATCCACAAGCGCTGTACTCATCCTCTTTTCTCCCACAATTTTAGACCTATCAGCTTGCTTAGTAACATCTCTAAAATTTTTGAACGCCTCTACTTCCCTCGTCTTGAACTCTTCCTGTCCTCGCACAACATTCTTCGGGCCGAGCAGAACGGGTTCAGGAGGGGTCATTCGTGCGTGCCCCAGCTTCATAGAGTCATTGGTTTCTTCATGACTCCCTTTAACTACAAACAGTATGTATGTGCACTATGCCTGGACATCTGCAAAGCTTTCGACAAAACGAATCATACCACCCTCATTGCTAAATTAATCGATGTAAACCTACCCGATCATTTTATCATTTTCCTCAACAGTTAACCCTCAAACAGAAAGTTTCAAGTAAAGAACGGCAACTGCCTCTCTTCAGTCAGATTGACAAGAGCGTCAGTTCCTCAGGGCTCTGTCTTGGGCCCGCTGCTATTCACTCTCTATATTAATGATTTTCCTCCCTCTCCAGCGTGGTATGCTGGGATTGTTTGCTGATGATGATAATCATGACAAACTACGTAAAAGGAGTCAAATGCCTCAAAAATTTTCAAGAATCAGTTGAAGATATCGAGGAATGGTGTAAAGAAAATGACATCAAGCGCTAAATCATCAAAAATGTAAATACATTTTTTTCACTAGAAGATATAAATTTCCAAGGAACTCGATAAACATTAGAAACTCTGTGTTAAGGAGAAACGACACTGTTAAATATCTTGGGTGCATATTAGATAAGCCTCTCTACTTTTCTCCACAAGTAACCTATGTAAGGAATAAGGCATCACAAACTGTAGGAATGCTTTCACGAATCACCTTTACTCAAGCAAGATTTTCACTACAGAACAAGGTCATCTTGTTTAAGACCATCATCAGACCCATTTTGACACACAGAGTTCCCACAACGCATCCCAGACCTATGGATGTGTTAGATGTCACCTGGACAATGAACTTAAAAAAAATCTCAGTATTCTGTTGAAATATGGTAATCTGCATTTATTTACTTATAATTCCTTAGTTTTCCATATTCATTACGTTAACGACATTAGTCTTTCTTGTATGGTTATGAATATGTATACGTAAAGTATTGCAAAGTCTGCAATTTAGTAACAACCCATAAGAGGGTTGACTACTGAGGGGTGTTCACAGACAGTGCAACCATGAAAAATGTATAATTATTGTACTACTTAATGAATGAACGATATTTAAAAAAAATTACTCATGCTCTGTAAACATAAATCTCTGATTAGCATCTCTCAATTATGTCACATAATCCGTGGGGGTTTTTGGGTAACACAACATCAGCTACTCTTTTCACCCCCTTAATGACAAATTTCTCGTGATGAGTGCTATGAATTCAGAGATCTGTAAATTATCCACTTGGATTGACATTAAAATTTATTTATCTAAACATACACTCACTACACTACTGACACGTAAGCACAAACTTGTCTTTTCCTTCATATGGCCAAGCACAGGCAATTTGTAGTTCGGAAGACAGCCTGCAAAGGTTGGGAACCGACGAAAACATTCAATTCTGGTCTGGTCTCGGGCCCCTCATTGGTTTCCAGTGATTACAATCGAAGAGCATATAAAACAGGAATGAAAGCTGGTGCAATGGACAGGTTTTTGGTGAATTTGACCGGTTGCAGCTAGAAGGGTGTTTACGGAACTCACGAAATTTTTGGTGACAATTCGATTTTGAACTTCGCCTATCTTTAGCACTTATCGCTCGTCATTAAATCCGGATATTTCGATGAAATTGGTATCACTTTATAGAATTTTTCCTGCTCTTTTCAAATATGTGCTTATTTTGCGCATTGATCTCTTAGTAAGTTCACAAATTTGGTTTTTCAGACTCGCGTTTTTTTCCTGTAATCGATTATCCAGCAGACTCGAAAACGGTTCGAGATAGGACATTGTTGGTAGGGTGTTTCGAGTTCCACTTGGACTCGTCTATCACCTCCTTTCGTTTGGCAGAATAGGTCGGATTCGCCCTGTATAGTTTTTATTTTTCGTAATTGCATTTTCAATTTGGTGTTGCTGTATTTTATAAATATACTAGCTATAAAATACCAGGCACTGCCTGGGTTTTCTTCAATTACTGGGAGGATTAAAAAAGTGACAAATCGTTATAAAGAAATGAACTATTATACATAATATTGATGGAATAAAAGAGGGGACAAACCATTGTAAAGGCATATGCATGTCGAAAACGCATTGCTAGGGAACCACGGTAACCAATGTTAATGTTCTGAAAGTCATTGTTTGGTCCCAGAAACCATTGTTGCCCGACAGTTTCTCGCGCATTTGCATCTTTTTTCTCAGCGTTCTCGTTGGGCATTTTTCCTTTTGTGACCTTGTATTTGTATTTATACCTCATCCGACATGATGCCCTTTATTTCAGCAATCACAAAATATCTCGGTTCCTTGGAACCTTTTCATTATTTACAGTTAAATGTATCTTCTACCCCACCCAATCTGTTGATCAACTGCCAGTGGAGGGAGTTAGCTTTTATTCAAAGTTTGATAACAGAGAGAGAGAGAGAGACGGTGTGTTTTACTTTCTTTTCGGAATAGCGAAGGAATATGCGTGTAAATACGTAATGGAAAAAAAGATAGAGAATTTATCTTCCTTGTTTTATATTATTCTTGGTTTCGAGAGGAAAACAATATCATCGCACAAAATCGTTGAAAAAATATTCTTCTTAAAAAATAGGTGGAACTTTTTAGAAGGTTTAAAGATTTACTTTGTGGTAGTTATTATGCGGATCTGGGAAATTTTGACAACCGCTTAAAGGGTTAAAAAATAACAAGTAAAACATGAAAAAACGACTGTTGTGACTTTCAATTTTCAGAACGACACCGATTAAACGCAACACCAATACTATCATTGTTGTGAATATCAAAGAGTGGTTGAAACAAGCAATTGTTGCCAAGTTGATCTTCCACTATTGACTGAATACTTGATTGTTAACAGTAAGAAAATAAATTTCATCAAATTTATATAAATAGGAAGGTCCTAATAATTTATTATCAGTTCGAATTCAATTTATTTAGAAACAAATGGGTTGGGTACCTTGACATGGATTTCGAGACCTTTCGACGGATATTCCCTCGATGCTTCTCGTTAACTGGTTTGTTTCAAATTGAACAAGGTCTACAGTGCTTCTCAGAGTGTTGGTGGGTGTGGGTATGGTGGAGAGTTTACTCCTTTGGAATGCACAAGTCATTTGGGTGTACAGTGGGGGGATATTTTGTTTTGTAGATGACTTTGATTGAGTGTTGGTGATTACATGCACATGTATAGAGGGCCCTTTGGACAAATACAACAAAAAAATAATAATAACAATAATAAAATAAAATTTATAGTTAAAACAATAATTAAAAATAAATAAAATTTAGTTATAATAATTAAAATTAAATGCGTAACAAACTAAAATGAATAAAACATTCTATGCGTGTGTATGCGTGGAGGGATTCGAACGGGATATCTCTAAAACGGACGTCCCTTTCGCCACTTTGTCACTGTCAGTTTGTTTCAACAAGAACCAAACAGTCTATATCACGTGCAATTTCAGGGTGAGGTGTATAATGGCGAGGACGGGATGAGTAGAGCCAACACCACCTATACAAGGGGCGGGCGCCTTATATAGGTGTGTTGGTAATCTCCTCTGGATTGCTGTGATTAATCTACACCTGGGTGGAAGGCTGGGGTTTTGAAGTGACTTTAAATAAGTATTGGATGTGGAGGCAATAGGACGGGACTCCTGGGTTAGAGCTCAAACCCGGGCCATCCAATACAAGGCTACGATAGCCGTTGCCGTACTTACGTTGAAAAAAAAAGAAACCAAAGGGGCTGTGTCGTGGCACTTCCTTTAGGTTAAAGGCGTAGAATTTCATTGGGCACTTCTCATTTGAACATTTATTTGGACTTCATTGGGCAAAAAATATGCTGATGAATGAGAACTAAAGAAAGAGAAATAATCGACTGAAACGAGCACCTCCTATAGATAGAAGGCCTCTGCACTGTTTGCCATAAACGTCTTTCAGTCTACCTAGTAGTATATGAGATGGGAAGCGGGGTGTGTCCGGTCTTCAAAGGTCAAAGTCTACCTAGTAAGTTTGCCACATTTTGAAACACAGCATCCTATTCCGTTTCTTACTTTGGCGTATAATCTTCCTGATTGGCTCACAAATACCGCATAGTGATTGGATGTGAAGCATAGAAATCGATAATTCTGAGTCCGATCATTTCTTTTCCTCACAACGATGATACTGGCACAATTAGGGAATTTTTTCCCCCTGAATATTCTGAGGGAAAATGGACTACTTACTGACGTCACAAGCAGACTGTGGAGGCCTTCTATCTCTACGAGGTGCTGCTAAAACAGTTTAAATACACAGTTAAGCACACGCTGCCAAATATACAAAATGGTGTGCAAATGCACCATTAAAATGGTGCAGTAGGATCTCCCAAATCTGGACACCCATAATTCGGACGGATTCATAATCCGGACATATGAGCCGATTTTTTTCTTTTCATCCGGGGACTTTTGAGATGTTATTTCGTTACTCAAATTCTGTTTCGGCCTTTTCTAATGTATCAGCCACTTTATTTCCTTTTGTACCACTTACTGTTGGTGTCGACTGTGATTTTCGGGCTTCTGGGAAACAATGATAGCGATCGTGTGTACCAATGTAATTAATCAGGAAGTCACAGCTTTTGTGATCAAAAGAATTTTCTTCATTTCATTTGTCGGCGCTGTACAATTATCCGTAGTATTTTAGAACTTGTCCAACGCTCTATTTTTTTTGAGTGAATTTCAAAGTGAATTTCTGAACGAGCAGCAAAACTCACTGATGTAACAGGTACAAGATGCAAACAGAAACCTGATGCTTTATTTATACGTGAGAAGGTTTTACTTTTGAAAAGCAAGAACGAAAAAAGCACCAGTACGAATATTGAATGGAAAACATGAAATCGGAAAAATCTACCGTTTAAGATATTCAGAAGGAAAAAAATTCAGGTTTTTCTAAATATTTACTACAGAGCACGCTGCTTAATGTGATAGAATCCAGACTCAGTTGGGGAATATCTGTTATGCGTTTGAGGAGTGATATCATTCGTCTTCCCATTGATTCCCAACGTGATTCCCATTTAGACCAGTGATTCCCAACGTGGGTGTTAACGCCCCTCCGGGGGCGATGAAATGTTCTGGGGGGGTGGTTAAAGATACGGTTATAACATAGGATCCGATGGGTTAAATTGCGTTTGGAGGGGGGGCGATGAGAGAAAAAAATTTCTGAAGAAAGGGCGATGGGACAAAAAGGTTAGAAAACTTATTTACACCAGTTTCCCGACGAAAGAATGAATGTAGAAAGAGAGACGAACCAGGTCAGTGAGTGATTAAAAAGAGTGATCTAGGGAGTGCATAAGCATGGGAGTGACCAAGACATATGCAAGCATGTGAGAAACTGAAACCATGACCCCTCACAAGGGTAGGGCTGACAGGGCGGCTCATCATTTTTTGTTTTCTCACGCTATAAATTCCTCATAAAAAGGCCCGTAGTCTCATAAAAGTCTGGTTTAGAAGTCTTGCTCTGGGATGTGGGGGCCATGACCAAACAGCGTGCAAGCGTATGAGCTACCAAGGCAGCAAAACAGAGGACATGTCCAGACCAGACCAGAATTGTACGTTTTCGTTAGTTCCAAGCCTTTGCAGGCTGTCTTCCGACCTACAAATTGCCTGGGATTGGCATATAAAGGAAAAGTATAGGCGGAGATGGACGTGGAAATCTTGGGGCGGCACGGTCACTATTGCTGGGGGGGGGGGCACGATGATGATGATGACAATTCATATACACATGTACATTAGATCTGTCGACTCCACCTTTGACGCCCGTATTTCCCTCCACCCCACTTTTATATGTGGGGGGGAGGGGGGTGCGTTATCGTTCGGTGATCCTGAGGGCTTAATTGATTTTTAAAAAAATATTTAATCATTCTACAATTTAAATTACTCATCGCAAAATCGTTGGCGGGGATTTCCCGATTCCAAAAAGCACTTTTAAAGATAATTTTACAAGACTTTGGTGCCCCCCCCCCATGACACACACATTGCAGAAGGGGTTACAGTCACGCAGAAGAGTTTACAGTTACCTTCGGCGGGCCTCTGATAATATTTTTAAAGGCCCGTTATAGTGCATTTGTTGTGTGAAAAACAAAGAACTGGTAAGAATTGTCCTGGGCCTCCCGGTTTACAGCCCTGTCGGGTGGGAGTGTGATGTGAGAGGTGCGGGAACAGGCAAAAACTTCCGCGTTGCCGTATTAATGCCCGCAGGCCATGCATTGACCTCTGCGAAATTATAGAAATTTTGTAAAAAAAAAAACCAGACCAGACCAGCATCAAATGATTACCCCCCTACCCAGCTCTTAAGGGCCGATTGTGGGATTGATTACTGAAGGGCCAAGTAGGCCTATGAAGAATGTGAAAGAAAGACTGTGATTGTATGTCAGAGAGTTTGTGAGTGCTGTGTAGTGTTTGAGAAAAAGTTTTGTTTTAGCCTGGTCAAAAAATTGGTCATGGCCTCAAGAATTTTTGCCTGGCTAATTTTTTGCAATGCCACCACTCCTGAAATAAATTGAAGGAGAGCAAAGTTCAAAAACAGTCCACATGATTTTCTCATAAGTTCGGCAAAAGTTCACATCAGAGTTTAAATAAGTGATTAATTATATGTGTCAACAGCATGGCATCTCAGGATCCGACTTACACACTCCAATTCAAAATTCCAAGCTAATATCAGATTTTTTTTTTGGAGCAAGTGTTTTTCATTCAGCAAGTACCTTTCCGTTCAGGGTGGATTTTTTATTTTATTTATTTATTTTTTTTGTTGTATTTTGAGTGATAAATAGGTGCCATGATAAATACTGATTAAATAGGTGCCAATATTATAGGTGTTCTTAAGTCAGCCACCTCGTTGGGCAATTTGCCTGTTGTGGCGTTGTATTTGTATTTGTATTTGTAAATATGAAAAATGAGTAAATAGGTGACAAAAAGTGTGAAAAGTAAATAGTTATCTTACAATATCTTTAAAGATACTTCGATACGAAAAATAATAGAAAGGTGCAAAAAAAACAACACGAAAGGAGTAAATAGGTGCCAGTTTCAAAAATTTCAAGAAAAAAGAAGAATGGGAATGTATCCCTAAAGTTTTGAGATAAATAGGTGCCAACTATATACAGTTCGAAAAATCAAAAATATTATATGATATACATTTCCCAATGGGAATGAAGTATTTGAGCATGTGTCAGTTATGAACAGTTCATTTTAAAAATGTTTCGAAATTAAACATTCCCCCAGGGGAGATGAAATATTCGCTTAGGTCGCCTACAAATTTTTCTTCTTGAAATCCTAGGCGGTGGAATTTCGTTATAATTCTCAATTTCACTAATGTAAAAGAAAATTGAAAATAAAAATCCTATAACTAATCTTTTGTTTTTGTATAGTTCTTAATAGATGACAGCACTAATCAAACACAAAAGACATAAAAAAATAGCTTTTTACTGCAGTTGTTTTTCTTTCTGTTTATAATAGATGGCAGCACGAACTAGACTGAATAGGAAAACTTTCTTAACCATCTTATTTCATATAACCCATAATAGATGGCACTTCCACCAATTTTCGATTTGTTTTTTTTAATGTAACTTACAGAATTATTAGATGAAATAATTTCATTATTGAACGATTTCAGAATTATTGAATGAAATAATAAAAATCAGCTTAAATTTAAAAAAAAAAAATTAAGAATTCACGAAAAAAGATAATTTATAATTAATGAAAGAAGTATAATTTCTCATTATTATTTTTAGAAACAATTTTAGATTTGAAAGAGAAATAATTGAATAATTTGTGAAAGTAATTTCAGAATTATGTAACAAATGAATTCAGAATTGGTGTGGGGGAAATAATTGCAGAATTATTAAAAATTCGTATTAATGAAAGAAATATTTTCACACAGAATGAAAAAAAAAATTTTGGACCCCTCCACTGTTGAACTCGGGGTCCGTTCAGCACCGTCTTAACGTATGGGCCCACTCTGCACAGCCTGGGGGATGGGACTCACAAAAACGATATTTGCCAGGAATTAGAGAGTAAGCATGTAAATTTGCCAGCAAGGGCCTCAGAAAAACCACTTGGCCCATGGTACACTTCAGACGGGCCCGTTGACCCATCCGTTAAGACGGCACTGCACATTACACTGTGTCCTTGTGAACCTGCGTACAATCTTAGAATTCTAAATACCACACTACTGTATATGAGAGTGGACCGCGGGCTTCGAGGAAAATTTCAATTTGGCCCGCACGTGGATTGAATTATTTATTCAATTAATTATTATTTTGAATTGAAGTATTCTCTATTCCTTAGATTTTTGTTTGTTTTTTATAATTTAGGCGAGCTCCGATTGTAAGCTTGATGTAGGCTGCACCAACATCGGCTATTCTCAATATTATTGCGGCCCGTACCAGATCTCGTACTCCTATTGGCAAGATGCTGGCAGTCCCGGTGCGAACCCGGATGATCCTTTAGGTAAGAAAGATGCCCTCCATGTGTTCCAACGACGTGATGATAATTAATAATTACAATGAGGGCCATCTGAACCAAATGCGGACCCAGGACGATGTTAGGGGAGGGCATTGGCGGAGATAGACTTGAAAGTCTGGGGGGGGCACAGTCATTATTAGTGGGGGCACGATGATGATGATGTCAATTCATATATACACTAGATCAGTCGATTGTATTTTTTACCCTGGGGGGGGGGGGCAAAGCTCCTCATGCCCCCCACCCCCGTTTCTCCGCCCATGCGGGAGGGGCAAAGTGCGTAAGTTCGTTTGAGAGTTCCGTATTTTACGGGACAGGAAAAATTTTCCATATTGTTTGGCTTTGAGGAGGGGAGGTCATTCCCATGCTCCTCTGGATCCGAGCCTGAGTGAAGGCGGACATCTTCAGCTATGAATGGAGAGAAGGCAGGCATCTTCAGATGTGAATCAAGCCGAGGCAAGAAGCATCTTCAGATGTGAATCAAGCCGAGGCAAGCAGCTTGAGCTATAAATGGAGTAGAACCAGACAATTTAAATGCGAATGGAGCGAAGGTAGACATCTTCAGATGTGAATCAAGCCGAGGCAGATATCCTCAGCTGCGAATAGAGCGGAGGAGGCGGATCCTGGACAATGCATCGGAAAAGCTACTTATTGTGTAGGTGTATCGGATCATCCTATACTTTACGGGACAGACAAACTTCCCCTCATGTTATTCAGCTCTTGGGAGGGGCGATCATCCCCCTCCCATCGCCTCCCTCTGAATCCGTATTTGGTCTCAACGCATGGGGCTTACCCCCATGAGAAAGAGACGGAACCTAAAAAGGGTCCATTTACCCCAGAAATGCGAGGAGGTGATTGATACCTACAGTTTATCGCAGGAATGCACAACCTTCTGCCCACGGGCCAAATGCAGCCCCCCCAAGGGGTTCTATCTGTCCCGCAAAAGATGTTCCGGTAAAAAAGTATTAATACACACAACACGACAAATGCTAGGCTGACTATATTTTCTTCATAAAAAATATGAGAATCAGGATCCCTACAGGATCTCGCCAATTATCTCTGAAAATTGTCTAAGGCAAGTAAAGTTCTCATTTACAGCCAAAAAAATTGTCATAGGCAAGTAAAGTTTTCAATTACAGCGAAAGCATTTGAAAGGAGAATCCGACAGTGTTCCAACTTAGGCCCCATCCCCATGGGGGAAGTAGACTGGTTTTATTTCGAGGGGGCCCCTTAGTGAGTCTCATTGTTTTTAATTGCTTTAAAATTGTAAAATTTGCAATAGTGAGAACCCGCGTAAAATCTAAGTACGAGGCCTACCAAAAACCTGTGTATTGGGTACTGGCTCCTTGGTTAGGGGCCCTGGGCTTCTTGCGTTGGTAAAATGAATACAAATGAAGTTTTTTTTTGTGACCTTGATAAGAAGTGATGTGAAGAGTAAAGGGGGTTGGTCTCCCCAGTTCGTAATACAGTCGACGCTCGTTATAACGATCCCACGTTATAGCGGTCGCTCCATTACAACGACCGCTAGGATAAGTCCCAAATGTTTTCATGGAACGAAAATTATATATATTTTATTCTCGATATAACGACCTTCCCAATATAACGTCCGTTTTCGACGGGACGAAGGAGGGGTCGTTATATCGAGCGTCGACTGTATTTTTTAAGATGCATATTTGTCTATCTGTGTTTGCAGACTTTGAGATGTGTCTGAACGACCGCAACTGCGCCGAGGCGACGATCCGAGGCTACATGGGCAAGTGGATACGAGATTGTGATTTCAACGAGGACATCGACTGCTATGATATTGCCCGGATACACATGGGCGGACCGAACGGATGCAACAGCACCTGGGTTCTTCGCACAGATTTCTGGGTGAAATTTGGCTCTTGCTACGGGAAAGTTGGCAACTACTACACCTAAAAAGGGACATCAATTTTTTCCATTTGTCTGTTATGCAAGGAGACAATAAAGTTTGGACAATTATCAAGTAGTTGTCTAGAAATTTCGAGAGAACCTTTCATTTTATGTAAATTAATTTTACGAGCACATAAACAGAGAGATGTGGTACATTTCAGTGATGTCTGAACAGTGGGAGCTCGAGCCAGTGGCGTATTTATGGTTTTTCCGCCTGCGGGCTACATGAATTCTGCTGCCCTCTCCCCATTTTAATCTGATTTTCTTGACCCCTCTTTCCTCGAATTCGCCCCCTGTGAAATAACCCGTTTGGCCTCCCTCCACTCCTGCAAGTACACCTGTGTTTCTCAGTCACTCTTTTGGTCACTCCCATGCTCATACACTCGTTAAGTCACTCATTTAGTCATTCACATGCTTGCACATTATTTTGATTACTCACATGATTGCACGCTGTTTTGGTCACTCACATGCTTGCGCACTGTTTTGGTCGCTCACATGCTTGCGCACTGTTTTGGTCGCTCACATGCTTGCGTACTGTTTTGGTCACTCACGTGCTTGCACATGCTCTAGGTCAGTGGTTCTCAACCTTTGGAAGACCGCGGCCCGGTAAGATTCTTTTTTCTGAGTGGAAAGCCCGGTTATAAACAAGACTAATGGAAAACGAACGGGGATATATAGTCCTACTACCACGAGATGAGATTTGGCTACGGCACGTCATGTCACTTCAAACGATTCTATTTTATCCTAGAAGGGCATGCCAATCATGAAAGCTCAGTCACTGATGAACTTTTATCGATGTGCAATCGTTTTACCAAAAAAAAATTGAATAAAATCATCCGACGTGACGTGACGTGAAGCAGCGAAAATTCATCTCGTGGTCGGAGGACTATATATGAAATGATGAATCACTCACGGCCTGGTTTGACTCATGCCAGGGTCCGGTACCAGACCGCGGCCTGGCGGCTGAGAAACACTGCTCTAGGTTACCCTTTTGATTGCTCACTGACATGGTTCCTTGCTGGGCCACTCTTTTACACGTTGATTAACACGTGTATACATCCTCTAGGTCATTCTTAAGGTCATTCAAAAGCTTTCACACGCTCTAGATCACTCTTTTGGTAATTGCATTCTTTCACGCTCTCTAAGTTACTCTTTTGCTCACTCACGTGCTTGCAAACTCCTAGGTCACTTTATTAGTCACTCGCTGACCTAGCCTCTAGCTGTCTGGGCAGAGGCGGATTTATTGAGGGTTGCACAAATTTTGCCGCCATTCTACCAATTTTCTTGGCCAATCAGTCCTCAAATTTGCCGCCCCTCTCAACTTGCCGCCCTGGGCTATAGCGCCGCTAAGCCCCCCCCCCTTTAAATATGCCACTGGCTCGAGTATCAGCATCAGCAATATTTTGTAGCATGCAGCCGATCACTTTCATTAATTAATTCAGACACCGAAATATATCCACCATGTAGGTCGAGTCTAGCCACGACCTCTTGGATCAGAGGTTCTCAACCTGCGTTCCGTGGAGCCCTTAGTAGCTCCATGTGCACTTCCCAGCCACTCCAGGACAATAAAACAAATCAGAAAATTTGAAAAATAAATTAAAAAAAGGGGGCAACGGGGTGCATCACCACACACACAGAAATTATAGGGTAAAAAAAAGGCTCTGCCAGTAAGAAAAGGGTTGAGAATCGCTTTCATAGGTTATTCCTAGGTTATGTAGTTCCTATCTTCTAGGAAGTAGTGGTCTAGCACTCACTAAAATGGTTCCGACGATACTGGACCAGTTTCAGGCCTTTGGCCCACTTTCCTAGATCCCAATAATTTTCTCAGGCGGGCCCTCAGTTTATATATCATTATATTCGATTTTATTTGCAGGGTCTTTTAAATGCTCGCTTGGGGTAGAGCAGGGGCTCACACCTTTTCGGTCCGTGGGTTAGATATGTGGTATTTATAGGGTGACCATATGACCCGTATTTCATGTGATATTTCCTTAATTTTGGTCGTCCCGATTTTCATAAATACAGTGCAGCTGATCGTATTTTCTCGGGAAAAATACTAGAAGTTGGAAACCCAAATATGGTAAATCGCTAATTGCCGCCAAAAATGATGCCGAAAGAACGCAAAATTGCGAATTGTTGCGCTTGCAACAAGGTGGTGGTGGGAAGCAAGCAAGCTCCATTTTTCTTAAATTTGGCAAAGAAGAAGTCAACCCCCCCCCCCCATCCTTTCGCCTTAGTGCTACGATGGTGTTAGATTTATTCATTGAGAAACACAGGAACTAACTGTTTTATTCGTCTCCGTCTTTTTAGCACGAAACGAAGATTTTTTTTTTCACAAGCAAGTGTACTTGCCTCATATTGCCAAAAATGTAGCAAACTTCGACTGACCACATTTTCTCAAGAAACATACAGGAAATTGGGGTTCCAAATACGTAAAAATACGGGACACCGCCAATTATAGCCAAAAGTAAGAAAAGTTGCCAACTTGCTAAAAATAACTGTAAAGTCTCCAATGACGGTAAATGAAGCAAAACTGCAAATTGCAGTTGTTTAATATGAATTGTAAAAAATGTTCAACGTGACAAAATATTTATCTTGCATTAATCATCATAAAAAAATTTATGAGAGTTAAGAAAATAATTTCAATTCTTTATTTCAATAAATAATAAAAGCTTTATTGAAAACGTGTGAAAAAATTGAAATTGTTACAAAAATCTCCTGGGAAATACGGGACGTACGGTCACCCCGAGCTAATCGTTCTTGATGTAAGCCCTTCGATTATATTGATAAAATCTATTTAAAACATCCAATGACGGGGAACGAAGCACTATTGCAAGTCGCAGTGAATTAACATGAAGCAGTAAAATAACCTTACCTTTCGAACATGATAAACATGTGAGATGATGTACTCATAGTCATAGAGTTATCAGAATGTTATTTAAAAAGTTGGGAAAGTGATTTGTAATCCTTTATTTCAGAAAAAATAATAATTATAGCAGGCTTTGTTGGAAACACGAGGAAATAATGAGATGTTTTCACAAAAAAATCGGGACAGCCAACATTCCAGAAAATACGGGAATGCCCCAAGATACAGTCACATGGTGATCGTATTCATTTTACATTATTTGTTGGTGAATTACGTTTTAATCTATTGCAACTTGCAGAAGCCCTCTACTTATGAAATTGGCGGTTTTTTCAGCGATTTTAGCGATAGTTGCAATATTTACTTACCTCCAGTGTTCGCTAATACGTATCTAGATGCGTGATTCACTCATCAAAATTTAATTAAAATTTCGTTGAGGAATGAAAATACTCCTAATTTTAAGTTTTTTGATAGATTTATTTCCTCTCTGTTTTTCATTAAAGAAATACCCCTTAATGAGGAGAGGAAGTGAAATTAAATTCAATATTTTTTTTTTCAGATAACACTCAATGGTGTATTCACAGGGCGTTGAGTTAAGAGGGGTGGAAAATTTTTGAGGAATGGCCAAAAAAGTTAGTAGAATGGAAAGGGCGGCAAAATTTGCATAAACCTCGTTAAATCCGCCTCTGTCCACCACACAGCTAGGGACGAGGTCAGAGAATGACCTACAGAGTTTGGCAACCACGTGAGTGAGCAAAAGAGCAACCTAGAGAGTGTGAAAGCATGTGAATGACCAAAACACAATGACCTGGAGCATGTGTAAGCGAGTGAATGACCAAAAGACTGATATGAAGGAAGGAACCATGTCAGTGAGTGACCAAAACAATGGCCTAGAGCGCCTGTAAGCATGTGAATGACCAAAAGAGTGACCTATAAAAGAAAAAATCATGTCAGTGATTGACAGTGACAAAAAGAGTGACCTAGAGAAAGTATATGTGAGTGATCAAAACAGTGTGAAATCATGTGACTGACCCAGAAAAGTGACTTAGAGACACAGGTGCATTTGCAGGATTTGGGGGGGGGGGGCAAGCGGATTATAACACAGGGTGACAAATTCAGGGAAAGTGTAGTCAAGAAAATTAGGAATTTAGGATTAGAATGGGAGAAGGGCGGCGGAATTCGTGTAGCTCACAGGCAGTAAAATCATAAATGCGCCTCTGATAACACTGCTTACCTCTGAACGGGAATGTGCCAAGAAATACGACCTCGTATGGGCACACCTGATATGAATATTCATCGCATATTTGTCATATTGAACGTTTTATTCAACAGAATTCATTTTGGTCAATTGCAATTCAAACTTTATTATTTTAATATTTATTATTTTATTTATAATTAGTGTTTAATTTACAGAGAATTTAGCAACAATCGAAAACTTTGCTTATCTTTGGCGACAATTAGAGATTTCAACCGCATTTTTGTCGAAGAAATATGGTCAGCAGGTCATATTATCATTCAAGGAATGATATATATATGATGAATATATGCTGCCATCCAGCGGGAAAATGCGCTGAAGAAAATAAAATCCTTTAAATTTCCGGACTGATCAATAGATGGCAGCATATACTCGAACACTATCAGAAAATAAACGCGCGAAATTTGAGTGTGATTTTCTCCCGTGATTATGATTTGATTCTTCTTTCCAAAAAATACAGTTTTAAATGCAAAGTTATTCACAATTTCAATTTTACTGGAACATAATTTTTATTTGATAATTTTTAGCTAAAATTATTTGATTCCGTTATTTTGAAACATCAATAAACCGCAGATATAAATTCAAATTTATCGAATTGATTTCGAAAGTAAAATTACAATTTTAGGCAAGTTTTGAAATTTAATTATTACTGTGGTTATTTAAAAAATAATTTGATTTCATTTGTTTATTCGTGGGTAAACATTCGAGAATTTGTAGCCGATAGAAATTCTGGGTTCTAGACCAGGACTCTGCAACCTGTGGGTCCATGGACCGGTGTCCACTCAACAGGTTGACCAATTCATATATAGCTGCTACATAATTTTAGATTGATTTTAAATATTATAGCGTTCCTATATTGGTTTTTATTTCTGTCTCAGCCATCAGTGGGTCTGCGATTATTTCTTAAGAATTATTTTTTGCTGGTCCGCAGATTATTTCTCCCATTTATTTGGTTTTTGCCAATCCACGTATTATATTTTCCCTATTTATTCAATTTTACCCATGCTCAAATTATTACAGCACTTACTTATTTTTTTCTAGTCTGTATATGATTTCCTTATTTACGGTATTTGCATGTTGACGGTTCACAAATTATTTCTATATTTATTCAGGTTTTTGTCCGTCATCAAATTATTTCTCCCAGTTAAATAAATATATATATTGTGTGGTTTTTGCGCCTCTCCTATATTTCACTTCCTCTATTTATTTAGCTTTAGCCTGTTCACAAATTATTCCAGCCATTTATTTAGTTTTTGCCAGTCTGCTAATTATTTTTCCTATTACTTTATTTTTTCGCCGATCATCAAATTATTTCACTATTATTTAGTTTTTGCCAGTCTCTCTCTCCGCACAAATTACTTCTCCTATTTATTCATTTTCCGCAAATTATTTATTCTATTTTGATTTTTGTCCATCCTCAAAAATTACAGAATTTCATCCATTTATATTGTTTTTCCCAGAGACCGCACATTACTTCTCCTATTTATTTTTTACTGGTCCGAAATTATGTCTTCCATTTGTGTCCCCATTTCAAAATGTTCAACCGCTTTCACCGGTCCGCTGCTGTAAAAAGGTTGAAGAATAGAATGGATCCCGCTTATAACGTTTTCCCGCTTAGTACGACTCATTTTCGCAGTCCTAACTCTTACAAATACTCGTTCAGATTTTGTGTATAAGGTTAAGAAGGCAGGGAGGCCTTGTCTCTCCCTCCCCCAGTAATATAATATAAATTTGAAGAAAAATTTATAAGAATTAAGAACAAAGAAAGTGACCCGACACAAGTGTGAATATAATACATAAATTTGTTTTTACTCTTAATAAATATAAGTTTCAAAATAACATGTCACAAAAACATATTTACGCAAATTTCATCCGAAAAATTTATATTTTTACATGTGAACATGACGTTTTTATTTATATAGATATATATATAGGAGGCACATTTTCAAAAACAAGGCAGTGGATGATTGGCAATAACTGGACATTCGATGGACATTGAAATCACTATGAACTACAAAACATGAAAATTGCGCGTTTAAGGCACGTTTCGTATCAAAAAAGGCGCAGAAAAGGAAAATTATCGTGCGTTCAAGAGAATACTCGCACGTTTTGAGCATTTTATCGTAAAGCGTTTCAGAGATAAGACAATTATAGTATCTTTCTCGCTTTATGCTTAAAAATGACAAAAAAGTTTGCAGAACCAAAGAAAAAAGCAATCTCAATACAAAATTTTTCATACTTTTTTCGCATAGGAAGACGATTTTCCGATTGGAATTACGATTAAAAAGTTGTGGAAATGACTTATAATAAATTTGGCAATTTTATTATTTGAGTTTTTTTTTACAAAACTTTGAGCAATTTTATTCGCGTATAAAAAAAGGCATATTGAGAAGACACCAACGAATAAGGCAAATATACAAAAAATAGTAAAAGTCCTAATGCATTTCAACACCAATGGGTGCCGTCTTCAGAGGAAAAATTCCACTAGTCTCGCTGACCGAGTTTCCCACTTGGGTTGAATACCAAATCTTCACGCTCGGTTGCTCAACGGAGGAAGTACGTCTGTTCACTTCAAACGTCGTGGTCAGAATGAAGCTGTGAGCCTGCATTAGTATCTCACGCAGGCTCACAGCTTCATTCTGACCACGACGTTTGAAGTGAACAGACGTACTTCCTCCGTTGAGCAACCGAGCGTGAAGATTTGGTATTCAACCCAAGTGGGAAACTCGGTCAGCGAGACTAGTGGAATTTTTCCTCTGAAGACGGCACCCATTGGTGTTGAAATGCATTAGGACTTTTACTATTTTTTGTATATTTGCCTTATTCGTTGGTGTCTTCTCAATATTCTTGGGCAAAGTGGATCAACTCTTCTATAAAAAAAGGCAGATACTGCACTGGAAAAATTACAAAAAATTATAAAATTTTATTCACAGAAATGCAGATTTACTTTTTTTTATACTTCAAATGAAAAAATTGTATAAATTTTGTTCATGAAAATTAAGTTTGAAGATTTCATGATAAAAAATTCTCTTTTTAATAATTTATTTTCAAGCATTATTTTATGCATAAATTTTGCCCATAAAAATTCATTTCATGTAAAAAATCGATTTTAATGTTTTATATTAAACATTGTTTTAACAAACAAAATTTTCAATTTATGAAAATTGAAAACTTTCAATTTCATGAAAAAAATTTATTTTATATTATATTAAAAAAATTATTTCACAAAAAGAATAATTTTATATAGAAAAATTGTGTAAATCTTATCCATAAAAAATTTTGATTTTAATTCCAATGAAAAAAAACAGATTAATATTTTGTACTTGAAAAAAAAAATTGTATAAATTTTATTCATAAAAATGAATCTGAGATTTCATGGAAAATATAAATTTCATGAAAAAAAATTTACTTCAATATTTTATACTTAAAAAAATTGTGTATATATTAACCCTATTTCTGACTGACATTGCATTTGTGTAAAATTGTTTGAAAATTTGTTCAGTTATTTTTCATACTAATTTCTGTATGAAACACGAACAATATTGGGAATTAAAAGGTCTAATGAGAGTGTCGTATTTCAAAAAATTTACAAAGAAATATGACTGAGAAAATGAAATTGTCAGAAATTTTATCTTAATTTTCGAATACAATTTTTTATTTCATGACCCATGCACAGTGATAAGTTTTTTTTAAAAATGGAAAAATAAGTTTTTCTTGAATTCTTTTTTCATCAGATGGTATAAAATGTTTTTCAAAATCCTAACTACTAGTTTTTTTAACTAAATAAAGTAAATTGATTTATATTAATTGAAAATTTACATTTAATTAACAAAGGAAAATGTGGTAAATTAATGTAAATTTTTTTTAACTTCTCAAATATGGTATTTAAGTAATTAGTTATCATATATATATACAAACAAAAAATTGCGTAATTTGGTCATAAATTGGAAAAGTGGTAAAAAATGAGTTAAGGATAAAAAATTTTAATTTTTGTAATTTTTACCAAAATTAGTGTCATTTTCCATTGAAATTTTTTAAAAAATAAAAAAACCTGTCACATAATATTCGACGGCGTAAGTGACGGGGAAACATAGCAATATGATTCACACGAGGAAGAATCATGGTCCTACTCATAGTTAGGCTGATGTTTTTTTAACTATGAATTTAGTAGGAAGGGCACCCATATTCATATAGGGCACAGGGGAGGATATTATTTCGTATAAGACGACCACCAGGGGGAAGGACATACATACAAAATACACACATTTGACTTCAGGTCAAAGACATACAAATAACTTAGAACAGAAGCGGAAGGTATCACTGGGCACATATTATATTTACACAAACACGTACAAAAAAGCCTCAAATGAGTCCTCGGATCACAATCGAGAACAAGTTTCATGATAAATTTAATTTTTATAATGTGAGGGGGAAAGACTCAAAGACGTTCCATAAATTCGTGAATAGTATAAAAGTTGAAAAAAATTTGAACATTTGAATGCGGTTTGCGAAAAAGGTTTAATTCTCACGAATTTCTCAACTTTTTTTTAACCACAGAAAAAATTAGGTGAAATTTCTGTCGATAGAGGGCGATGCACGAAAGCAAATCTCTGACCATATGCAAATCTGCCCTATAAAATACAGTGTGTACGATTAAGAGCTCATTTCTGAATTGTCCTGTTACTGCAGCTCTCATAAGGGTTTCATTGTGATGTTTTAACATTGGTGGATAAAGCACAATTGGTGAAATTGTTTTATCTTGAATCACCTGCTGAAGCGTTACGAACATTTCGGGCACAGAGAAGATTGAACAAAGGTTCTGAAATGGAATTCTGAAACTTGCTTACGTGGAGCGTCCTCTATCGACAATATTTGAAGCAATCTTTTTTTTCCTGTAAAAAAAAAAAAAAAAAAAAAAAACAACAACAACAACCCTCCGTCAGAGATAACTTTTCCGCAAACCGCATTCAAATATTCCAATTTCTATAACTTCATTAACTGTTTACCAATTTATGGAACAACCTGTACTTCCAACAGGGCCGCAACTAGGGGCAGCAGGCGGATCCGTTGTCCTGGATCAGAAAAATAGCGCAAATTTCACTCTTTAACCTCATCTTCAAAATTACAGGGGGTGGGGGGACGCAAAAGTTCGAGCATTGCCTCGTATGATCAAGAATCCAATTGCGGCCCTTTTACTAGAGGCCTGATTTTGACTTCAATTAGAGGGCTGTAGACGAAATAGGTATTATAAGGCTCCTTTACGATTAGAATCAATGTAGGGCCGTCTCAAGAGCATCATAAGCTCCCGCGCAAAATGATTTTTCTGGGGCCGTGGCTGGACGTCTGTACCTTTAATTAACGTACTTACTATCGAAAATTATTACTGAATCTCGCTATATGGAGGACTCCCTGGCCGTCCCCGGATGAAGAGGAGATAGAGGAGCCCATGAAAAATCTGATCAGAGGCCAAAGATTCTAGCCTGGGGGAAGGGAGGGCCCGATACAGGATGTGGGGAGGGGGCTGTGATGCGTATTAATTATTATACTGTGTTTTATGCGACATAAATTTTTTTTGCGTACTATTCGTCATTAGGTACATAATGTCATAAAAGGACCATCCAGTGACGTAATACACGTTCATAAGAGCATCAATTAACAAATAAAGATCAATACACGACTCCTAAATATCCGCTCATCAGTTATCACAGACATGGAAAAATATGCGTCATGCTTACGCCAGGGGTCTCCGGCACTAAATGCCATCGTACATGTACACCGAAAGAGCCTGGGGGCCTCATCGTAGAGTGATTCTTTCGGCCCGAGAAGGATTCACAACGGCTCCAGTGAGTCGATGTGGTATCATGTCCGCAAATGTCATTTGGGGCGGAAATAAATGCGAGGGTCCAGCGTCGAGTTTTCAGCAGGGAATAGGAATGGTCCTCGCGAATGACTTTTCGTATGCAATAACATATAAATTCGTATATACACATAATTATGATCACAGAACACGTTTCTTTTTTTTCTAGCGATGACCAGGGGTGTAGACAATGAAACACAACAACGGAAGGTTCACACGTGCGTCGAAGACTTCTGTTGGTGCGGCCAGGGTAACAGAGCCGCGCAGATGGAAGCCCGGTCTGTCAGAGACTTGTCGTAAAGGTATCGTCTGTCGTTCGGCTCGGGATTGAACCAGTTCTCTTTGGACACAGTCAGGTTTGAGCTGGTGTATGACAGGTTGTGCTTGCCACCGTTGCAGCAGGCCGCGGCCTGCGAACCCGCGAACAGCTGGTGATGGTGGTGGTGGTGATGATGGGGCCTGAGCATGCGCTGGTGCTGGCGGCGGAGTTCCAGCAACTGACGCTGGCGCTGACTGTCCTGGCGCAACATGCGCGTAGCCAGGAGTATGAGCAGTATGAGTATGAAACCTCCTGCTATGGGTACGGCGATGACCGCCGCCTTGAACCACACGTCCTGCTGCAGAGCGATCTCGTAGGCGCGACGCTCTTCCTCGACGTCATGTGCACCTGAAATAAAACATGAAACATGGGAACGTTAACTACGAGAAGAGAACTCAAATGCATAATATGTATAAATGCCAAATGCATGATAACAATGTAAGAAAAAAAAATTTTTTTTCCTTTGTCCCTTGGTGAAAGTTTTTACTTCTGTGTTTGTTTTAGACTGAATAATTATGAAAATGATGATTATTCTCCTCAAACTTTACTTTTGTGGTGGGGGGGGGAATCGACATTTGTGTGAATTAGTAATTTACCATTGGCTGATTGGGTGACTGGAATATTAAAATTAACAAAAAAAAAAAAAATTTCACATTGATAAAACATTAGAAACTGCAAATAACTTCCAGGATACGTATTGAGACTTCACAGAAATTAGTAGAGTCCGGAAGTTGAAGCAAAATGCCATAAATGCCGAACTTTTCCTTTTTTTTTGTTGCAAGAATGAAAGGAAAATTTTTTGATTTTTTTCTGCCGTAAATACCCATTTCGACATTGTTTTACGTTTATTCGTTAATTTTAGAGGCCTTATTCTGTAGAACTAAGATATTTTTAGCATTGAGAACTTAACTTAATTCGTACCTAATCGCTCGATTGCCGTCAGTTTTGTTTTCGTCATTATAGGTGATGGGGGGGGGGGGGGTTTCGAAGAAACTTCTCAAATGTTACTAAGTAATCAATAATCATGTGTGAAAATTATGTGCTATTTGGTTAAGAAATTCGAAGAGCGATCAAAAATGTGTTGATGTATGAGCCAACGAAGAAATATTATCGCTAACGCTCTCTACTGTTGAATTAAAACATTAATTTCTGAATTTATGTATAATATAAGAATATTTTTATTTCTATTTTTTCGAAAAAAAAATAATGTTGTAAGCTATTATTTTGATGAAATTTATTTTAGTTGAGCTCAATCATAAATAAATTTGATATACAGTCAAATATTGGTTAATACATTTTCATTTTATTTTACTGTGGGTGGGTAAATTTGATTCGGTTTCGAGACAGTTTAAATTTCGGTTTTGCGCTTGTCAAAAAGTAATAGTTTCGTTTTTCAGCGTCATCTATAATTGATTTTGAATATCGTTTTCTAATTTTGCACGTGTAGAAATTTTGGCGATATTTTTTTACTTTCTCTATCGTTTCTTTTATCTGAAAACCAATTTTTCAATTATGTACTTAAAAAATAATTGATTATTTTGGAAAATTGTGCCCATTTACAAAATAATTTGATACAGTGAAATAATCGGTTAATACGATGTTTCTTCTACCTTAATGAACCAGAACCATAAAAGAAACCCATTAAAAAACTGGATGCTTCTTGTAATAAATAAACATAACAACCGTGTTTAGATGTAGCCGTGTTTAGATGATCTAAAAAAAGACGCTCATGTTGAAATATGGTAGTTTTATACAACGGAAAATTGCCATAAACATTAATTATACACCGTTTGTGTTGAATTTTATGTATTATGTCGAGTTTTTCGTTTTACAGTGCCACTTGTGAGTGTTATGGAGAAGCAATTCAATATTTTTGATGATTGACGAAGATTTTCTGAATGTCCCGTCCCTCCTGGGCAAATGCGAGCCGATCTCCCCGTTGAAAAGTCTCACCACAGAGAGCAACAGGCCTACAACGGTGCAATTAATCAATCATAAGTCAGTCATAAGTTCACTAGTGGTCAGAAAAATCGACGGCAGATGGCAGCACTATACATAACAAACATTGCACAGAAACAAACTTTCCGTTAGGTTCACAGCATGTACACGCATGTTACGGGATGTACCAATTCGTCAGAAATTCCGTAGAGGAATATCTATGAGGTGCATGTACGGTTAAGTGTAAGACTCACTTTAGTTTCAATAAAACATGGCCACCTTCGGATATCCATGTTTGTGATACCAATAACAAGGCAATCCTAGGGAGAAACTGCCATTTTTTTCGCGCAATAATTTCGTGACACTTCCTTACAATTCACACAATTGGCTTTCTGGGTATTTGATCTCCAAAATAAAAAAAATTCCTTCCCGAAGTTCAAGAGTAAAGTTTGAAATATATGACATCCATATTTTTATGGGCTTCTTTTTCTCAGCCACCTCGCTGGGCATTTTGCCTGTTGTGGCCTTGTATTTGTATGTGTATAAAACTGAAATTATCGATTTCCACAGGAACATAAATAATCGTGCTACATAATGTAATATAATGAAATGCAATAATCGTGCTACATATTGTAATATAATGTATGGAAATAATCGTGCTACATAGTGTAATGTAATCGATTATACGACGGTGAAGTCGGTGGTGGATAACATAGTTTGACTCACCATCGGGCGTTTTCGAGGCGTTGGCTCTCGTGTTGACTTGGATGTTGATGTCGATGTTATTCATGTAATTGCACATGTCATCCTCGCAACAGAACACGACGGGTAGGTTGAGGATCTCAGTCGTCGGGGCGGTGCACTTGACCCTTTTTTCGGGTTTGAGCAGCTCCACGCAGCCGTGCCGAGACTTGGACATGTCGTTGCTGTAGCTGAAGAGCTCGGTGAAGCACGATCCCTGGTTCGACTTGCACATGTATCCGGTTGACACACAGCTGGGCTGGTTGCAATAGCATCTGATTTCCGCTGTTGAACGAAACGAACAAACAAAAATCACATTAATTTTGAAATTTTGCAATTTCTTTTTTTTCTGCTGGTATAATTATGATGATGATTAGGTGAGACTAGTCATTATTCTCCCCAGAGTGACAAAAACGACGTCTTTCGGAAATACGCAAAATAATGTTCCAAAATATGGAAATATGCCTTAAATTCTGATCATGAAAAACATCTTAAAATTACTGAAAATCATGAAAAACATCTTAAAATTACTGAGTATCATGAAAAACATCTTGAAATTACTGAGTATCATGAAAAACATCTTGAAATTACTGAGTATCATGAAAAACATCTTAAAATTACTGAAAATCATTAAAAAATGCCCTATCGCGTAAAAATAGTGGAATATGTGAAATGCATAAAAAAATATGCATTCATAGAAATCCTAGCCCTAATACTGTAATTAGGAATGGATCGGATATCAAAAAGATGACGAGTCGCCATCTCTTGGAGGCCCAAGAAACCAGTTTTTGCTTCCATTTATTATTATTTTTTTCCTAAGCATTAATCCAAAAGTAACCCTTTGATAAATTAAAGAGGAAAGGGGGAAAAAAAGGTAAAAAAGAAGAAAATACATACAACTAAAAAAATTCTTAAAACGTTCGGGTGAAGATTCAGCATCAGCCAGTGGCGTAGGAAAAAAAAGGCCCTTCCCATATAAAATGATTTAAAAGAAGTGGTGGAGGTGAGAGTTTTTTTCCTCTCATTTAATTCCAGCCAAAAGAAATACACACGAAAAAAAGGCCACACAATAAATAAGCATTTCAAGGACTCGCTTAATTCTGAGGTCTGTTAATAATGACGTTGGCGTCCAAAAAGAACGAATCTCACAAGAGGAGGAAGGATCAGCATCCAAATAAACCCGGAAGGGACGACGACGTCTTTAACCACAGATATTTGGCGATTTATTACTTTATCATTACAGTATTATTATTGCAGATGATTATCTTTTCCCACTCGGATGTTGAAAAAAATAGATTTCTTTGACGTGGAAGGTGCCGCGACAAAAAAAAAAGAGAAAAAATCGAACCAAAGGCTCCGACGACAGCCAGAGACGCCTGAGCAAAAATGTGCATTTCTTGGGACCATTTCACCGAATCGTCACGTATTTTGTTCTATATTAGAAAATAGCGAACAGAAGGGAACAACTGAACACTCTGCTTTCTCCACCATCCAGCTAAACTATCCTTGCCTACATCTTTTAGGTAGATCGGGGGCTTTTTTGACTTTTTGTGTACAGTAGATTCCTTTAACCAAGTAATATTCAGTATATGGCCATGTAAAAATAAATGAGGTTCTTTAACTATTTTCTCATGCCAGCTCACGGGACACCCCCCCCCCTCCGAAACTTCTCCAACGACACTAAAAAGTCCTCGGACCCCTGGTTTACAACCCCTGCTCTAGATGTCGGAGCTCATATATTTCAGGGATAAAAATTATTTGGTAATCCGGCAAAAATAGAATGGAAATTAATCTTAAAAAAAAAAAAATCCCCGTTCATCGAACCCATACGGTATTACAGATCCGGGTTACCAGCAAAACCTGCTCGATCTATACCAACACCCCCTGAAGAAAGAAATATCATTCGTGCACAGAATCCTTCATCAAAAGGATTTTATTAAGTACTTTCATATTTATTTCCCAGACTCTTTAGCCATATATTTTAATATTCCCAGACTCTTTAGCCAGATATTTTAATTTTCCCACACTTTTACCATATATATAAATTTTTCTGTAATGTCGGAAAAATATTTTACATTTTCCCTCACTTTTGCCAGATATTTTACATTTTCTCCGACTATTTTTCATTTTCATTCTTCTGTGTGTTCCAAGATGTTTCAAAGGAACCGTGCAGATGCAAATTCATAATCAGTTTGGTTTCAACACATTTTCTCGAAATTCAGAGATATAATTACTGTTGGAGATTAAATAACTGTTCATGCAGAACTCGCTCTCTCCCGTGTTAGTATCAATAACCCCCAACCCAACCCAAAAAACCCCCAATAAATTCGTCGAGCAAACCACATCACCACTTTTTTTAGCGATAATCTCGCCTAGTCGCGTGCGTCACAACACAAACTTACCGTTAAGGTTGTACTAACAAATAAATTATCAGCTTAAGTATTTGGAAGAAACGCACGTTCAAATAGCCATAACAGCTGCAAATATGCTCAATTCATATAGGCTTCAATGAAATAGCACACCACCACCAACCACTAAAACAGTTTAAATAAATAAAAAGAATAAAGAAAGAAAGGAAGCCATTCTCTTGTAAACACAAACACCACCAGTTGCAAAACATGTCAACAGGCGCGAGACGCACCAGAAGCAGTGAACATTATATACAGCGTTATATCAGTAGGGAGAGTACGATGGTGGTGATGGTGGTCATGGGCGATGTTGAGGGTGGGTGAAAAGGAGATGAAAGCTCTTAAACTACCAAACAGTGGATGTTATTATAAACTAGAGCAAAGAAAAAAAAAGAATGTATATAAAATATAAAAGCATGAAATGCGAGTATCACGTTACCATTCAGACCCATAGACTATGCAGAGAGTTAGAGAGAGAGAGAGAGAAAGAGCGTAATGATCACATCTCTCGAGCAATCTTATGGCAGTGGTGTAAGTGGAGGAGGATAGACAGATGCCGAAGTTTGATTCGCGACTCCGCACATCATAAACAGCCTTAATCAAGAAAAGTTTTTGTTGTTGTTGTTGTTGCTATGGGCGTCGAGTCTCCGATTTGATTGGTCAACAGTTTTCAACTGTTACGAAAATATATGTTTTTTAAATACAATAATAATATTATAATGACAATAAATCGTTGTTGAATACTTAAATGCGTTTAGTAATGCGCAATGTTTAACCAAGGCTCCCAGCAAAATCTGCTTGATCATTTCCCTGACCAATACTCAAAAATTTTCCCGAACAGAAGTCCCGGAGAAAGAAACATACCCAAAATATCCACTACCGAAATGTTTTCCAAATTTTAGTTTTTATACCCTTCAAATTTTTTCCATTCTCTGACTTTTGATCCGAATATTTCACATTTTCCCCCGACTTTTAAACATTTTACATTTTTCCTGACTTGCAGCCTTCCCCCCCCCCTCCCGACTTTTGCCAAATATTTTACATTGGCTCTGATACTTGCCGAATATTTTAAATTTTTTCCTTGATTTTTGCCAAATATTCTAAATTTTTTCCTTGATTTTTGCCAAATATTCTAAATTTTTTCCTTGATTTTTGCCAAATATTCTAAATTTTCTTAGACTTTCGCCAAAGCTTTCACATTTTCTCTGACCGTTAAATATTTTAAATTTTCCTCGACTTTTAAATGTTTTACATTTTTTCCGACTTTTGACAAATATTTCATATTTTCTCCCGACTTTTGACAAATATTTCATATTTTCTCCCGACTTTTGCCAAAGCGTACATTTACGCACATGCGCAAGTACGACCATTTGCATGAAATCGCTGGTATCCACAATGGAACTCGATGGACACGAGATATGAAGAGAGACTTTACGTCTCTCCGAGGAAAAAAAAGGGAACAAAACAGATAGCTTTTTACTCACCAAAGAGAAAAAAGAATTCAACATGCTTCATTTCATGTAAAACCTAAAAAGCGCAGACCAAAGATGGTTGAAAGTAAAGCGTACCCACTCTTAATGCAGCTTTGGCATATAGACTGACATTATCTTCGGAGGAAATCTTAAAAGGCACTGCAAAGCTGAAAATTGTGTTCAACAAGGATATTATAGAAAAGGTAGGTGAAGCAAAGAAAAAAGCATTTTAGTCCCGTAGGCGCCACAGACTGATGGAGATCTTGGAGAAATTTAACGGATACATGGAGACGTCACCAAAATGCAGTTGGCACCACTTATTAAAAATCACGGATAATGTTATCATTCGGGTATTGCTACCACTTTTGCAGAGAACAGAACAGATCAATATCATAACATGGGAAAAAATTCGCTTATTGTTGTCATGAAATTCAGTTCATGTAATCAATTTATTTTTCGCATTTTTTGCGCATTCTGAAGCTAAGGTTCAGCCAAACTTTTTTCTTTTGCTTTAAGCCATCGTTATCAGCCTGCAAGACTATGTAGGAGGATGGGAGGTTTTCTCTCCTCATACCCTTGTTGACAAACATTTCCGCACTTATGTCGTAATCAGTCCGTGATATTCGGTGTGATCCATGTATGTGTGAGCTGCTTTTGCAATGGCCTTGGAAAAAATATCGTAATTCATGATATACATTAAACTGTTCCATCCTAACAACTACCAATGATTGAATAACAAAAATGCTTGATTTCAAGGGGGCGGGGGGGGGGGGAGAGTTAGTTTTTAGAATGTAAGAAGGAAAAAAATGGAACGATTGAGGAAATTTTGCAATCAATTATGCAGGAAAGAGAAACAAAATGTTGTTCCGTTAAACCAAAAAGAGTTTACCAAACGGTATGTATGGTCACCATGCTTGCAAGCGAGACACTTTTCGGATGTAGTTATCATTCGGTTATTGTTATTAGAAAGCCAGAGGCCCGATGTGATCACATTAAGAGTCGTGAACTGTAGTAGTAATTTTCGATCATGAATGCATGCCATCCATGTAAGGCTATTATTACAGATACGTCTCACACACATTTCCGGACGAATAATAATTTTAAAAATTCCCAAAAGAATTTTAAAAAAATGGTGGCAAAAATTATTATTTTGTAAGTATTTTTTTCAGCTCTGAATTTCGGGGGTGGACGTATTTGTGTTTTTTAAACAAGAGTCATCTTTACTTCTCATTTTTTCGCAAGTTTCTATCCTCTGTTAGCACTTATAGAGCAAAAAAAAAGAAAAACCCTAAACGTGTATCCACCCTACAATTACCCGTATAATGGAAGAAGAATAAGAAGACAAAAGGAAATATGTTTTAAAAGAGCGGCGAATGTGAAAGGAAATGACACGATCTCACACCAAATGGCTGCCCGAGAAAAATTGTAATTGACATAATTGTTTTCTTCACATCACTATGTGACAAATGACAGGGTTTTTCGCTTATTCACCCCCCCCCTCCCATTTCTATGGTGAGAGAAAGACAAGCATCTTATGCCACCTAATAATTATCAGAGACACTCAGAAAGCATTCAAAGGTTTTAATATTTTCAGTTACACCAATGACATACAGGGTGTTCCATAAATTCGTAAATAGTTTGAAAATTCATTAAAATAGAAGGAATTTTTACACATTGGTACAGAGTCTGCAAAAAAAGTGATTCACACCAAGGGGGATTTTCTTTTTGATTCAGAAAAAAACCTTGTTGAAATTCCTGTCGATCGAGGGCACTGCACGAAAGCTAATCGCTGGAAATATGCAAATCAGTCCTATAAAATGTAGGGTGCACTGGCACTGACATAAAGTTTTCATTGTGATATTGACGTGGATAAAGCACTATTGGCGAACTTGCTTTACCTCATCCACGAATCACCGACTGAAGCCTTACGAACGTTTTGGACGCAGAAGAGATTGAAGAAAGGTTACGGTTCAACCATTCCTGCCGAACTGACGTGCAGCTCCCTCTATCGACAAAAATTTTAACTGATTTTTTTCTGAAGGGGATGGGGGGCGGGGAAGACCTTTGTGGGAATAATTTTTTTCAAACCGCATTCACGTATACCAATTGCATAAATTTTTATGACTTTTTAAGCTATTTACGAATTTATGGGACACCCTGTACAAATGAAATTTTTGTTTAACATAATTAAAACCGGTTACAATGACCTCACTTACCCCATCTTTATCGAATAAAGTCGAATAATGAATATTTATGGGGAGTATGTATGGTTCAGTGGTAGTTTCATTCGCATACGGCGGAGGGCAGGGATCCGCATTGCTAATTTTTTTGTCTTTTCAGAATCAATATCACTCTTCCACTATCTCTCCAAGGATAGGGATCCTTAACTCCGCTGGATCCTAGCCATGGTAGGAAAACTGGGAGTCTCGTTTCCACCTTCCACCCAAAATGATAAAAATAGCTGGTATATTTTATAGTAGGTGTTTCTAACCCGCGTCTGTGGGTCGCATGGCTCAGTGAGATGGAAATATATTCAATATATTTTTATAAATGCTCTTTTTACACCACTAGTTTCACTGATCTCGAAAACCGAACACATCCGTGGGTCGTGAAATTGGTGGAGTTGTTGATTTTCTATTGCGGCTAAATATGGTCAAGAACCCCTGACTTATCGCAGGGCTTGAAAAATTGGGGAAAAAAAAATTTAGGCACCAAACAAATTTTTCAGGAGCCAAGAATAGATTTATTCCAAGAAAAGCAGTCCTAAATAATGGTTTTTTGACTTTTCCGAAACTTGGTGGAAGTCTCAGAATTTTCCTTTTCATGTTGAAAGACATCATTCGGAAATCAGAAAATTTCATGCTATTCTTAGGCTGGGATTACACCATAAAAGTTCATTTAAAAAACTCGAAAAATACAACCAATAAGGTGATCGATTGCATTTGCTAGAATGTTACCAATGCTCTTATTGGTAGCATTTTTTAACTTTTATAAAAGTACTTTTACCAAACTTTTATAGTGTAATGCCAGCCTAAGACTGATTTAGACATCAAAGAAATAAAACTTTAAGCGCCACACAATACGGATTTTAGTAACCTCAGCCTTGTTTACAATGACACGATTTTGAGTTCTTTCAATATCGTTAATAACCCAGTTTGACAGTATTTCGATTGGAACAATCCGTCAGATTTCCGAATACATTACGACGTGTATTGGATTATATTGGACTCCCATCTGTGGATTCATAATCCATGGATTTCTTTTCGTGACGTACATCGATGTGAGTCCCTCTCCCTCACCTAGAATGTCAAGTTTCGGGTCACGAGAATTTCGTAGAAACCGAAGCATAAAAAAAACAAGAAAAATAATAGCACTATTATAGTGGGTATAAGAAAAAAAATCATTATATACTGATAAACAAAAGCAAAAAAATTTCAATGGACCCATAAGAAAGAAAAAGAAGACGGTCTTATGTTTTTGCAACAAGAGTTCAACTGCAAAAAAAAAAAAAAAAAAAACTGAACTGAACTGCATTCAGTTCCATAATGACGGGTTTTTAGAGTTCACTTTTTTTGCCATCGTTGATTGGTTGGCTGTCTTAGTAGGACCACATTCCATTCCAAAGTCGTATTTTTTTTGTACATTCAAGTCCATTAACGAGGCCGCTGTTATTATTATCGTTATTATTAACATTATGATATCCTAGGTAAAAAAAAGAGACTGAAAAGTAAGGGATGTGAATAGTAGTAATAACAATGACAAGTGCATTACCCTTCCTTTTCCATACTATCCTGAAGAACGAAAAAGTTTTAGTGCAGAATTTCTGTGAAAACTCTCCTCCGTTCTTCAGACCTACAACTAGCCTTTTAGAGGAGTAAGCGATTGCATGGAGAAAAATTACGGAGAGGAAAAATTTGTTTACCTTCATCAGGGCTTGAAATATTGAGAATTTAAGTGCCAATCAGTTTTTTTAGGAGCGAAGCATATTTTTTTTTTCGAGGGAAACGGGGTTCCTAGCAAACAAAACAAAAAATTCCCCTGACTCTTTTCCCTGACCAAAACTCCAAAATTTCCCTGACTTTCCCTGATCAAAGCTCAAAAATTTCCCATGACCTTTCACTGTCAAAAACTCAAAATTTCCCTGATTAAAACTCTTGAAAAAAGAAATATAAAGTGGATCTCGGTTATAACGTTTTGTATAAAACCTTCATGAAAAAACGTTGTAAGCGAGAATATTTCCATCCGCAGTCGCGATCGAGTGAGATGAGTGCTTTTCATTTCCGTCGGAATAGTCAC
The DNA here is from genome assembly GCF_987345545.1 of Pholcus phalangioides. Lineage (NCBI taxonomy): Eukaryota > Metazoa > Arthropoda > Arachnida > Araneae > Pholcidae > Pholcus > Pholcus phalangioides. Next base: position 6,077,300 of record NW_028301620.1, on the reverse strand, counting down.
TTACCGAGAAGGACGATTATGTGCATTATGTGACGACCGAGAAAGATTTGGACGGGACAGTGAATTCCTTACGGAAAACTCAGGGTGTGTGAAGACGAATCCAACGAAACACGTACCGTTTATTTTATGGATCCCTTGCACGACCTTCAATATCCACGAAAAATTATACGTCCTCGGTGCCACTTTTTTGGCAGTCGTCGTCGTCGTTCATAATTAGCGTGCCACTGTGACGTAGCGATGACGTTAATTGCAATCGATTAATTAAAAGATATTTAGCGCGACACGCATATATACGATCCGGTGGTAATAATTATAATGATAACAATAATAATATAAAAAAGAAGAAAATAAATAAATAACTCTACCAAAAGACGTTTGCACATGAAAGGTTATCATTATCTACTGGCGTCAGCATGGAAAAGAATGACAAAGAAAAGAAAAAGGCCGTCTGGAGAGAGATAGAGAGAGAAAGAAAGATGGAATATATGAACTGGCTAGTTTGGTATAATTAGGACGATTTAAGGTGGAAAGGAAAGTCCAGTTATAAAATAATTATAATAATTTCCTATGCAAGCCATTCGGAATGAACAGTTCTCGACTATATTTAATGAAAGATGACGGCACGGGGAAAGTTTCTGATATTTAATATTAATTATTTGAGACAGTGAAGAGAAAATAGTACCGTGGACTCCCCGGGAAGTTCACAAGACGTAGGCTAAAGGGGGTTCACGAAATGTTCTTGAGAAAAAAGATGTATCGAAAGAAAACCACAGGAAATTCATAAAATTATCCTTATAGCCATTTACCAGCAACTTATGGTGCAGGCCATAGATTGGTGGTGTTCAACAATTTTTGGAGGATGCGGGCCATTTCGTTGGTTTGAAAACGCGTCGTGGGCCACTTAAATGATCTGTACACGTGCAGCAGCACGCTTGAGTGATGTGAATTTGCACCGCGGGTCACTTACGTAATAAAAATGTGCTGCTATTACATTTGAGGTCACGGGCCACATCAGGTGCCTCCAACATCTACATTCGGACCGCGTTGAATGGGTTGAGTATGTATGTATGGCATATACTTTTCTCGGGTCGCGAGCACTGCCTATGCCCATCATCAAACAATGAGAAAATTATGACATACTTGTTTGTATCTGAAATCCGCATAGTTTTAATCCTTGAATGCAATTTTGCACGAAATCGGACACGAGCATTTAAAGCAATTCTTGGACTTTTGAGAAGGAATTTGGTGCTCGTGAACAACAGGTTGAAGATGGATGGATGGCAAAGGGACCTTGGTGACCTTTGGGATAGATCAGGGATCGACAAATCCCAGGTGCCAGGTCGCCATGGCGACTAAAAAATCGGCATTGGCGAATAAAATTTTCTAAATTTGGTCGCTGAATTGGAGTAAATTTCCAAATTCGAGTCCACAAAAATTTCCGATTTCATTAAGCCGTGTCAAATAACGGGGGGGGGGGGGGATTAAAATAAAACACACTATTTAGGATTGTTTTTCCTTCAGCAAAATACCATGCTTGGCTCCTAAGAAATTGGGCTGGTGCCTAAATATTCACTCGATTTGCCTGTGTAAGTATCGTCCCAGGACAGCCTCTGTCCCTGTTGTAAGTATCGTATTGTAGGGTTAAGAAACATTACTGCATATGGTTCTGAATAATTTACACTCGCCAATTTTTTTTTAACCGCCAAGCAAAATGAATGTGAAAGCCAAACAAAATCAATAAATTTGAAGAGAAAAAAAAATCATCGTAAATCTCAATGAAGAGACGTTTTTCCAAGAAAAGAGAGACATGAGAAGAATGAATTCGCAATTCTCAGAAAGAAAAAAAAAAATGTAGAAATTCCCCTTCTTGTCTATCTTCTTCTAGTAGGAAATGACTCTCACCCCCTCCCCCACCTAAAAATAAAGATAGGTGTCAAGACAGTAAATGTCAAGACATCGGATAAAACGGCATAAACAACTTACCTAGACGAGCGAACGTTTCTAATAATATTAAACAATAGGAGGTAAGAGAGAGCGACATAAATCTCAACCATTTAACCAACAGGTCACGTTCTAATGTTTGTTTTATAACTGTTAAGTAATTTTGTCACACGTCACTCCGAACGACAATTTTCCGAGAAAAATGAAAACATTTTTTTGCTTTTATCAGAATCACTAGATTCTAGAAGTTTCGCGACATTCCTACACGCGACATTCTTCGGGTTTTCAACTATAATTTTTAGAAATAGTTATAGGGTTATTTTCCCTCCCCCCCACTATTTTCAACTGAATACCACCCAAGGCTGTGAACGATGTCTATCCTAATAATAATAATAAGTTATTGTTGTATAACTTTGTAGCAATTATTCAATTTATGGAGACATAAATTCCGACCATCCTGTAGGCACATTTTTTCCTCTTTTATGATGTCTATAAGATATCTTTAATAATGGACGCTGGACATTTTTATGTCTGTCATTGTCATTTACATAACGTTTTCCAAGCTGTGATTGTTGTGACATTTCGAGATGGGATAAGCTAATTATGATTTACACTCGGCCCTGCTTAATCGGATATCAACAAAGGTGCATTTATAGTTTTGCCCCTCTTGGACTACACGGATTTTGTCTCCCTTCTCCCATTATCTTCTGGACTACTCTTTCCTCGAATTCTCCACCCTGTGCAATAACCTCCTTGGATTCCCCCCCCCCCACCTGCAAGTACACTTTGTCTCTATAGTCACTCTTTTAGTCACTAACATTCTTGCACATTGTTTTAGTCACTCACACATTTGCACACGCTCTAACGTCACTCACTGACTTTGTCCCTCGCTCTGTAGGTCACTCGTCTAGTCATTCACATGCTTGCTCAAGCTCTGTAGGTCATTTGTTTGGTCAATCACATGTTTGCTCACGCTCTGAGTAACTCTTTTGCTCACTCACGTGTGCTTGAACCTCTCTAGGTCACTCTTTTGGTTGCTCACTGACCTAGTCCCTTGTTGTCTGGGTAGAGGCGGATCTATTGAGGCTTATACAAATTTGGCCTCCCTTTTCCCATTCTACTAATTTTCTTGGCCGCCCATTCCTCAAATTTGCTGCTCCTCTGAACTTGCCGTCCTGGACTATAGCCCATTATGACCCCCCCCCCCGCCCCTGTAAATACGTCACTGGTGCATATCAACGATTCCAGCACATAATATTCGATTAAGAGGGGAGCAATTCAATTGCCATTTTACAAATCAAATTTTGAAAACTGATGAAGTATCAATATTACTGAAGCTTCTTGAATAAATCGGACATAAAAAATGAAATGAAAATTGTATTTAATTACAATGATCACAATACCTAAGATTTTAACTTTTTTTATTGGGAAATTTAGCGCCCTCTATTAACTCAACAGAACAAAAATAAAATAATTTAATGTACATATTGAAGACAACTTGAATAGCTGGAGGCCAGTACCTACTCCTCAAATGTTTTTTTTTTTTTTAAATCCTAAACGTAGTAAAATATTTTCTACTAATTCCAAAAATGTTTCATTCAATAAAAACATTATGTGTATAGTGGTTGTGGTGTGTATTAACAGTTGACGTGTGAAGCACAATAGTCAATTAAGCGGGGAAATGTCATTGAAATTATCATATTAAGCGGGGAACTTTAACATTGTCTGTGTGGAGGAAATTTTGGTGCTGGAGGATTTTATCCACTTAAGCGGGGCCGAGACTGTATGTGTGATGCCATCTTGAATACTGCTCATTTCGTTTATATTTTTTCGGGCCGAAAAACACAAAGGCGGATGTCCCTAACGTTGCAAGAATATGAACGGGAGAAATTACGGCTCAAACGAGTTGGAAGGAAGGTTTTCAGAGCAGAAGTTCCCAAAGTGGCAATATCTCTCAATGGGGAGGGGGGGGGGCTGTGACTAAATGATCCAGGGGTGTGGTAAAAGCTATGGCTATGGTATAGAATCTTATAGGAAGAATCTTTCACTTTTGGCTTGAGCTGGGTGGTGATAAGAAAAGAAAATTTTTAAAGAAGGGGGCGATGAAACAAAAAGTTTGGAAAACTGAAGTTTAGAGCACAGTTTTCCAGACTTTTTGTTCCATTGATCTCTTCTTAAATTTTTTTTTTCTCGTCACCCTCCTCCCAACTCAAGAGTCTGCCTATAGGATCCTATACTAAATGCATTTTCTATCCCCTCCCCTGGATCATTCTATCTTCCCCAGAGGGGCGATATTGCCCACTTTGGGGAAACACCACTGCTTTATAGGAACTAAAAAGGAACCACACTTTTGGCGTAACAGGGTTCCCACAATTTTAAACTGGAAGATTTCCATGACCCTACTCATACCATCAGAGGCGTACGCGGAAGGGGAGGGGAGTGACTATACAGCGCTTATGCCCCTCCCCCAAGAAAACCGAAAAAATTAATGTTTTCGAAAAAAATAAAAATATCGAAAGAAAACACGTTTTACATGTTATTTTCTTCATATTTCTGTTAATTTATATGCTTTTTGAAAATTGGTAACAAAATTTCTCCGAGAGATATTCCTTGTGCCCCCCCCCCCCAAAGGTCGATCCTGGGTTCACCTATGCATTAGATAACCATTTCCCTGACTATCGAATGAAAATTTTCCAGGCCATCAAATGACAATTTCCCTGATTACTAAACGATCGAATATTTTCTAAAACTGGGCTGGACAAATCCCAGGACTAGGTCACCACGGTGACTAGAAAATCGATATTGATGACTAAAATTTTGTACATGTGATTGCTAAATCGAAGTCTATGAATGCCTCAAAATTTTCTGATTTTATAACAAACTGCCTTCCAACATAGGAAGGGGTCATCAAGTCAAAAAAAAAATCATTTAAGACACCTTTTCTTGTGAAAAAACCATGCTTGGTTCCTACGAAATTTCTCTGGCACCTAGATTTTTTTTAATGATTTAACAAGCCCTGCTTAAAGCACAAGATCAATATATCCCCACCCCAAAAACAGAAGTATTATACAATAAAAAAAAATCATGGCACCGCCGTATAACACATAATGTCCATAATACTGTACCTCTATATCTTAGAATTCATGGAAACGTATGTGCCCAACTTCGAAAGATTTAACTGTGTTTAAAAAAATTTCATACTTGGCTCCGAAAAATATTTGGTTAGAATCATCTAATTTTTTTTCTCTCGATTTTTTACTGGTTTTATTAGTGTTATTTGTATGGGATGAAAACTTATGATTTGATGAAGGAAGGGACTTCGATTCGTTGACTCAGAAACAATAAAATGAACTCATTCCAAATTCCTACAAATTTATTTCAGTGAAAAGAAGAAAAAAGAGATCACGTATTTGTTTCTCTCTTATTTTTCTTCTTCTTTTCTTGACAGCCGTAAAATATTTCGATGACGTCTTTTCCAGTTAACAGAGCTCGTTTGCAACGATAATAACCAGCTCGGTTCCAGAAATAATATCAATACAACAAGAAAAAAAAAATTTTCTCTCGTGAATAAAATTGAAAAAAAAAGTGAACAAAATATAAAAGAGAGGCACACATGGTGTGGAAAAAAAAGACGGCATCATCACCATAACTTGTTCGGTGCCGGCCATTCGCGAAAAAGACCCCCAGCAACTGAAACCAGCCCAAGAAAGCCCTTTGTAGCAAGAAGGTAGTAGCGACGACACTGAAAATAGCGACAGTGGCGCCAGTCTGAAAATTAACCCGACCCCGAAGGGAATGCTACAAATTTTATTTTTCTTTTCTGTTTATATCAGCTTAAACGAGCAAAAAGATCTCTTCTCTTTTCCTGCCCTGTGTCTTTTACTGAAACTTGGCTTTCATATATAATCCAATTCTTTTTTTAGCCATTATATTAGAATATATGTAAACACACAGACGCATTGATAACCCAATCCCAGTACCACAACTAGACTGGAATGCTAGCGGGTTTGGTATTTGGTATCCCGAGCATTAGATTAGACCAGTGTGGGGGCAGGGAGAGGAAATGTACAAGTATTACGTTTAGCATTGTATAACAGTACGTCTGAGAAAGGGATTTAAAATTTTTTTTACGCTCAAGATACGACCCGTCTCCTCTCTAGAAAACTTTGGAAGATACCTAAGGTGATGTGATACACTAAACCAGTGTTTCCCAAAGTAGGCAATACCACCCCTGGTGGGGGATGGAATGGTCTGGGGGCGATAGTAGCTACGAGTATAACATAGTATCCTACGGGTTCACGTGAGTCGGGAGCGACGACAGAAAAGATTTTCTGAAGAAGGGGGCAATGGACCGAAAAGTTTAGGAAACTATGCACTAAACGGAAAATACCTCATGGTAATTCTGACCGATCTTGACTAACAATTCCGGAGAATCCCCGATCGATGATTATCCACGGCTCCTCATGGGGGACAGGGAGACTGACAGGGCTCTAGTCCGAGATTTCAGGGTAAATCCTACATTTTCTTTGTCACATAATAAATTTACTAGAAAAGGACCCCTAAAAATTCTTGGCTTGGATCCCCTCGGTAAAATGCAGTACTTACCTAAGGGTCTTGCTCAAGAATGTAGAAATATTGGCCTCACCTAGGGTAGTCAGATGTCTCAATTTTTAGATATTAAATTCACTGTCCCGAAAAAGGCTTTCGGACGCATATTTGTCCCAGTTTTTCTTTGCGCAATCAAAAATCGACTGAAATAGAACTATTTTCAAATACAGTCCTACCCGCTTAATTAGGAAATTTTCATTACAAAATTTCTCCCATAGCGAAGGTTAAGGTTTATTAATAGATATCATGTTTTATCCCGGTTTTTAATTAGGAATTCCGGGTTTTGTCCCGGTTTCTCAGGTAGCTCCTCTGGCTTCCCCTATAACACAGATTGTTTTCATTTCAACGTAAGGAAGCGCGAACTTTCGGCATCGCGTGAATATCGATTCATGAAGGACAATTAGGAAATATCAGGGCTGGTAGGAATTTTTTGGAGAACAAGCGGAATCTTTATTCCTGCTCATCCCTTGTTCATTTTGAAAATGATTCGAAGGAAAAAAAAGCTTTCTCAGTTTTTTTAAGAAGGCTCTATCAAAAACGTTTTCTAACCACAGAGACAGATGAATTTTTTCTCGGCACACGATACATCAAATCAAGACACCTTCTGAATATTATGCCGCGAGGTGAGCTTGAGAATAAAAGTTTTCCCATTTTGTAAGTTTGGGTATGTTTCCCGGTAGGGAGAACAAGCTTTTCTTCCCAAGTTTACCTTGGCATTTTGTCTAGAAAACATCTTGATTTGATTTTTTCAACTACATTAATTTCGTGCTTATGTTCCTTATCTACAGTAGCATACGCAGGATTTTCTCGGGAGGTGGATGAGAACGGGGGAACGGGGGGGGGGGAAGAAATTAGCATATTTTCCTCCTCAAAAACATTTTTTTTAAAATGCAAAAAAAGATATAATCTTGGTTCTTTCCCTTCCTCCCTCGCGTACGCCACTGCTTACCTACACCGTTTGAACGCCCCCTCTCAGCTTGTAAATATAAAATCGGATGTAGACTCCTAACATAAGGCTACTCGCGAGAAACAAGCCCAGCATCATTGATCTATCCAGACAACAAGGCTATTGTTCTAACATTCTAGACTAGAGGCAATACTAGAATCTCCATTACTTGAAGAAAAAAAAAGCCAACATTTTTTTTTTATCAGAGTCGGGTTTTAACAGTCACGTCCTCCCATTCATTATATCGGCTATTATTATTATATCACGGGTAAGGGCGTACTCGAACCCAGAAGAAAGAAAGTACCGATGATTCCTGATATCTGTTGATGCCCTTGAACTCGCGAGAGGACTGGAGCCGAGCGTTGTTTTTTATATTAAACGTTGGTTGCACCGGAACGTCGTCACGCGTACGCACGTTTCATGTGAAAGCGTTCATAATAAAGGTTGGCGAAAAGAACACCGACCCACATTTCGATCCTCAGACTTAATAACAATTAAAGGAGGGGGAAAAAAAAATTGGCGACAGCCGATCTATTTTTTTTAAAATATCTTTTTTCTTCTCTATCTCATTCTTTCGAAAACCTGAGGATAGTCTTGGGTCTGGAAGGCGCCATGCAAATCAGGCATTCAGTCAGCGCCGATACTCGCAATTAAAGTGTGTTTTTCCGAACAGGAAGCGCGACCAATACACGAAGTCTATAACAACCGAAACAAGCCGCGACCAAATAAGACAGACTCGATAGAAAATTATTCTCGTTATCTTAATTAGAGCTATTACTTGACTTGCATAAAAAATGACACGGAATGACGCTTTTTTATTTCTAGTGCATAGTTGTCCAAACTTTTTGTTCCGTCTCCCCCTTTCTTCAACATGAAGAATTTTTATTTGAACCCACGTGGATATTTCTAATATCAATTACAACTAGTGAATAATTTCTTCATTCAATTAGAATTGAATTACCGAGTCTGCCTGCGGACCACCTATGCCATTATCTAGACCAGTGTTTCTCAACCTTTCTTGGGCCGCGGCCCAGTACCGGGTGCTAACACCAGTCATACAGGGCCGTGAGAGATTCACAGTTTCATTTTTCCTATTAATTTCTCGTTAATTGTGTGTATGACCGGGCTTTTCACTTACGCAAAAGAGATTTACCGGGCCGCGGGATTCCAAAGGTTGAAAACCACTGATCTAGACCACCTCTAGTCCACGGACCACAGGTTGAGGAAACGCTGTTCTAAGGGACCGCGGGTGCAAATCAAGTGGAGGGGAGAGCCATGATAGGTGGCTGGGGGGGGGCACAGGGAGCTGTGGAAAAGTATTCAGATCTGAAGAAATGAAGCTTTCAAGACAAATATGGGGGTGAGAATGTGACCACACACTTTCAGAATGCAGCACAAGTGCCATAGACATGGTCTTGGAGGGGTTTCATGCTTATTGGGAACTGACACGATCAGATCTAGTACTATGATTTTCAAGGGTGGGTATGCAAATATCTAAGCTTTTACTTCCAGCTAAACATGGGATCTCCAAGTAGACCACTCTGCCTCGGTGGGCCCATGATTTTACTCTGGCATTGCATTGAACCAGGAAAACAGCTAAGCTCATTGAATTCTAACTCAACGGTCAACCGTACTCATTTGTGAAATTTTTGTTCACTATATATAAGTCTAATGAAAAATTAAATTCAATACGTAGGAAAGGCCCCGCTCCTGGATGAAGAAGCGGGCTCGATGAAACCGGTCATGGGAAGAAAATGTGGTTAATAATGGGCCATGGAAGAAGACGGATTAAGAAATATTTTATTACAGCGGTATTATCTAGATTTCCCCAGTGCATCAGTGCATCATACGCCTCTGGTAGTAAAGGAGTAATCAAAAAGGCCTGAAAGGAATTCACTTCTGGAGCCAAAGGCCCGCGAAGCTTTAACAAAAAATATTCCAACTTTTCAAAAAAAGGTGAGAAAATTTTGGGAATGTTAAACCCCATGGGAATCATGCACAAGCACTGGCGTAAGTACGCGGGGGGGGGGGTCAACTCGAGATTTTAGTGCTTTCTTGTGGTAAAAGACTAGTCTCGGAAGAAAAATGATGAATTTCCCCCCCCCCCGTGTCTTCAGAAAGTTATATATATATATATATGTGTGTGTGTGTTACTGGCAAAGCCCGAAGTGCTGCCAATTCACGACGGGGCAGGCTACTTCATACAAAAAAATAAGTGCTTTATTAATTAACATATCTATCAGATTGAAAAACTATTTGACAAGTTAACAAAAACTATTTAATATCAATGACAATAAGTTTTTGACTGTTTTAATACTGATTTAGTTTCTGAAGTCAAAAACCTAACTCTGATGCCCTATCATACATATTTCGAATAAGCAGCTCTATTCCGCTTATCAAATTGAACACAGGTAATGAGTAGCTTAGATTAATAAACCAGAAAACTATATTTTATATGTTCTAGACTCTTATGTTGAAAAATTCAAAATCACAAATTATAAATTTATATTTTGTTTTAATTATTGTAATAAATTAATGTTTAAACACAAAGCATTGTAATATACAAAAAAGTAAGTTTTTCATCATAATATATACCTATTGTATTCAAAACATTATTAAAAAGCATTCATTTAGGTTTTTGACGTTTTCGACAGTTTTTGATGTGAAAACCCAACCTGGCACACACAAATGTATATATAAAAAAAATTGATGGCAGCTCCCATATTGCTAAAGCCTCGCTACGCCACTGCTCTGAAAATCAGAAAAAAAGAGGGGGAAAGACTAACTTGATAAATTAACTTTCTATTCTGGTATTAATCATGACAAAGAGAGAAACTTCACTGTCACGTTGTGCATATCAACCATAAAAAAGAAAAAAGAGAGAGTATTCTTTTAGGATGATCCGCAGTCAAGGGGAAATGTTAATATGCTATTGAAAAAGAAAATGGCTAGAAGGTGGAACAGTACACACCACGGTTGTCAAAGAACATTTTTTTTATTCTTCGTTTGTTGTTTTTTCTTCTTTTTAGTGAGTTCCAGAAAATTTTCCATGTTGGCAAAGACCTTGTTGGCTGCCGTCCAGGCTCCGGTACGTCTATCCTACTATACGCTCGGTCCGTAATCCCGGGGTTCTTTAGATAAGACTTGAGAGAGAATCCCAGCATATACTCAATTCTTTCTAGAAGAATGGTGAACATATTTTGAAATATATTTCTTTGCGAGGAGCCGCGACGTCCAATGGATTGTACAATAGTAATAGAACAATACTGGGAAACAAATTATTTTGATACTAATATTTGAAACAGAACTGGCAGTTAATCATTTGGCGTGCATCCTGCAGCCACTGGCGACCGGTTGCCGCTCAGCGCGCTGATTTTTCTTCGGAGCACAACCAATATCAAACTCGCTTTAAGATCAATCTAGCTGGAGGTGGGGGGAAATAGGAATAAGCTATTTAAAATAGAAAAATAAAAACCTTTTGAAACAGAGAGATAGACGACTTTTTCTCAGCCCAATATATATACTTTAGGAAACAGATATTTTCTGGTTATTATGCCAAGGTGGACTCGTTAAGAAAAGTCATCTGGTCTCAGCCGGGATTCCAACCCAGGCCCTCTTGCGAACTGGGCAAGCATGCTACCATCTACACCACTGGAGAGCCATGACCCTGCCTTTCACGCCACAGTGCGTGAAATAAGGACGGCACACTGCGGGTTATATCACATTTTCCTTTCTAAGTCCGATTCGCATCGATCTGCGGATTATACGCCACCAAGTACACAAAGAATTACGGCATTCATTATGTTAAACATACTTTATTGAATAACAATGAATTAATCCGTAGAATGCAGCATTTCCTACCGCTGAATGGCAAATAACTGTTTCTTGAAAAATAAAAAGGTAAAAAAAAGTAGTCCCGCTTTTATATGAGTTGGTGGAGGTGACGCGTCATTTCACACCATGCCGAATATAAGTTCGTGGGAGGAGTGAGTGACTGACATATTATAAAGAGAGATCTGAGCTGCTCTTGAAACAAAACAGTGCGAAACTTTTGACGTGAATGATAGACCAACCGTAAGCGAGTCAAAGCTTCGTGTGAAGACCACCCACTAAGTTGGGCCTAGGCAAAGAAGAGAGACCTCAATACACACACACAAAAAAAAAAAGAAAAAAGAAGAGAGAAATGAGATTATACATGTTTATGAAAAAAAAGGAAGAGAAATAAACCAACAAACCTTCTTGAGAGAAGAATAAAAAAAGCCGCCTTTTATTAGTATTAAATGCACAGCAAGAGCGAGCAGAGCGGCAGTAGCTACTCACGAGTCACCATACTAAAACCTTCATCGGCTTTGTGAATGACGTAAGCAACTTGAAAAATTCGTTCAACTGCATGCAGCGACTGGCCGCGGCCAAATAACTTGGTATAATGCCCAGTGTTCATTTATTAGGGCATTAATAACAAAAGAGAGGGTGTCCAATGGAAATTTGGGAAGAGGAAAGGAAGGTGTGTCCGGCAGATATCACGGTGAAAGAAGTATCAGTATCGAAAAATTAGATCTTGGTTTGTGCATGTATGCGATGAATGCGGTAATTTGTGCATTCATGCTGGTTATATGAATGAATGTGAATGTGGTCATGTGTATGAATGTGAATTTGGTCATGTGTGTGAATGTGAATTTGGTCATGTGTGTGAATGTGAATTTGGTCATGTGTATGAATTTGGTTATGTGTATGAATTTGGTTATGTGTATATGTTACGGTAAATTTGATAAATCGGTTATTATGTATACTTACCAATCGTATTTTGGTAAGTATGATAATTCTAACAAATTCCCTGACGGGCCATGCTGATCCCTTGAAAATAAGTGAAGATCACGTTAATCTTTTAGGGGGTGCGGTAGCCCGGTCGATAAGATGCTCGCCTGAAGTACCAAAGAATGTTTAGAGGTGTCGCGAGTTCGATACCGGTTCGTCCTTGTTAGAAAACTTTCCTGACACAGGGGTACAACAAAAAACGGCGACTTGACCGCAGCAAAAAATTGCTACCGCAGGAAGTCCCCCATCGAGGGGTTAGCGCACCAACCAGTCGATGAGAATAAAAAAAACAAGCCTGCCGTTCGGAATCAGCAATAAATTGTAGGTCCCGGTCTAATTAGCCCTCGTGCGCAGAAAATGACCGTGGTGCGACAAAAATTATCAATGTTCAATGAGTTAATCTTTTAAAAAATTACCACTTTTACCTGCGAATATGTTTAATATCCAAGCGCGTTGGTAAATTTGATAAATACTGAAAACATTATCATTTTACCGGTGATTATGTACAATAAACAAGTGTTGTTGGTAAATTTGATAAATACTTGAAATTTATCACTTTTTATCTGTGATTATGCATAATACCCTGTGTAACTGGTGAATTTGGTAAATATGAAAACAATTCCAAATGAGCCTAGTATGTGTGATGTGATGAATATAGTCGGATCCCAATACAATGATATCACATTTTATTACGATTACCCCGACATAAGGATACAATAAATGTATGAATTATCATGTATACTATATCATATAATACGATTTATCATTTTACCAACGACGCGACGCTTGGGTATTATGCATAATCACTGGTAAAAGTGATAATTCTTTTAGTACACTTATTAAATTTACCAATGCCACTTGGATACTATGCATTATCACCGGCAAAAGTGATAAATTTAGAGGAATTTATAAAACTTACCAAAATGGCGATTATGCATAGCAGCCGGTTATTATGTATAACAACAGGATTTGTCACATTTACCGTAACATATAAACATATTGATTATGTGTGTGAATGTGAGAATTTGAAACTAAAAAAAAAGCCAAAAGATTGATTACTTTCAGAAAGAATTTCTAGTAGTAAAACATGTAAAGCTCGAATTAGGTGGTGCCCGCGTTAAATCCAATTCTGCGTTGTAACGGGATTCCGCTGGAACTTGAAGAAATTTTGGATCTAAAAATGGCGAGTTCATTTCATTTTGAATTTTATTTACACGACGTAAGCTCCTTTCCATAATTTTGCCTCATAAACGGTCATTTTGGGTGCAATGCTATTCATTGAAATTGCAATTCATATTCAACTCCATAAAAACACACTAATATGTATGCACATTCACTACTGCTTAAATACACCTCAGAAAACATTCCTCTGATAAATTGCTAACGAATCAAGCGCGTCGAAACTTGTCAAGTATGTGTTGTGTACCTAACGTGAAGTTTGTTTTGAGTAGTGTTTATTATGTGTCAGAGAAGTGCTACCACTTCTCTTCTGAATTCTGAAATAACAACGCGGTCGGATATTTTGCTTGCTCGTATAATGCATAAATCGTACGTGTGCCGGAAACTGGAGATTGAGGGTGTTTATAAGCCTACCCCCAATAAATTTTAAGAGAGGGGCTGAGCCCCCAATAATTAATGAATATACAATGCAACGGACTACTCTCCTTCCTGCATAACGACTCGAGTCCCGTATATACGGGACAACTGGCAACTTTCAGACCTCCCTCAATTGATTTTTGTCTTACACACACATCATCCCCTCCTTCTTCACTGAAAGAAAAATTTCCCCCACGATCCTCTTTGCTAAGCCAACCCATAGGATCCCACGTTCTGAGTGGGAACGTTATAAGCGGCATCCACTGTAATAGACATTTTAATATAATTGCAATGATGGGAAAAAATCGTCATAGAATGGATCGTACACAGATATATATAGCGAATAATTTTTTTATACAGTCTACCTTCCTTATAATGTTTTACCCGGTTAGAACGGCTTTTTTTCGTGGTCTCAACTCTAACTTATTCCCATTAAGATTTCTCGTTAAAAAAGCATTTTCCCGTTTACAACTTTTTTTTCAACGGGATCCAAACTGCATTGATAAAAAAAAAAAGAAGCATTGATCATTGCATTCAATACGTGCTTTGATTCAACAGATTTCACATTCATCTTTTTAAAAAAAAATAATTTTATAATACGAAATAAAAAATCTGGAAGTTCAAAAACGAAAGCCAAAAGTTTGTTTTTGCCTTTTTCTCAGTTGTTATTTTTTTTTTTAGGAGAGTGGCTCTTTTGCCCAGAGAGAGGGAGGAGAGAGCTGTGGCCACGGCAATTTGAGAGGCGGGCGAAGAAGATTTTGATGAGCTAAAAAAGAAGCACATCTATACCCCATGGAACAAGGTGGAGGGGTTTTTATCTTTTCTTCTTCTTCTTGGAGGGGAGTGAAGAAGATAATCTTTCAAAGTGAACAGCCGTCTACTTTGTGCTTGTAAAAAAAAAAATAAAATAGGGGCTTATGCAAACCTCGTATGCAGTCAAGGGATAAATGCTTAAACTCACAAACCAGAGAAAAGAATTTCTCACACACACACTACGCGACAAGGGCCGGACTACAAAATTCAGTGGGTTTGTGTTATTTGAGAGATGATACCGTACCACGAGATTAAAGGAGAAGAGAACAAACACTTTGTAAGTTTCCTTTACAAACCATTATAACGATTGGTCCCAGTAGTTTTAGGCATTGAATCGTTATTGTAAACCAAAATAAGAAATTCTTCGAAATTTCATAAGAAAGATGGACTGTTAGAAAATTTAAAAAAAAATACAGAAGCCTCTGTTTTAGCATGATCGTAGCATGTACGTGACTATTAGAGTGGGACGGGAGAAGGGGGGGGGGTAATATCTAAGTCGAAAGGGTTTGAGAAAAAAAACTAACGATGTGAAATACAGTCGATCCCGCTTATAACGTTTTTCAAAAACCGTCATGAAAAACGTTGTAAGCGGGAAAACGCTTTAAATGGGAAATCTTAATGACCACGAGAGAGAGAGATCTTTAAATCCCTCCAAATCTTTAGACCACGAAAATAAGTCGTACTAAGCGGGAAAATGTTCTAAGCTGGAACGTTATAAGCGTGATCGACTGTAGATAATTCACGGTTCCCAGCAAAACCGGCTTGATTATCAAAATTTTGGTATATAATTCAAAATTTAAAAATTTTCCAAATGTTTTTCAAGTTTCAGTTGTTTTTTCCTTCACGGAACCCTTGACTTTTCCCTTGCTTTCGCCCAATATTTCACACACTCTCTGAACTTTGTTTCACATTTTCCCCTGACTTTTGGCAAATATTTTTTTCTCTCTGACTTTTGCTAAATGTATGTGTGTTTTACATTTTCCCTGATCATTTTTCATTTCCCTGGCTTTTCAGGTCACTGGGAAATCTGTAATTTCTTAACAGCGGATTAGCGAAATCCTGAAATTAGCCGCCGGAAGACACCGATCATAGATCCCCACAAGTGGGATTATGGCGAGGCTTCTTCAGCACTACAAATTTACTAGAAAATAAATGTAAGGAGCCAAATATTTTTGCCTAAGGCCATCACTCAAGGATAGGAGGGAAGACCCTGACATCACCAGGGGTTTCGTGAGGAACAGTAATGAATACCAATCGCACATAGCTCTAGCATTGTCAGGGATCTGAAGAACATATGGCATTATTCAGGGTTGAGTAAGTCCGGAGAGGGTTAGGAAAACTTTGGGTAGCATATACTGTATATCATAGGAAAAATGAGGCAGGACACTAGTTCTGCAACTTTTCTATCCTGTAGCTCTCTCACAGATCGTTGTATAACACGTGTCTAGTATAATATTTTTCTCAACCGATGGTATGCAAGCATACTTGAAAATTTCAACTCCAATGAATGGAAGTTATTATTCAATTGAATGCTACGAATATTAGTAATATTCACACAGGTTCAAATAAAATATTAGACCTACCATAGTGTAAGTTATTAGATAGTCGAAACTTTCCAGACTAAAATTTTTTTTCAACCTTTTTTTCGCCCACGGCTACCTCTGAACTATATTTTTTCCTTGTGGGCCCCCTCACCTCTATCCAGGAGCAAGACCTTTTTCACTTAAGTGGTCCGCGGCACGTTTTCAAACTAATGAAGTGGTCCCGTGCTCGCCAAAAGGTTGAGAACCACTGTTCCAGCGCATTCAATAGAAACTGGGAAGATCTTCAGAAGCTCGAATGACTTTTGCATACAAACAAAATAAATTCTTTCTCAGATGACCATCAAAAAGACCTAAAAATTAGCTATCTGAATAATACCCCCCTCTCCCTTTTAAAAAATCATAATAAACACGCGGTTTTTCCACTCAAAAGCCCATTTTTACTAGTAATACAGTATATATATATATATATAGCCCTACACACACGTTTTTTTTCCTTCAACTTTTTGACCTCCTTGTTGGCAATGCCCTCATCAGCAAGCGGACCAGGCAGGTAGCGTCTTCTTACTCCTCTATACAGAAGGATAACCAGCAGACATGTTGGATGAAATGGTCGACGCAGGGGTTTAAGAAAAAAAGGCCGCCTTCGGGCATCGGGAATAACACTGGTAATAATAATAATAATAATAATAATATTGGAAAAAAAAGACCGGTTATTTTATATAGAAAAAAAGAGGAAAAAAAGTATTTCAACAACGTCCTCTTCTTCTTTAACTACCGCGGACTGTCTTAGTAAAAAATATAAATAAACCGTACATTAAATTACAGCGAAACCTCGTTTATACGACGTTCAAGAGGTCCCGTCAAAACGCCGTATAAATGCGTGAGTCGAATAACTCCCTTGAAAGAAAGACCTCCCCCCCCCCCCCTCCACTTCCAACAGATCAACATACAAATATCCATTGAATTTATTTGAATATTTTCTAATGAATTCAATGTGTTTGATCCAGGACCTTGCGTTTTCACTGCGTACAGTGTAAATGCTCAACCCATGGCCCGCAAGCGAAATGTGGCCCTCGGAATCGTCCAACGTGGTGCGCGATCTCATACCTAATATTATAAAAATAAACTAGGCCACACGTTTCCAGATTACGGGAGAGATAAACTACAAAGTTCAAGCTCAAGGTGTCTCGCAGCGTACATTGTCAGGTCACTTAGGTGACTCGCGACATATTTACAGAAGATCATTTGCATGTTGAGTGACCTGCGACAACAAGAAACCAAACATGCCCTCCCCCCCCCCCCCCACTCCGCTCTGTCACCATAGGGAATATAAGCTGGTTACTCAGAGGGTTAGGGCCATGGTGGAAGTGCGAAGTTCCACAGCGCTCAAGTCACCCGTGTCACAGTTCCAGATCACTTATGTGAACAGCGGCCTATGTAGAGATCACCGCGGCACAGTTTTAGAGCAATAAAGTGACCCACATTCAAAGATCATTTAGTGATTCGAGGCATATTTACAAATCAGTTCCACAGAGCACTTGAGTGACGAGCGGCACATCCCCTGATAACTGAAGCGGGCCAAGGCACATTTACAAATCACTTAAGCGATCCGCGGCGCTAACCCAGATCACTTAAGCGTGCCGTGACACATTTCAAGTCAATGAAGTTCCCCGCGACACATCTCAAATCAATGAAGTGGCCTGCACTCTCTTAAAGGTTGAACATCCTTGGCCCATAGAAATTGCGTACATTTGATATGAATGCAAATGACGGTTTTTTTTTTAAATATTCGGAGTTCGAGTCGAAGAGAAAGCGTCGAATAATTGAGGTTTTGCATCGAAAAATTATTTTAACGCTAAAATATGTATGGGAACCAATTACGATCGAATACACGGAACGTATAAACGCGAAAGTCGTATAACTGATCGACGTATTAACGAGGTTGCACCGTATATAGAGAAAGTTGAAGGGAAAAAGGAAAAGGGGGCAAAACGAGGAAGAAGAGGCACCGCCAGAGTGATGGTGGTGGTGCTTCACCGGGTTGACTCTCGTTTGGAAATTCTTTGCTGGTAATTATAAATGTCTACAAGAAACGTGGAAAAGAAAGAAAAAAAAAAGAAAAGAAAAATTAAAAAAAAAAGGTCAGAATTTCCGTGGATCCTACACACAGAATAGGGTCACTCTCAGGAAAAGAAGAGAAGAGATATTCATGTTTGATGAAAATTATGAAAAAAGAAAAATTGACAAGCTGGAAGAAAATTATTAATTAACGAACTCAAAGAGTAGGAAGAAGTAAAAAAAGAACCAAAACATTTTTCTAAAACGTTCTCAAAGGGTATTAACGTTATCACAAATGGAAATGATATCTTGTCATGCGATGTCCCAGTTTACTTGGAAGATTGAAATTTTAGTAAAGATAATGCTAGTTTTTTTTTTTTTTAATTCAGGGGTATCCGACTCGTTTAAAAAGGCATCTTGGAAGAAAATAACAACTTTTTTTCTTTTATTTTTCTTTTAAATTTTCTATGAAAATGTTTTGTTTTGAAACCAAAAATCTTGGTTTTGTTTATATGACGCTTAGAACCGAACCTTCAGGTACGCTTCAGTGAAGGATCCGGAAGTTTCGCCTCCGACATTTCGCCTGCCCTGATCACATGAGTGACATGACCATATAAGTGGGCGAGTGACCGTGCGAGTAAGAGAGTGATTGTATGAGTGACTGTGTGGTTGAGTAAATGACTGTATGAGAGACTGTGTGGTTGAGTAAATGACTGTATGAGAGACTGTGTGGTTGAGTAAATGACTGTATGAGTGACTGTGTAGTTGAGTAAATAACTGTATGAGTGACTGTTTGGTTGAATAAATACATGGTCCCCCCACATTCTGGGGCAGGGCCCTAGGCTGGGATCTCTTGCGCGCTCCATAGACCAGACGCTCACGAGCCCCTTTATGATAAATTTATAGCGTGAAAAAAAAAAATGGTGAGACTCATCCCTTACTCCAGGACTGGAGCCATGTCTAAATGATCAAGTGAGTGACCGTTTGATTGAGTAGGTGACTACGAGTGATCAAGTGAGTGTGCAATAGACAATATGAATTACCGAGTGGCCGTATGGGCCGAGTGGCCGTACTCCTCTCAATAATTCTGAAATTATTTCTTTCAGTCGTTCTGTAACTACTTTTTCGCGCGTCAACTATTAATTTTTTATGAATTTTTTTTTTCAGTAATTCTAAAATTATTTTTTCATTAAGGTTTTTTTTGCAGTCTTTTTGTAAATTCCATAAATTAAATCATAGGTCTCAAAATGCGTTTTTGCTCCTTTTCCCTTGAATTCATTATGACGGACCTTTTAATGTATCAGATGCGCAGCATTAATATTGAATCGGGAAAGTACAATAAAGCCACCTCTTAACGGATATCCCCTCTTTTACGGAAAAAAATAATAATTTCCCCCTTATATAATAAAAGTATGCATTTCAAACCCCCTGAGTAACGGTCACCCCCTTTTGAATTCGACGAATTTTTTTGTCCCGTCGGTGTCCACAAAACATGTGTGTTTTACTGTATCTCACAGTTTTAAATACAGCAGTACAGATTTCAGTGTCCAGCTCTGTTAAACGATTTTTTTTCACCATTTAATAGCTTTTCTATGTTAAGAAACTATTTCCTCAAAATGATCGACGGGCCACGGCAAAATTCTCGGAGGGCCACGTTTGGCCAGTAGGTCGTGAGTTGAAGACACCTGGCCTAGGCTCTGATCTACTTCACCAAACACCAACTCTGGCCATATCGCAATTTACTGTCATTAGTGAGATGGGTTGGAAGTGAAGGCGCTGTCTATCGGTGGTCGCCTCGAGTTCGTTAGGGAAAATATCTTACCTATATCCTCCTTTGGGTTCGAACCCGGGACCCTGGCAACAACCTTCACGATGGTAGACGAGCATCTTACCACCATGCCACTCGGGCGCTCCCAACGATCTGGCACATACATGGTTTTTAATTTGTCAAACCCTGGGTGTAATATAACATTTATTATTTCGCAATGGCATTTTATATTATTTGTATTACATCCAGCCATTTCTTGACCCACATTTTCTACGAAACGAAGTATTCTACTTCCAATATATATATATATACATACGAGCATATTGTGTAGAGAATAAAAAATTATCTTTACTTATTTTTTAAGTGATTTCTAACTGAGATGATTAAAAAAAAAGCAATAAGAAGTGTTTCGTCCAAAGATTGAAATGTTATCCAAAAAAAAAAATGGATTATGAGAAAAAAATAAAGATTAATAAATAATAACAGGTGAAGAAATTAAATGGTGTATAAAAAGGTGCAGCACAATATAAGGCTTTTTTTAAATTCTTTTCTTGTAGTATTGTGGAAGGAAGAAGCTTCGTCATATAGAAGGGTGTGGCATCTATTCTTGAAAATGAACCTGTTGTGCGCGTTCCTCCCATACATACACACGCCACGCCACGTATTTGGGCTCCCCATGAATGCCGCTTATATCGGTTTCCCAGCAAGAGTTTAGATAAACATTATCATCTTCACTAGTACGAGAGAGAGGCCTCTTCTTCTTGTTTGATATCTTCCGACAATGGAGTTGCAGTAACATTAAAGAGATAAATGGCAATAACATTTGAAAAAATAAAAAAAAAAGTATACAGACAAGTGAATGAAAATAAAATAAATCTTGTTATACTCTTTTTTTTCTTTCTTTTTCTCTTCTTAAGACAAGAACGTGTCTGCCATAATCAGATGATGTGTACAGTGTTCGAGTCGCATGTAAACTTTCCCTGGCTGGAGTCATTCGAAAACATTTCATAGCTACAAACTCTGTAGAATGATAATTAGCGGTCCGAATCCCATACAAAAACCGTACACAGACAAATATAAAACGGACTTTTTTTAACCCTCTCAGTGGTATTGACGAGATAACTCGCTAAACTTGGTGCTTCGGAAACTACGATGTCTCACCACCTTATAACCCTCTTATTTCGGTAATGACGAGCCCAAATACTGCGTTGTGTTTTTCTCCCCTTCAATCATTCCCCCTCCCCCAACTTATCGAATCAACTGCCAGTGGGTGGAACCAACTTTGGTTCCCATTTTGATAACAAAAAAGGGACAGTGTTTGAAATGTACCGTCTTTTTTCCAGTCTTTATTTGTACAGTCTCTATTTGAGAATATGCCTACAGCAGGGCTGGACAAATCCCAGGCTACAGGTCACCTGCCATGACGACTAAAAAAATTGGTATTGGTGCCTAAAGTTTTCTTTGTGTAGTTGCTAAGTTGTAGGCTGACAGCAGCACAAAATATTTGAAATTTATAGCAGCATATCCACCAACATGAAAGAGGAGTAACTATGCCCTGAAATTCAAACGAAGCATTATTTTGGACCTTTTTCTTCGGGCAAAAATTTTTTTGGAGCCGGAAAAATTATTGTGGCATCTAGAGTTTTTGCGATTTTTTCAGGCCTGGATTACTGAACGCACATTACTTGGCGAATTACCAAAAATTAACAGTAGACAGTTACCGGCGAAACGTCAATTTCAGCTCCAAATTCTGCTCCAAATCCACTGCTTTTAAACTACGAAAAAGAATTATATACAGTCTATCCCGTTTATAACGTTCCCTTGTATAACGTTTCCCCCGCTTAGTAGGACTTATTTTCATGGTCTCAACTCTAAGTAATTCTTAAGATTTCCCGTCTCAACTGTTTTCCCGCTTACAACGTTTTTCATGATGGTTTTTCGAAAAACGTTATAAGCGGGATCCACTGTATCAAGAATTATATAGTCGCCAGGTCAACTTGGCGACTAGAAAATCGTTATTCGTTCGGTATACATTCAAATCAAATAACCCCATTCAAAGATTTGTTTATCTAAGTTTGAACATACGTCAAAGTTAACATGTCGGTGCTCTTCCGATACCTGAATAATTGGTGTTCGGTGCTCCACAACCACAAAAAAAAAACCATTCAATGGGAGATATATTTATTATTATTATTCGCTACGAAGAACAATGCACTCTCTCACCGGAAGAATGAAGGAAAAAAAAGGGTGTATGTACCTTTTGTGGCTTATCATCTATCTGTCCTGAATGCTGATTAGTTCTGTCGCACCAAACCTCGTGGGAAATTTCCTTGTCGCCATCCTTCCGTTATCTCTCACATGTGACCTTGTTGTATCCACTACTAAAAACCCCTTCGACCAATCTTTATATTTAAGCTTTTATTATGTTTTAACAACTTTACGGTAAACATACCTCTCATAAGAAATATTTATCGGATCTTGAAATTCTGGAGATATGTCGAGTTAACTAACGGTGGTCTTCATTTTGCAACCAACCAAGTTAAAAAATTGCAGTTTGTCTTCGACACGGGCGTGAATTTTTTGTGTGAATAACCTCGTTACGGTACAGTTCCGCCGCTCAGCCTATCTGGTACTAAAACTCGAAGGGAAACATTGACAGTGTAGGGCCGTAACTAGGATTTTTTCCGCTTTGGGGTATAATTATTTATTCATTAATGCAGGGGTCTGTCCAGATTTTTTTTGTAGGGGTCCCGTTTTTGTGGAAATTTTCCTTATTTTTGTAAAAAGGGGTAATTAATTTTGTGAGAAGTGAAAAAATCGTTAACAATAGTTAATTTATCACAAAAGAAATGAAGTGCCAAATTTTGGTTTCATTACTTTGTACTTTGTGTAAGTTAGTTTTTTCCATTCAGACTTTTGTGAAGGGTCAGGAAAACGGACCCAAATTTTCGCTGGACAGATCCCTGTAATTATTATTATTAATTTATCTAATCAAGTATATTTGGATATACATGGCAAATATAAGGTAAAAAAACTCATTTACTGTACCTATTTCTTTTCCCTTTTTTTTCTCTTTCGGTATTTTAGAACAGGGCTGGAAAAATCCCAGGTGCCAGATCATTATGGCGACTAAAAATTAGTATTGGTGCCTAAAATTTTCTTTGTGTAATTACTAAATTACAGGCTGAGACCAGCAAAAACTGTTTGTAATTTATAGTTGCTTATCTGCCAACGTGAAAGAAGGTCACTATGTCGTGGAAAAGCCAAAAGAAGCATTATTTTGTACTTTTTTCTTCTGGTACAAATTTTTTCAGCACCTAAATGTTTTTCTGGCTCCCAGATTTTTTCCGATTTGTCCAGTCCCGTTTTAGAAAATAAATCTTTTAGTGTCATTTCAATACAAAATACGGCTATGTAAATGCAATATATATATATTTTTAACTAGAAAGAGTTGATTCCTTGTAGGCGTCATTTTTTGAGAGCTGATGAAATTTTTATAAAACTGCACAAAATTGGGACATTGAAAATAAAAGGTAAAAACTGTTAAACTTTGCTAAGCAAGATTTTATGTCAAAAGATAGCATCAATATCAAGGCAAACTGTGTACTCACAATTAACCATTTTAACTAATTAAAAATATGCTAACAGCACCCATTTACATCCGTATTTTTTAAAAAAATTTTTATTGGGGGAGGGGGTTAACCATAGAGGGTTTAAGCACTTCTGTAAACACCGTGGTGCTTGTTTTAATTAGAGATGTGAGGCAAGAATATTCTCCGGAGAATAGGGAATATTCTCTGAGAACAAGAATATTTTCTTGGATGTAAAAATTAGAGAATAATCGAGAAAATATTCATTTTTTTTAAAAATAATTTAAATTTTTTTACTAATTTTTATTTATATTATGAAATATAAATCAGTTTTCATTGCATGAAACATTTACAACAAAACAATTTTTGGTATAATCACCCTCCAATGACAACTTTAGTTCGAGAATATTCTCAGAATATTCTCCTGGTCATGATGAGAGTTTTTAAGAGTTTAGTTATGAAAATTTTAGAAACCCTTAGATTAAAACCTTAAAAAGTTATTTAAAATTACATAAATTTTCAGAAATCAGTTCAAAGCAAAGAGTGAAATCCAAAGTTGATTGACACAAAGGAAGCTATTATTATACAATCACCTTCGTTCTAAAAATATGCAGAACTGCTGTTTTCTTCAATGTCCATGCACTTAAATACTGTATCACTCATATTTCTTTAAAAATTGTGCAGTTCAGCACAGTTTCAATGTGATTTGTATACTACTTATGATATAACTCTATAGAAATTTGATTTTCACTTTTTCTCCAAAAGTAGAACCAATATGACAAAACCAATGCCAGATTCGGAATCGGCGTCCCAAAATCATTCTAAAATCACTGAAATATCTTTGGACATTATTCACTATATTTGTTTATAGCGCACAGTATCAATGTGATTCGCATGCTGCTTATGGCATAACTATTGAAATTTAATTTTCACTTTTTCTCAAAAGTAGAACCAATATGACAAAACCAATGCCAGTGTGGCTGAATTCGGAATCAGTACCACAAAATCATTCTTAAATCACTGAAATATCTTTAGAAATGATTTACTATATTTGTTTATAATGCGCAATTTCAATGTGGTTTATACGCTGCCTATGCATTACTATTGAAATTTAATTTTCACTTTATGTCAAAAACTACACGTGATGGAATTTTTTAATTATTTTTTTCAGTAATTAGCGTCCAAAAAACTATAAAAAACACTAAATCGTTTTAAGAAATTTTTTAATCGCAGACCTGTGTTACCATGCAGCAATGCTAATCTATAAAACCATCTTTTTCACTTGGGGAAGAGGAGAACAAGAAAGGTGGGGGGAGGGGGGGGGGATGTCACAAACGTCCATAAAATTCGACTATGTACCAAGATATACCAAAACGGCTTTATTTACGAATACCGTCTTCTCCTGTCCCACTCTCAATTGGCTGGTCATCGACAATAGGCCCTGTTTGAATGTATAACAACCCTTGACAAATCTCTTGTGCACACACATATAAACTTCTCTTGCTAGTCAAGAGTTTTTACCCTCTTCTATACTAGCTTTAGCTTGTAATAACTATTTGGGTTTGCACTCTCCAAACTCACACACGCACAGAAATACAGGTTAAGGGGGTGGGGGGTTACCTGCTGCTGGCTGAAAAATGAACATGGGTTAGCAACAACCGAAAGAAAAATATGGAGAAGGGAAAAAAAATGGTGGCCTTTAACCCCCTTGGATTGTTGGGTTGGTAGGTTCTACAAAAGATGGACATCCTTGGGGTCCTCCCGCCCTCCTTTCCTTGTTGGAAAGAAAGTTTTTAAGAAGATATCTCAGAGTAAATCGCACTCCATAAAATGCACAACAACAACAAAAAAAGTACACAATCATTCAGAAATGCTTGTCACTCTCTTCTTGTAGTGTCACCAGCATTTCGGAGAAGAAATTGAGTGTGGATAGATTTTTTTTTTTGTGTACAAAAGCGGGTCTCAAAATCTGCTTTGGAATACTGTATGAGCGAGAATGTACCTTAAATACGTATCTAATTTTGCTGCAATAATTTTAGGTACATTTTCATTCAACCAGGACAATATTTTAGGCACCAAAAATTTTTTACCCGAAAAAACAGGTCCAAATAAAGCTTCTTTTGACTTTTTCATGGCATAGTGGCCCTCTTCCATATGTTGGCAGATGTGCTACTCTCAGTCTGCAATATAGTAACTATACAAAGAAAATTTTTGGTGCCAATACCAAATTTTTAGTACCATAGCGACCTTACACATGGGATTTATTCAGCCCTGTTTTACACCATAAATTTATTACAAAAGGCCCGCGAAAAAAAACCCTGGTCCAGGGCCCCTAAAGGTCCTAATCCTATCAGCCCAGCTCCAGGATGTTGGGGCCATGACTGACATATTATCAACTTGGAGTACTGGAAATGGAATACCCGTCATTACTCGTTTAAGCGTCTCTCTTGCTCTTATCATCGGTGGCTACCTGGCTGGAAGCGCCTGCAGGGCCGTATCATGCCTTCTCGGAGCCCTAGGGCAGTCGTTTCCTAGAAGCTCCCCCCCCCCCCCCGGAAGGGTTACAAAAGGGTTAACTTAACAAATAATATTCCAAATTAAGAGTACATTTTTGTGGGATCCCATTCGGCTCAGGGCAGTGCTCTGCAGGGTCATTGCATGCCTTCCGGGCCCTGGGGCAGACTTTTTCTTGGGGACCCCCTGAAAGGGTTATTAACTTATTATGCAAATTAAGTGTACATTTTTTGTAGGGGGGGGCCCATTCCGCTTGGGGCCTCGGTTCCCCGAGCCTAGTTACAGGCTGGGGGGGGGGGCAGTAAAACTACCGATTCGACTATGAGTTGACTTAGCAAGAAACAAGGGGGATGGGGGAAATTTTTATAGGGGGCTATGAGACAAATAAGTTTGGAAGATTACTCTGGAAGGTAGGTATCTGCAAAAAAAAACCCCAGTTTTTCCTCCGTTTGCTTGCGGAGGAACACAATAGACTCCTACTTAGACAAACAATGAAGCTAATTGTAGAAAGCTTCTTCAAAGCTAAATTAAAAGACCTCTCGAGAAATAAAACGAATGAACGGAAGCCTCGTTAATGCAGCATTTGAAAGTCTTACCACCGTTCGTAATAAAAATAAAAGTAAATTGAAGAAGCGGCTGCGGTTAAATACAAACTGTGTGCAATGCGATACACCGGTATATGTACCCACTAAAGCAAGCGGAACATCTCTTATCTCGTAGCACCATCTCTGGCACACATTGAGCGAATCTCGCTCGTCTCCTTGCTCTCTCTCTCTCTCTTTCACTTTTTTGAAGCTCATGGGGTTAGACTTTTTTATATACGTATCATACATAATGCCGCCTTTAGTCTTCCGATGTTGGATTTGCAATCTGAGCTTTTCGGTAAAAGTTGATACGTCCCTTCTAAATAGTCTTGAAATAACTTGAAAGGAGTGAATGGCTGGGAAAACCGCGTCGCAAAGCACTTTTTGGTAAGTGCTTATTACACGCACTGGAAATAACTGGTTAATTTGGCTTTTCACTCTGAATACTAATGAAAGCTATTTTCAGCCCATCTGGTGTGCAGATAAGCTTTCCGTTTTATTTCTTTCCAATAAGAAAAAAGAAAGACACTTTCGGAAGGGTAATTGTGACGACGAAACATTATTTTTAAACTTTAGAGGCCAATGACAAGCCCTAAGTGATTATGAAATTTAGTGTCATCTTAAAATGAGTTCAAAGTCCTAAAATGTTTTGAGACTCTTTTGAAACCAATTCATTTATCAAGCGTCTGACGTAGCAGGTAAAAAACCATCATTGAATTGTGGGGTCCTTGATCGACTCGGGGAATTGGGCCCCAGACGGAGACGTAAATTTTTTTATCTCGTTTATTTTTTCATTCATGTTAAAAAAGGTTATCTCATTGATTTCTGTTTTGTACACAATAACATCCTCCCCGGTAACATTTGCTACTATCTCTATGATATTAATGGAAATATTGGGTGCCATTCCGATATCAGCTCATGTATATTTATTATCGGGGAAAAGGGAGCAACTTTGACTTGAAGCAAGATGTGGGAAAAAGACTGGACATCAGGCACCCACTTAAGAACAGAATCAAATATATTTGGCTAGTTAGAGAATATATCCTTCGAGGCCTTCGGGGCCCAATTTCCCAATGTGTAACATGGGAATTTACCCAGGGCCCCAAATATATAACAGTAGCCTTTATAGAGATATAGATGGCTTTTTTCTCAGCCAGAGATATCAAGGAAACAGTTATTTTCCGGATATTATGCTGAGGTGAGCTCGGAAAGAAAAGTCATCACGTCTCCGCCGGGACTCGAACCCAGGCCCTCTTGCATACCGGGCAAGCATGCTACCATCTACACCACTGGAGACACATGAATCTGCCTTCCAAATTTCACGCACTGTGTCGTGAGGCGCTGAAGTAGAGGCATTAGTAGCCTCTCTTAACTTCAGGAAATGGCCCCCGGGTGGGACGGTTTAGAGAGATATAGATGGCTTTTTTCTCAGCCAGAGATATCAAGGAAACAGTTATTTTCCGGATATTATGCTGAGGTGAGCTCGGAAAGAAAAGTCATCACGTCTCCGCCGGGACTCGAACCCAGGCCCTCTTGCATACCGGGCAAGCATGCTACCATCTACACCACTGGAGACACATGAATCTGCCTTCCAAATTTCACGCACTGTGTCGTGAGGCGCTGAAGTAGAGGCATTAGTAGCCTCTCTTAACTTCAGGAAATGGCCCCCGGGTGGGACGGTTTAGAGAGATATAGATGGCTTTTTTCTCAGCCAGAGATATCAAGGAAACAGTTATTTTCCGGATATTATGCTGAGGTGAGCTCGGAAAGAAAAGTCATCACGTCTCCGCCGGGACTCGAACCCAGGCCCTCTTGCATACCGGGCAAGCATGCTACCATCTACACCACTGGAGACACATGCGTGAAATTTGGAAGGCAGATTCATGTGTCTCCAGTGGTGTAGATGGTAGCATGCTTGCCCGGTATGCAAGAGGGCCTGGGTTCGAGTCCCGGCGGAGACGTGATGACTTTTCTTTCCGAGCTCACCTCAGCATAATATCCGGAAAATAACTGTTTCCTTGATATCTCTGGCTGAGAAAAAAGCCATCTATATCTCTCTAAACCGTCCCACCCGGGGGCCATTTCCTGAAGTTAAGAGAGGCTACTAATGCCTCTACTTCAGCGCCTCACGACACAGTGCGTGAAATTTGGAAGGCAGATTCATGTGTCTCCAGTGGTGTAGATGGTAGCATGCTTGCCCGGTATGCAAGAGGGCCTGGGTTCGAGTCCCGGCGGAGACGTGATGACTTTTCTTTCCGAGCTCACCTCAGCATAATATCCGGAAAATAACTGTTTCCTTGATATCTCTGGCTGAGAAAAAAGCCATCTATATCTCTCTAAACCGTCCCACCCGGGGGCCATTTCCTGAAGTTAAGAGAGGCTACTAATGCCTCTACTTCAGCGCCTCACGACACAGTGCGTGAAATTTGGAAGGCAGATTCATGTGTCTCCAGTGGTGTAGATGGTAGCATGCTTGCCCGGTATGCAAGAGGGCCTGGGTTCGAGTCCCGGCGGAGACGTGATGACTTTTCTTTCCGAGCTCACCTCAGCATAATATCCGGAAAATAACTGTTTCCTTGATATCTCTGGCTGAGAAAAAAGCCATCTATATCTCTCTAAACCGTCCCACCCGGGGGCCATTTCCTGAAGTTAAGAGAGGCTACTAATGCCTCTACTTCAGCGCCTCACGACACAGTGCGTGAAATTTGGAAGGCAGATTCATGTGTCTCCAGTGGTGTAGATGGTAGCATGCTTGCCCGGTATGCAAGAGGGCCTGGGTTCGAGTCCCGGCGGAGACGTGATGACTTTTCTTTCCGAGCTCACCTCAGCATAATATCCGGAAAATAACTGTTTCCTTGATATCTCTGGCTGAGAAAAAAGCCATCTATATCTCTCTAAACCGTCCCACCCGGGGGCCATTTCCTGAAGTTAAGAGAGGCTACTAATGCCTCTACTTCAGCGCCTCACGACACAGTGCGTGAAATTTGGAAGGCAGATTCATGTGTCTCCAGTGGTGTAGATGGTAGCATGCTTGCCCGGTATGCAAGAGGGCCTGGGTTCGAGTCCCGGCGGAGACGTGATGACTTTTCTTTCCGAGCTCACCTCAGCATAATATCCGGAAAATAACTGTTTCCTTGAGTAGCCTTTATATTTTAATCAAATTTTTATTTTGTAAAATTTTGGAAAATCAAAGAATTTTCTCTAAATCACATCATACTTTTTCCGAAGTATCCATAAATATATATTGTAATATACCAGTTAGTGTTTCACTTTATACAGCATGTACAATATGCACATACTGCAATATTAACTCCACGACAAAAATCTGTGCCAATGTGTCACTGTCTTTTTTTTCGATTCCTCAATTTTACATCTTTTTAACCGTGGGATGATTTATGAAAAGATGACAAGAAAGTCTGTACGTTTGATTAACGTGAAATCCTCAAATCTTTATGAAGATTCTGTGTATTTGCAATGCAAAACTTTTGCACATCTGAGCTTGCAAACACTTTTTCAGATGAACTGCAACAATTTTCATCCTTGGTTCAGATTGGGGACACGATGTCACAAAAATATTAAACGTTAAGGGTTTAGAGGAAACTTTTCCAAACGTTGAGACAGCATTGAATCATCATTGACATCACCAATATCAAACTGTTCTAGAGAAAGATCATTCTTATTAAAAAGAATAAAAATCATCAGTTCGCTCAAGTCTTTTACAAGAAAAACTGCCATCTCTTTAGTTTTTTATTGTGTATTAAAGCTGAGATAATTCAAAAATTAGATTATGCAGACTCCATCAATGATTTCTCTCATATCGGGAGTGCGAAAAACTATTGATTGTAAGATATTTCATGGAGAATTTTGCATTATTTTCCTCATTTATTACTATTTTAGTACACATCCTTTTTTATGTGTTT
Organism: Pholcus phalangioides; assembly: GCF_987345545.1. Taxonomy (NCBI): domain Eukaryota; kingdom Metazoa; phylum Arthropoda; class Arachnida; order Araneae; family Pholcidae; genus Pholcus; species Pholcus phalangioides. The sequence goes on along the minus strand of NW_028301620.1, from coordinate 6,046,603 downwards.
ACAAACATGTACCGTATTTGCTGACGTACCAAACCTCTTCAACCACAGTCGACGAAGCCTCCCATGGCTCCCCAAGGGTGGGGCTGACAGGGCTCCAACCCTGGGTCCCAGGACAATTCTCATCATTTTTTGTTTTTTCATCCCATGAATTCATTAATGGGACATGAAAGTCTGGTCTGAGGGGCCCGCAAAAGATCCCAGACTAGGGGCCCTGTTCCAGGATGTGGGGGGTAATGGGCATCAATAACGCTTTTGCCCAGGGGCCCCATCGAATGAAAGTCGGGCCCTGTATGAGACCCTTCTAGTGTTCACGAGCAACATTGAGAAGATGCCAGTTCAGTTTTGAAGTAAATACTAAGTTTTTTTTTAGGAGGTTCCTAGATCCTAACTTAACTCTATAGTCGGAGGAGACCCTAGTTCTAGTTCAAACCTCCAAATAAATATAATTGGAATAATTTATCCACACTATTCAATATTTTTCCTCGAGAAACCTCTAATAATGGTCTTGGGAACCCCACGGTTGAGGAGAGCTGGAATCAACAATAATCAAGTGCACAGAATAAAAATTTTGCTTCTAAATGTAAAACTGACATTACTACAGAATTTAATGCACGACTAATTGCAAAGTAATAAGAATGAAGAGAACAATGATCTTCTCACTCACACAAAAGCAACGTACCTTTAACGGAAGATGCGATGAGTGCAATAGTCAAGGCACAGAATTGTGCAATGTTCATGAAGCAGGATGGAAGGCGCCTCGTTATTACGAGTCGGCGACTCTCGTCCGAAACGCTGTTGCTCATCATCGTCGTTACTCACTCACTCACTGCCACGGAACGATTCTTTTATTACAATTTTGGCTCTTGAAAAATCTAGTTATTTCACAACAAAAAAAAAAAAAGAAAATTACGGAAGAAGTGAAAATTCACCACATTTCTGGAAGAAACATTCTTTTTTTTTCTCCTATAGGTTCTACTACGTGTCAAGGCACAACAAGAGACTGTTTGGTAGGTGGTGGGGGACGGACGGACGAACTTCCGAGGAGCGGCAGCGCCGTACGTCTGATCCTGCTGTTGATTACTCGCCGTCTGCTCAACTTCCGATCTCTTGTAACGAGTTCAGAAGATAGTTCTTTTTTTTAACATAAGGTTTGCCAAAAATATTGTTCTTGGCGAGAGAATTTCATCGCCAATCCATTGACGATGGAAAGTTTGGCTATGATATCGAACTCTGGATTGATGTTCCCTTCAATGAATAATAATCCTTTTAATGAAAAATGTTAATAGTGAAACCTCTGTATGACGGTACTCGATACAATGATAAATTTCTCCACAACGATATTTTTCCAAGTCTGGAAATTTCTGTACTTTAGTGTTAAAGTGCTGTCTCACGATAACCGCTACATAACGATATTTTTTCCTAGTCCGCAGAATATCGTTCGTTGTATCGAGGTTACGCTGTGTTACAAAAGCAAAAAATTATAATGTATAATACGATAAAAATGTTTTTTTTTTCATTTATTCTGAGATTATTATTTCATTAATGTAATTTCGGAATTTTTCTCATATGTTTTGGAATTATTTTTTTCATTTATTCTGGGAATTATTTTTTTCATTTATTCTGTGGAATTATTTTAAAATTAATTCTGTAAAATTATTCTCATTAAATCAAAATTAAAATTATTCTCTTGAAATCAAAACTAAATTAATTCTCATGAAATTACTCAGTTTATTGTTTAGTTTCCATTAATTACTCAGTTACTGCCATGAAATTGTTCTCATTAAATTACGCCGCTGTGGTGGTCGAGTGGTTATAGTGCCGGACTCGTGATGCGAGGATCCGGGTTCGAACCCCACAGTGGTGGTCGGCTGAAGTTGGTTTTCTGTGGTTCCCAACTTCGAGGCGCAAATGCGAGCCGATCTCCCCGTTAAAAAGTCTCGCCACAGAGAGCAACAGTCCTACAACGGTAAATCATTCAACCATAACACTCCAATTAACTCACATTCAACCACACTCATAGTTAGAAAAACTGGGGGCAGATGACAGCACTACACATAACAAGCATTACACAGAAACAAACTTTACGTCAGGTTTCACTACACGTACACGCACATTCCCGCATGTACCGATTAGTTGGGGATTCGTTGGGGGGGGGGGGTTCCGCGGGGGGGGGATGCATGTGTGGTGTAGCAGTAGTAGGTAGGGCCTCCAAAAAATGGCTCGGGATCCATGATGTTCTTAAGTCAGTCACCTCGTTGGGCAATTTGCCTGTTGTGGCGTTGTATTTGTATTTGTATAAATTAAAATTTAAATTATTATCGTGAAATTATTCATTATCCAGTTATTATCATGAAAATATTCATTATCCAGTTATTATCATGAAAATATTCATTATCATGAAATTATTCTCATTAAATTAACATTAAAAATATCAAAAATATTATTCTAATGAAACCACTTCCATTAAATTTAAATTATTAAAAATGATTAAAATTCAGTTATTTTCTCATGAAATTAATCTCATTATAGCTTGAAATTATTCTCCATTGATTCTGTGAAAGTAGCTTACTTCTTAATTAATCTTGAGAAGTTATTTCTTCTTTCTGAAATTTGACTATTTCTTTGAACAATCCTGAATTTTCATTGATTCGAAACTTATTCTAAAATTTCATTGAATCTCAATTTTTATTCATTTTAGGCAGTGTTTTTTCCATTATTTCCGAAATTTTATTGCTCATTTCGTACATTTTGATTTTTCATTGATTCTTTTAAACTGCTCAATTTTTTTAAGCTGCGACCCAAAGTCAACACCACTATGAACTTTGCGAGTAATGGGTATATTTAGAATTGAAAAATACTATTGCAGATATGCCTATAACGAAAAAAATGTTTGATTTTCAATACGTATTTGTGAACACCATTGAAAACTCTCAATGGTAACGGGTAGATCAACGGGTTCTGAACACAGGGCTCCGAATCAAACAGAACCCCCAAATTATGAAATTACTTGTTCGAGAATTATATACGATTAAATAGTTTTAGAATTAATGAAAAATAATTTCAGCATTAATAGGAAAAACAATTAAGAATTAATGAAAAAAATAATTGAGAACTGATAAAAGGTAATAGAAAAAATGTGAGAATTAATGAATAAATGATTTTAGAATTAAGGAATAAATGATTTTATAATTAATGAATAAAGGATTTTATAATTAATGAATAAATGATTTTATAATTAATGAATAAATGATTTCAGAATTAATGAATAAATGATTTCAGAATTAATGAATAAATGATTTCAGAATTAATGAATAAATGATTTCAGAATATAAATGAATGTTCAGAATAAATGAAAGAAATAATGAAATTTCAGAATTCCTGAAAGTTTGAAAGTTAGATTAAAAGAAAATTCAATATTCATAAAAAAAAGAATGGGTTCAGAATGAAAGAAAATCAAGAATTTTTATGAAAAAGTAGTTTTAGAATATATAAAAAAAATTGGGGGTTCAGAATGAAAAAAGATTAATAATTTATGAAAAAAACAATTTCAGAATTTATGAAAAAATAGGTTAAGAATAAAAGAAAATTCAGAATCGAAAAAACCAGAATAAAAGAAAATTCAGAATTGAAAAAATCAGAATTGAAAAAATCAGAATAAAAAAAAATTCAGAATTGAAAAAATCAGAATAAAAGAGAATTCAGAATTGAAAAAATCAATAAAAGAGAATTCAGAATTTATGAAAAAAATATGTTCCGAATAATAAGAAAATTCAGAATTGAAAAAATCCGAATAAAATAAAATTCAGAATTTTTTAAAATATCGGAATAAAAGAAAATTCAGGATTGATGAAACAAGTAAGTCTCACAATTGATGAAACAATTAATGGAGCCTCATAATTGAAGAAAGAAATAATGAAGTTTCACAGCTGATAAAAGAAATAATGGAATTTCAGAACATTAGAGTAAAAATTCTGAAACCAATAAAAAAAAAATAGTTACAAAAGTAATCGGAATTCAGAATTAATGAGTCTTCAGTAATTTAGGGACCCCCAATATGGCTCGGGGGCTTGTGACCAAACCCTCTTCAGACCATAGCACCCTGTCTTTAATTACTGCATTTATTTTTCATATAGGAGTTAGTTAATTCTATCAATTTCTTTGTAGGAAACTTCGCCCCGCTGTTTAGCGAGTTAATAATGCCTTTGGTGTTGAGCCGAGCGATAAACAGCCAGAATATGGCAAACCGGCCGGCCAGCCACAGCGACGACATCTTTAACGATAGCGGATCGAGATGCGACCAGCGCAAAGTTGTTGCAGCCAATGGGGGCTCTCCTCCAATACACACACACACACGCACGCACGCACACACACACAATTACACGTGCTTCGTTTCCTTCCCCAAGTATCACTACTATAATCTTCTCTCTCTTCCTCTCTTCTTTTCTTTCCATAATAACACATAATACCCTCCTCTTTCCCCTTTTTCCTAAAAGAATAATTATTTTCTTGGATATGTCTAGCCTGCCTGTCATCTTTTATCATCTCCACCAATATTACCGATCTGATACATTTTTAAATATATTTAAATCATGACTCACCGAATTTAAACAATTTGGTATTGAAATTCGAAAAGAAAAACTGAATTCAATCTCATAAATACTTATGAAAAAAATTTTTTGGAAAAAAATTTATATTGAAAAAAACAATGCCAAAAAGTTTTGGAAGAAATAATCACAATCAGAATTAATGAAAAGGAAAATCTCAGAATTAATAAAAAGGATAATCTCAGAATTAATGAAAAGGATAATCTCAGAATTAATGAAAAGGATCATCTCAGAATTAATGAAAAAGATAATCGCAGAATTAATGAAAATAATAATCTCAGAATTGACGAAAAATTAGAACATTGAAAATTCTGAGAATAAATGACTGAAAAATTTCAGAATCGCTGGAAATTCAGAATTACTGAAAATTCACAATCAATGAAAAGAATAATTTCAGAATCACTGAAAAGAATAATTTCAGAATCACTGAAAAGAATAATTTCAGAATCACTGAAAAGAATAATTTCAGAATCACTGAAAAGAATAATTTCAGAATCACTGAAAAGAATAATTTCAGAATCACTGAAAAGAATACTATCAGAATCACTGAAATGAATACTTTCAGAATCACTGAAAATTCAGAATGACTGAAAATTTGCAATTAATGAGAAGAGTAATTTCAGAATCACTGAAAAGAATACTATCAGAATCACTGATATGAATACTTTCAGAATCACTGAAATGAATACTTTCAGAATCACTGAAAATTCAGAATCACTGAAAATTTGCAATTAATGAGAAGAATAATTTCAGAATCACTGAAAAAAACTCTTCAATACAAATGAAAAAAAAAAAGACTTCAGAATTGATAAAAAAATAATTTTATAATTACTGAAAATTCAGAATTATATATATAATGGAAATGATAATTTCAGAATCGAAAATTAAATAATGTTGATGACGTTTCTTACAAAATCGTAAGAAAACAGAATTTTTTCTTTTTATTGTCAAATAATCTAATTATGTATTATTATCCATTCCTTACACTGTAATTCGTTATAAACTATTTATAATGCTCATATTGTAACAAACTTATACATACTTACCAATATTTTTACCAACATTAAAAATATTGGTGAGGATAATTATGAAAAAAAGTCAGTGTGGGATATTTTCTATTAATATTCATTATCTTTTCCTATATATTATGAAAATACTGTATGGATTTAATTCATATGGACCAATTCAGATATCGAAATACGTATGTTAACTAGATCTGTATACATTGTGCATAGCAAACAGAGGTATGGAACTGTGAAAGTGATCCGGAACTGCGCTGTGGGTCACTTAAGTGATCTGGAAATGTGCCACGGAACACTTAATTGAAGTGAAAATGCGCCTTAAGTCACTTGAGTGATCTGTAAACGAGCTGCGGGTCACTTAAGGGATTTCGGAATGTGCCACTCAGTTCATTTTTACAAAACTAGGTTTTTAGGTTGCGGGCTTAATCAGATGATTCCGAGGGTCACATTTGGCGCGGGGGCCATGGGTCGAGCATGTACGCTTTAGAATTTATTTTGATAGTGACTACACATAAATGTGTTACACAATAATGCTCTGTAACTGTGTTTCAAGGAATTTTATACACAAAAAAGTGGGGGCAAATGAATTCCTTCCTCCCGGTTTGCTCACCGTCCGAACCTGCGAGGAACATACCCCGATTATACAGGCCCCATTTTAAAGATGGAGCAACGGGTCCCGGAATCAAAAACAGGATCCCTTTTTTCGTATATTTCACTATTCCATTTTATCTAAAAATCAATTCAGTGTCCTACCGCTAGAGGATATATTTACAGAAGTCGAAAAACGGGACTCAAAAAAAAAAAAAAAAATGTTAGGGCCCCCGGGCCCCCGAAAACTCGTTGTGACATCCCAAAAGAGTGGAATTCTTTTTCTTTATGACGTAACATGTGTTGACCTTTGAACAGCTTTTTAATTGAAGTCTTATTGGTGGTGTTTTATCATCCCTCGAGGTGGGTATTTCTTTGACAATTCGAGAACGACTTATTTATTATTATATTGCCACGCGTATCGAATGGCAACTTCCATGTTCAGCTTTTATTACGACGGAATCTTTTATCGGTGCTATCGGCTATCAGGTAGGCAGCACGAGAGACAGAGAGAGAGAGAGAGAGAGAGTCTGTGTGAGCTGAGCCGAGCTGAGTCAGGCTACGCCGGCAGCCAGGCAGGCGGCCGTCGATTCTTGTTGATTCTGAGGTATGGCATTTTTTGCCAACTCACTTCAAGCTGGTTTTTCCCCCACCCGCTAAATTTTATCGACATAATCTTCGGTTTTTACGGCGTCGGAGTAGGGTGAAGTTTCTTTTGATGGCGACCGATACCATATAGATATTTGGCTACAGGGAAACGTTTGTTCTTTCTTTGGAACATTGCCTTATTGCTGGCAATAAGTAGCAACAATGAGAGCTCTTTCTCCATTTTGCAAGATAAAATAGCGATTTTTCCAATCAATTCTAATCACTGTAGATCGTTGATATCTTGTTATCGTTAGGTTATTAGTAGGAAAAAATATCTGATTTAATTATGATGCAATCAAACACTCGGTTATAACTACCTCAGTTGTAACGAAACCTCTCGTCTATAGCGTCAATAATGAGCGGTCTGGAATGATTCCCACAGAGAATAATGTTAATGAACCTTGCCTATAACGTCACTATAAAATTATAATTATTGATGTGTAAATGTGCCGCGGGTCCTAAGTCATCTTGAAATGTGTCACTACCCACCAGGTCCCAAAGATCCCTGGAGTGATGTGGAACTGCACCACGGGACAGTTAAGTGATCTGGGTCACGGGCAGAGGCAGATTTAACAGTGGGCGTACTGGGCGCGCACTGGGTCCCGACTGGTGCTCAACCAACCTTAATCAGTCTCTAGTCACGGGCCATTCAAGTAATGTGGAACTGCACCGTGGGTCATATAAGTCATCTGTAGTCACTCAAGTCATCCATTTCTTTCATTAAAAAAATTAGTTTTTAAGTCACGGGTCACATCAGGTGACTTGGAGGACTGAATTTGACCCTCGGGTCATTTCGGCCTGTAGGCCGAAAACTATGGGCCCTATCTAAATTTCAAAATTTTGAATATTGTCTTGCACCGATAATAGTATTGTATACGAATATATTTTATATTATTTCAATAAATACAACAACAGAGATTAAGTATTAAAAAACACATAAAAATTTAATTAACAAATTTTTCATGAGGAATTAGTTAATTAAGCAATTAATAACTAAAAAATATAAATGCATATGATGTATATCTAATAGATGACAATGTAAAACATTCTCTTACTGATACTTAACAATCACGTGACGCATTATTAGTATTAACCCCCATAATCAATGGATTGTTACGTCATATTTTCTTGTGTCACGGGCTCCCGAATGTCGGCCGATAATAAAAAAAAAGGCCTCGGCCTATGTGTTGTTATACACAGTGTGGTATCTAGTGAATCAGCTGCTGAATGAATCTACGGGAATCAGCTGCTGTCGGCTTTTGACGGCGAGGTTCGTTTGTTGTTGTTGCAACAGGCACTTCATTTTATTTTTGTGTGTTTTATAATTGTTTTTTTAGTTGTTGGTGCCTCGTGTTGGATCCGTTTGGCGCCAGCGAAGAAGTCACTCAACCGGCCTCAGCAGCGAAAAAAGGGAATATTATTATTATATTAGTTTTTGAGCTGAATCATCGAAGTACGTGAGAGAGAAAGAAGGCTGATTAATAATGGGTAAAGGGTTAATTGGGCCGAAAGAGCTGAATGGCGCAAAAAAAAAAAGAGAGAAAAATACGTATTAAAAAAAATGAGTGGGCTTGACACGTAGATGCGAGTGTAATGAAAGATGTAACGCGTTATTGTTTCTTCTGTCAAGCTGATTCATGATATATTGTTGGTTCGTGAGTAACGAAATTTTTATGCAAATTATTATAAGTAGCTGATGCGGCTTCCAAATCCTCCATATTTGATTCGCTATACTACATTTGAAGCTTCTTCCTAATGCCACATTTTCTTCTTTTGCATTAGAGACCATTGTTGAAATTTTCTTACCCTTTTGCTGAATTTAATCGTTGCTGATTCTGATTACATTAATTTCAGTTTTGTAAAAACTTTAATTAAACTCTGAAATTATTTTCTTTCATTAATTCCGAAAATATTTTCTTTCGTTAATTCTGAAATTATTACTATTTTTAATAGTTCTGAAATTATTACTATTTTTAATAGTTCTGAAATTATTACTATTTTTAATAGTTCTGAAATTATTACTATTTTTAATAGTTCTGAAATTATTACTATTTTTAATAGTTCTGAAATTATTTTCTTTCATTAATTCCGAAAATATTTTCTTTCATTAATTCTGAAATTATTTTTTTTCATTAATTCTGAAATTATTTTTTTTCATTATTCTGAAATTATTTTTTTTCATTAATTCTGAAATTATTTTTTTCATTAATTCTGAAATTACTTTATTTTTCATCATACTGTTCGCTTGTGAGTAACGAAATTTTTATGCAAATGAGTATAAGTGGCCGATGCGGCTTCTGAATACTTCATATTTGATCCGTTATATTACATTTAAACTTCTTCCTAATGCCACATTTTCTTCTTTTGCATTAGAGACCATTGTTGAAATTTTCTTACTCTTTCGCTGAATTTAATCGTTGCTGATTCTAATTACATTAATTTCAGTTTTGTAAAAACTTTAATTAAACTCTTTTAGACCATTGTTGAAATTTTCTTTCCAACAAAGTTTTTTTTCCAAAAAAAAATTCCTTAGCCGTACTAGCATTATCGAAATTTTCTTAGCCGTACGAGCATTGTTGAAATTTCTTTACCAGTACAGACCATTGTTTAAATTTTATTACCAATAATGACGGCTATTGAAATTTTTTCACCCGTAATAACCATTGCTGAAATTATCTTACCCATAAAGAGCATCGATGCTGATTTGAATTTCGTAAAAACTTTAATTAATTCTGACACTATTTTCTTTCATTACTTCTAAAATAATTTTTTTGTCATCGATTTTGAAATTATTTTCTTTCATGAATTCTTAGATTTTCATTTATAAATTCTGAAATACTTTTATTTCATTAATTTTGAAATTATTTTCTTTCACAAATTCTGAAATTTTAATTTTCGGAAGTTTCATTCATTCTGAAATTTTAATTTTCGGAAGTTTCATTCATTCTGAAATTATTTACTTTCACTTTCTGAAATTATTTACTTTCACTTTCTGAAATTATTTACTTTCATTTTCTGAAATAATTTAAAATTTCCAAAAAATATTCGTATTTATATCAAATACATGATGCATACAAATGCCGTTAACCAAACCACTTTTATATTCAACTGGCAAAAATACCCACTATATGAATTTCAAAAATGGAAGCATAATAAACATCAAAACATAAGAAATTTCAAAGATACTGGCATAATAAACTACGAAAACTGTGAAGTTTGAAAAATTATACACATTAAGAAATAAGAATAAAAATTATGGATTGGAAAAATTTTAAACGAAAATTATGAGTTAGAAAATATGGTCTAAATTGAACAGTTTAAAAAAAATTCAATTATATAAAAACTAAAAAAATAAAAATGTAAAGAAAAAATTCTAAAAAAAATAGATAAAATGTAGGAAATATTTAACTTTTTTTATAAAAACTGAAAAAATGTGAAATACAAAAACACGGAATTTAAAATTTTGGAAATGAAATAAATGGAAATTGAAAAGTTCTGAATTAAAAAGAAATAAATTTTTAAAAAAAATTATTAAAACAAATTTTTAAAAAAATTATTAAAACAAATAAAATTAAAAAATAAAACCAAATTGAAAAAAATTATGAAATGTAATTCAATGCAGTATTGTTTGTACCATGACTACTATTATTGATTATTTTCTGACTAAGAACTTGTGTTGATGATCTTTTAGTGATTTAGTCTCTGACTCATCTAATCTAAGGAATACATGGTATGTATATTCATGTGAGTTAACGACAGACATTAGTCATTAGCACCATTGAATGATACGAATATTCGCGAAGGATCATCAACAACATCTTCGAACACTGGAGGTCATTTTATCTCTTTCTCTCCTTTGATGACTGTCTTGTCATCGCGCATTATCTGCCGCCACTTCATTTCTCTATCACGCGTAATAATGAAAACTAACAGAAATGACCCTGTTTTTCAATATCTCGAGATTTCCGAATTCCTTCTCGGGGGTCAACATAGCGCCTCGGATGACCTCTTCTTCGGAATTCTTTCATTGGAGACATACTCAAAGAAATGCTTCTTCTTTTCGTCGATAGGGCCTGACTCAGTGGCCCAGGGCAAAGCAAATACCGGGGACCAGCCGTGCGAGTAGGATAGGCATGGATCTAGGGCACGGGTTTCAAACTGGTGTTCCGCGATAGCTTTTCTATGATAACTTTTCTGGGGTTCCAGATAATCAAACGCCACGGAACCCTTAAAAGTTCTCGAACAAGGAAAGTTGTCAAAGAAGAAAACTTTCTTGTTACTAATACTCCCAAAGTCGTTCTTTATTTTGAGTTTTGACGAGATATATATATAGTGTCTTTTTAAAAAAAATCAGCAGATTGAACGAACGGCATAAATCGGGGAAAGAAGCGTTGTCCGTGTTAGTTTATACTGTTTCCCCCCCCCAACTTTTCCTCGATTTTGAATTCAAACATCTCTGCGAATATTGCACTTGGAAACGTGGATTTTTTTAAAGTTTCTAATTGGGTTGTAGAGGACAGAGTGCTGGTATAAAAAGTTGATATTTTTTTATTTTAATAACTATACACCCCCCTTGTGACATGAATGATGTATCTGAATTCTAAAGCTATTTGGATACTTTTTCTAATTGGAAGTATGCCTCTAGAATAAATGGTTTACCAGTAAAACGCGGCAAGGGGATTTGAGAATCCTGAATATATATTACAGTATATGTAAGAGACATCACACGAACTAGAACAACTGCTGTCATCTATCAAATAAAAAATACAACTGTTGTGATCCTCAATTGTAATGGCGGGTTTTTTATTGATGTATCGCATAGAAAAAAATCAATATAGCATAATGTTGATAAATATTTTTTTAGAAATAATATATCAGTTGAATTGTCAAACTTGCTTAAAAAATTTAGCAGTTGATGTTTGTCTGTGGTAAATTGACATTAGTAAGAGGTGCGCAAAACTTTTTGCAATTATAATCGAAAAACATACAAAGCAAAATCAAATCAAGTTTGACTTTTGTGCATCTTACTAATTTTAATTTGCCCTTGATATACAGCAATTGCTAAAATTTCGAAGTAAACTTGATCATTCAACTAATATTATTGCTCAAAACATATTTGTCAATATCATGTTATATTGACTTTTTCCATGCGGTGCATTAATCAAAAACCGGTCATCTCAACTTTAATTAGAGAATCACAACACTTGTATTTTTTATTTGATAGGTGACAGCAGTTGTTCCAGTTCAATGATCCATAACATGCAATATAATATACTTTAGGCCGCACACTTATTTCAAAAATATAATAATATTTTTTTTTCCAGAAAATTCACATATTTTTACTGATAAAATTTTATTTTACTCGTTTATAGGTTATGGACAAAAGTGACAAAGAAAGGCACCATTTTTTCATGGTGAATAAGTTTGCAAAATATGGACGTTTAGAGTCAAAAAGTGACTGAGAATGCTTCCGTGTACACAGAGGTTTTTCGCTGAGCAGAGAAAAATTCCCTAAATGGCGTAAAAAAAAAAATTTAAAGGACATTTTTAATGTAGGAGTAAAGTTTTTCCCTTCCCCGAGAGAATCTTGGTGCTCCCCCCCCCCCCCCCCCACACACACACAACCCAGAGCCAGGCTCCATGGACTGAGATATTTGGTGGGCCTCCTCTATAATGAATTATAGTGTTATTACGGACTCCCCGTGCTGTTACGGACCTATCAGACCCTATCATCCCAGGGGATCCCAGCCTAGGATCCCTAGTTTGGAGCCAGGAGGCACCCATACCACATCGCCTTACGACGATATATCGGCCATTCGATATCGTCATAAGGCGATGTGTCGAAACTTAATGTTGGAAACCTCTGATCTATCGTGATGTGTTGGGAGGGCGATTTCAGGTTCATTGAATCGTATTTTACGCGACAGATAAAATTTCCCCTCATCTGTTTACTCTGCGAATAAAGCCGAGGCTGACACCATCAGCTGCGAATGAAGTGGAGGAAGACACCGTTAGGTTCGCTAAATTGTCCCGTATTTTACGGGGCAGAATTTCTCCCCCAAAATTTTTTCGTACTTGGGAGGGGTTGATCCCCCTCTGGATCCGTGCATGGACTAGGATCTGTCGATTTGCCGGAATGAGTGGTCAAAATAATTACAGTACAACTGGAGAAGGGTGGCAAAACCATAAATCCATCTTTGCTTCAGAGCCTAGGTCAGGGAGCTACCAAAATAGTGACCTAGAGAGTGTGCACGGATGCAAGTTACCGTAAAACCGTGTGTGAGTACGGGAGTGGCCTAGAGAGTGTGAAATTATGTGAGTTAAGCTAGGAGTACGAAAAAATTTGAATGAGCAAACGAGTGATCTGTAGAGTGAGGGACCAGGTGATTGAGTGATTGATAAAAAGAATGAAGAGTGAGGGACTTAAATCAGTGAGGGACGAGTGCGAGTGCCCTAGAGAGTGCGCAAGCATGAGAACGACCAAAGAGTTACCTAGATAGTGCGCAAGCATGAGAACGACCAAAGAGTTACCTAGAGAGTGAGAACCAGATGTGTGAGTTAACATAGTGTCACCTAAAGAATGAGGGAAACCAGATCAGTGAGCGACCACAAGAGGGACTTATGGAATGTGCATGCATATGAGATCTGGCCCACACACGGGCCCCACGGCCCGGGAGCCTCAAGTGCAGAAAAGGCCTCGTGAAAATGAGATTTGTTAAAATTTTCGACAGTAAGTATGTAAATTGAGTAGCAGGTATTTCTAGCCAGGTAGGTAGAGGGGAGGTGGGGGGGGGCCCAGAAAAATCACTTTGCCCGGGAACCAAAAAAAGTGACCTAAAGAGTGGGAATCCATGTCGTTGAGCGACCAGTTATTATATAAATTATACTAGAGTGGTATGAAGGTGGCAAAATTTAGCCCATAGACAACAAAACCATAAATCACACATGCCCAACTCGTGGCCCTCGAGTCATCTGATGTGGCTCGTGACCCATGGCCGTCTTAAGAGCATCATGGGCCCCCGGACCAATAGGTTTTCCTGAGGCCTTTACTTCATAAATTCTAGAAAATTTCAACCAGATGTCATTTTTGAGAGGACCCCTCTTTTCCTGAGGCCCCCGGGCCGTGCTTGGGTTGGCCCATGCGTTAAGACGGCACTGTCGTGACCTCGAACTTAAAATTGTAAAAATGAATTAAGCAGCTATTTACAGATTACTCAAGGGACCTGCAGCACACTTGCAGGTGACTTAAGTGACCCACGATTCAGTTTCCACTTCACTTAAGACAGGGCCGGAACTAGAGAGGAGGGGATGAGAGGGGCAACTGCCCCGGGCGGTAAAATTTAGGGGGGGGGCAGTTTTAGGTGGAAACAAAGCGTAGCCGGTCAATTTGTCGCACTCAACTTGTCGCGCTCAACTCGTCGCGCCTCAATTTGTCGCGGTACAAATTCGTCGCAGTGCCAATTCGTCGCGGTACAAGTTTGTCGCAGTATCAATTCGTCGCGGTACAAATTTGTCGCAGCTCCAATTCGTCGCGGTACAAATTTGTCGCAGCTCCAATTCGTCGCGATACAAATTTGTCGCAGTGTCAATTCGTCGCGGTACAAATTTGTCGCAGCTCCAATTCGTAGCTGAACAAGTTTTCCGCCGAGTCAATTCGTCGTGACGTCAATTTATATATTACAGCGCAAAATAAATTCGTCGAACCGTCGATTCTTCACTGTACATATTCCACGCGAGCTTGTATGTAGGTTTTTGTCTTACACGTAAACATGAACAAAAGTGTACACGCAGTTAACTGAAAATAATTAATTTTTGTCAATGCAGAAAGGTCATCGAAATTAAAATTACAATATCAATTACATTTAAAAATTTAACTGGATATAAAAGTTTAATTATATTTGAAAATTCGGTTATAAAAATTTGAAATGTTAAATAATTGATTTTTGCTGTGATAAAATTTCAATATCATGTGGAAAAATTTCGGTTTGTATGATATTCCCCAAATTACAGTGAGCCCATCTTTAACGGTAAATTTCTATCTGCCCCAATACAGTATCTCCATAAGAACCTGAAATATTTAATTAATTAATAATTCAATTAAATTAATATTTAATTTTCACCGTATAAGCCGCACTTCCCGCTTTTGTTGGGATTTCTATTTCTCATAACGAAGGGAGTTGGGTGCAGTTCAAGGATAGAAATGTACAGTGCATTATGAATGACGTTTCGATGAAGTTTTCATAATGCCCACAGTATGAGCACCGACAAAAGCAATGTAATCACCAATAAGAAAGATGATTATGGGTCAGTCGCATAGATATAATATAACATATTAATCTTATGTTTATAATCAGTCGCATATCTTTGGCTGGCTTGTTTGAATATTTTCACAAAGTTTTCATTAGCGTCTAAGCTTTTGGAACAAGGTTGGTGTGCTTGGTCTACATATTTCTGTTGGCATAATTATGGAATATTGCAAAACCGAACGTGGAAATGATATGTTGGTTTACGTGTGTGTTTAAAAGTTTTTTCCCCCATAATTCATGTTCCGAAATTATAAAAACTTTTAATGCAATTCAAAATGAATTAGACTATTATAAATTTTCTTTATTTGAGTTTTTTGTTGTATCTTAAAGAGAGATACAGGTGAAAATACGGTGAAAATTAAATATTAATTTAATTGAATTATTAATTAATTAAATATTTCAGGTTCTTATGGAGATACTGTATTGGGGCAGATAGAAATTTACCGTTAAAGATGGGCTCACTGTAATTTGGGGAATATCATACAAACCGAAATTTTTCCACATGATATTGAAATTTTATCACAGCAAAAATCAATTATTTAACATTTCAAATTTTTATAACCGAATTTTCAAATATAATTAAACTTTTATATCCAGTTAAATTTTTAAATGTAATTGATATTGTAATTTTAATTTCGAGTGTCATGTACATGAAGAATAATGATCTAATTAAAAGCATGATTTCATTCTTTACACTCGAGAGTTGTTACTTTAGAGTTGAAAAAAAATCAAAAATCGATTGACATTTGTAGTGGTGTCAGAGACAGAGGTGCTGTTGGTGCCGAGGGTACTTTATGGAATGGGTATGAGCACCCAGAGAAATTATTCAGAAATCAAAATTTCCTACTTCAAGATCAAGACAAGAACCCACAAGTACCAAACACTTCCGGCATGCTTGGCCAGTCAAAGGTGCCGACATGAAGGAAACATTGAGGAGGTGGAGAGGGGGGGGGGGCTGAAAATCGCCATTCATTCCGTTTATAAGGGACTCAAACCCGTACCCAGGGACTCAAATCCCGACAAGAAGTGGGAAATGCGGCTTATACGGTGAAAATTAAATATTAATTTAATTAAAATTTAAAAATTTATTTGATCTCAATTTTTTATTTGGGTGAGCTCTTCAACATCCCTCACTGCGAGAAATGGAAATCCCGACAGAGATACGGCTTATATGGTAAAAATTAAATTTTAAAAATTTAATGACTTCAATGAATACTTTCCTTCATTTGTTAAAAATTAAAATAGATGGGCAGGGGGAACATTTCCAATAAATGAGAAAAAAAATTAGTTCCATTTTTTACGCCTAAAGCACCTACCCTATTTATAAGATCACAACAAACATATGAATTTTAAAGCAATTCAAATTTGTCGCGATGCGACAAATTTGTAAGCCTGCGACAAATTTGTACCGCGACGAAATGAGCCTGCGACAAATTTGTACTGCGACGAAATGAGCCTGCGACAAATTTGTACCGCGACGAGTTTGTAGCACGACGAATTGACGCTGCGACAAATTGACTGCGACGAATTGTCCCGCGACAAGTTGAGCGCGACGAATTGACCTAGACCCGAAACAAAGAACACCGTCATAAAATTATCGAATTTTAAAGTTGTGGGTGTGGCAGCAAAATAAAATTTATGTGCCCCGGGCGGCAAAAATCCTAGCTACGGCCCTGCTTAAGTGACCCGCAGCACACTCCCAGATCACTTAACTGATCCACGGCATACTTACAGATCACTTGAGTGACCCGTAGCATATTTAAAGATCGCTTTAGGGAGCCGTAGCACATTTGCAGATCACTTAAGTGACCCACGATGTAGTTTCCCATCACTTGAGTGGTCAGCAGCACATTCCCAGATCATTTAGGTGAAACGCGGCATATTTAAAGATCACTTGAGTAACCCGCGTCACAGTTACAGATAATTCAAGCGGCCCGCGGCACGTTTTCAAACCAATGAAGTGGCCCGCACTCTCCAAGAAGTTAAGCATCCTGCAATAAATCCTTCTCTGGGACCCCCAATACTGTTGAGATGACCCCACATTTTAGAGCAGCAGGACCTCTAAGCTGTGATATTTATCGGGCCCCAATCCTGAATTTTCACGGGTCCTTCTGTAGTGAATTTATAGCATGAAAAAAAAAATTATTATAACGATGGTAAGTGTGTTCCGGGTTCCAGGGCTAGAGCCCTGTCAGCCCCACCCTTGTGGGGGGGGGGGTCAATGCCTGTGCCTCTGGGGGGGGGGGGAGATTGCTCGTCTCTATCGATGGACATCCGTACGGTCATTGATCTCTCGGTCATTTCACGGCGAAAATCACCGCAGTTACGATAATTATTATTCGTTGATTGGCATGTCACAGGGAGAGAGAGAAACAAAGAAAATGCCGTGTCACAACATGATACGTATAAATTGACAGCAGCGGCAGCACGATGGCTGTTGCTTTGTAATGGATGGCAGCCGAGCCTAGGCGTCAGAAGAGGGATTCAGGCGTCGTCTAGACCCGGGCGTGATGTCATAACAGGCAGGTGTGCTGATCTATATACACACGGGAAAAATTACGCGTGATACATGCAGTAAAATGAAAAAAAAAAAAAGACCTACCCCTCTTCTTTTTTTTAGGCCGGTTACTGTATGCTTTATGTATTATACTCGTACACGCACCTGGCGTAGGTAAATGAAATATAGCCCATATCCACAGATGTAGTATCAGATACGTTCAAATTACCGCATTAAAATGGCTATTTTGTCATGACGGAATTCAATTACATGGCCGAATGACTTGGAATATTATAATTATTACTGAGTCCCGTCTCGAAAGTTTTGAGCGCTTTTGTTTTTTTGGCGCTCTTTTGAAATGACGTCCGTGTAGAATTTATATATATATATAAAAATTAAATAATTACTTCTTTTTTAATTTATAAGTGTAGAGTCATTATGTAATTAATGTTGCTTTACTATTGACAGCAGAAATAAAATCGGAAATTATTTTCTTTCGTTCACACTCGTTGATTCTATTTTTCTCTCTTTGATTCTGAAATTAGTTGATTTCATTAATTCTGCACTTATTTTCTTTCATTGAGCATTGATTAAGAAATTAATTCTGAAATTATTTTCTTTCATTGATTAAGAAATTAATTGTGAAATTATTTTCTTTCATTGATCCGAATGTGTCTACGTTTTCTGAACGATTTTTGCGAATGGCCGATTTCAAGAGTAGAATCATTTTGAAATCGTATGATTTTTATTTCTTAATCACTTTGTAAACGAAAATCAAGGACCCATACACCTCGCTACACTTCCATCTTGCACAAGGGACACTAAGTACATAAAAAAAAAACTAAATATTTTATGTGATATTAAAAAAAATTGCAAGCGTTCCGAAAAGTGCTTCCGGGACAACACATTTACTGACAAAAAATCGGAATGTCCCGGAAAACCGGAACATATGGTTAGCCGATGCAGGGTTCGGCGATTAAAAAAAAACAATTTGGTCAAAAGGGGGGTCGCGCTTCAAAAAGTTTGCGCACCACTTACATTAGACCATCAACATCCCCGTACTGCTACAACATATAAGTTTGAATATTGTTAAAAGAAAGACAATAACCGCGCAAGCGTTCAGGTTTTTTTGGGACGATCCTTTGATTTCAATCAAAATTTTTTCGAATTTAAATATAAAAAAAACCCCTAAAAACACATAAATTAAATTCGTGTATTCAATGTTAAAAAAGAGATAAGGAGAGAGGAAACCTGAGAGCCATTATAGCTTAGATAAATGACTTGAGATAATCAGACACGAATCCGGACGTTCTTGACACTGGATTAAAAAAAACAAAAAACGGAAAAGAGAAAAAAAAATGGCTGACAAGTTTTGGACCTTCCTACGCGAAATGTCATCATCAGCACGAACTATAATATAGTGATACCTCGGCTAAAGAGTACGTTTCGTCCCAGAATCATGTTCGTTAGCTGAAATCTTCCTTAGCCGAAACTTGATTGTCCATAGGTTTCTATGGAAAATCGTTTGATTCGGTCCAGGTTCTGCCCAAAATTTTAAAGAAATGTTTTTCACAAAACACCACGAGGAACGCTATAAAAAAGATCAAAATTGACTGATGACTAGAATGAACAGCTTCAAAAATTGGATAAACTAGAATCTACAGGAAGACGAGAGATGCTGAATATCTTTTTATTTTACCCTAATGTACACAAACAACACCAGTTTTAGTCTGCTATTACTCACCCATAATGCACGTCATACTCATTCCTTTACGGAATTTCTAACTAATCGGTACGGGCTGGAATGTGCTCGTACGTGTCGTGAACCTAACGTGAAGTTTGTTTCTGTGTAATGCTTGTTATGTGTAGTGCTGCCATCTGTCATCAGTTTTTATAACTGTGAGTGAAGTGTAATGATTGAATAATTGTATCGTTGTGTAGACCTGTTGCTCTCCGTGGTGAGACTATTTAACGCAGAGATCAGCAGCTTTACTATCTACTGTTACGAAAATTATGGAAATAGTCATTATCTATCATGTGTTATATATATATGTCATCTTTACCTGCAAATAACCGTTAACACAATTTTCTGTAAATATCGCCAAGTTGGCACGTTTGGCAACAGCGCCGATAAGTTAGCATCGTCATGACGCTAAGGGAAAGGCTGGGAGCTCACGAGAAAATTGTAGAACTCTCTCGAAGCTTTCCCCGTGGCTGTAAAGTGGAAACGCCCGAGTGGCATGGGGGTAAGATGCTCGTCTAGCAACATGAAGGATGCTGTCACGGTCCCGGGTTCAAATCCAAGAAAAGGTATAGATAAGATATTTCTCCCCTAACGAACATGAGGTGATCACCGATAGATAGCGCCTTCATTTACAACCCACCTCATTAATGGCAGTAAATTGCGAGATGGCCAGAGTTGGTGAAGTAGTAGTAGGCTATAAAGTGGCACCACCAAAACAGAACTATGAGCAGTTTGTAGAATTTTATTTTCAAGACGAGTCCTTATTTGTAGGTCGTGCTTCAAATCGTTGCTCGTGAACACGCGTATGCATAGCTGTTCTGTAAAATAAATTTGTGTTGTCCGTGAAATTGCTTCGTACGTTGCCATCTCGAGTGTTTGTCAGAGGTAATATCCGGAACACTACTAAACCCACTTGACAAAACCAAAGCCTCTTAGATATTATGTAGTATCAAAAGTCAAGTAAAACTCTGACTCTTCGTCAGCACTGCCCCTTACCTCCTAACACACATTTACATATCGCTTAAGTGCCAGGGCATTTAAGTGGCCCGTGGGACAATTCCAGAAAACTTAAGCGATCTGACTCATTTAGAGATCCCTTGATTGACATGTGGCACAGTTTTAGAGCACTAAAGTAGAACTGCACTGGCGACCGCCAGTGCAGTTCTACTTTACTCAAGTTACCTGCTGCACATTCCCAGATTACTTAAGTGATCTACGGCATAATTACGGATCACTTGAGTGACGCGCGGCACAGTTCCAGAGCGCTTAAGCGGCCCACTACACATTTCTGGAGCACTTGAGCGGCCCGGACACATTTCTACATCACTTCAAAGATCCGCGGAACATTTAGAGATCACTAAAGTGTTTCTATAGAGAACTGATCAATAGGGAGAATATTAGTTCAGGTGCCCACAAACCAGGAAAAGGTTTTTTCTCGTTTTTGGCACACTCAGTAAAGATGTCATTAAGAATATTTCATCTTATATATAAATGTGGAAGTATGTATGTATGTTCTTTATACAAATCTACCTATCGGTCGCCGCCAAATTTTTCATATATACCAAACAGGACCGGGATTGAACCATAGGCTACTTTAAAACTAGCAGGGAAAATATGCCCGGAATGGACGAAAAACCGTCGGGGAACAATGGTTCTTGGGCCCCAACAATCACTTTTGAATGTTTACTTTGGTCACCGAGGTTCCCTAACAATGCGTTTCAGACATGAACATGCCTTTACACTGGTTTGTCATGCTGCCAGGTATCATGTGTAACAACACTTTATTTCTTTATAATGGCTTGTCACTTCTTCAATCTTCCCAGTAATTGAAGAAAACCCGGGAAGCGCCAGGTATTTTTGCTAGTATTTTTATAAAGGGTAGTTGATGATGTAAGCATCATTCAAGCATCATGAAAAGTCAGCTAAACCTGAACACCCCCCCCCCCTACATCGATGCCGGCGTAATACTTGAATGACCCCTTAGCCGAGGCATAAAAATCTCAGTTGGCTGAAAAATTCGTAAACCAAGGCATTCGTTAGCCGGGAGTATCACTGTATAAGCGTGTTCTAAAATAATAATGACGGGCAAAAAAAAAAACCACGATGTTAAAAGAGAAGAAAGAAGAAGATAGAAAAATGTTAGTTTTTAATGTTTGATCCCGTTAAGCTCACGCGCACTCACGCACAAGAAAAAGCTTTCTCGTGAGAAAACTTTGAGGTCATGAAAAGGTTGAAAACGACGATGTGTTGCTTCCAAAGTAAAGGGAATATTAAAAAAAAAAATGACGGAAGGCAAAAGGAGCAGCATATAGTACTGGTTCCGAGAATATATAAAAAAAAATTAAATTTAAGGAACCAACAACTGTGAGAATGACTGGAACAGGTATAATAAGTTACGGATGGGAAAAAGATAAGTTTTCTTAAGTTTTCTTGTCTTTGGAGGAGACATGACCATCGCCATGGAGAGATAACACACACAACATTAAGTTATCATTCACTGAAACATCCTCCGGTGTCTCGTGATCATGACACTTTTTCCGTAGCCATTAAATAACTTTTCAGGGTCGTGAGAAGAAGTCATTGCTGCTGGTTTTTGAGATTTTTCATTCGGGAATCTCATTAAATAGTTGAAATCTTCGTTTTTGACTGTCGTCGATGTGTGTTGAGGGCAGGTTTCCAACTTTTTCAATTTGGAACTCTTGATAGTTACGAGAATCATCAACGGAATTCGAGAAAATAAAGTAAAACCGGACATCCCTCAGATACTTCCCTCTTTTACGGTCAAATAATAATTTCTCCTTGTATAATAATAGTATTAATTTAAAAACCGCTGTTTTTTTTAAAATGAATACTATTATTATACAAGGAGTATAATCATACTCCTTAGCGGAGTCACCCCTCTTTTACGGACGATGTTTTTGTACCGTGGGTGTCCGCAAAAGAGAGGTTTTACTGTATATGATGATTTCTCTGAAAGAAATATTTTCGTTGTAACGTAAAAATTTACGGCTTTTAATGTCGCGGTAGAAAAACCCTTAGCCACTTTACGATTAAGGACGAAAATTGCGCCCAAATGCAAGTTTAATGAATTCAAACAGGTTCTCTCTGTTTTCTTTCCTTTCTCCTCATCATCGCGAAACTTTGCAGTAACACTATGAAACAAAAAGTTGTTCTTTTTACCTCCGTTTACTTCTATACTCCTGTTAGTGATCTTTCCCCTCACATAAATGATGTATCCTTCTACTATATACATTTAAGAGAGTGAAAAATAATAGGTAGGGTGAAGGTGAAAAGAGAAATCTGTGCTTCGAACCTACTCTCTTATATACTTATCTATTATATTGTTTCCTTTCATTTATTTTTTCCTTCCTTTTCTTGCACTTTTTCCTTTGTCATTCTTTCCCTTTTTCTAACATGTGGTTATGCTAGGACAAGGTTGCCATATTTATCACCGATTCATCAAGTAGACATCATCCCAATTTGTTGCCAATAGCGCCTAAGCAAAGGGGTTAAGGGTTCGGAACTGGATGGATTTTGGTTTTTGTGGCGCAAGGACCAATTAGGTCAAACTGTGCTAAAAGTGGGACTTGTGACTATTTAAACAAGGGTTCTCATACCTTTTTTACATAGTCAAAAGCCTCAAAAATAAAATTAACAAGCGTCCTCCTACGTTTTGGAAAATTCACCTTTTTGTCCTCTTTTTCAGGTTTCCGGAATTATTTTCGTTTTTATCTGGGAAATTTTTTTTCTCCACTTTGAAACATATATTTCTTTATTGATATTTTTGACGGTTTTGTGTTTTCTCCCACAGCAGTCACTAACAGCCGAAAGTAGAGTTTTTGTTTCTGCTATTTTTTAGCGGTTCTGTTTTATAGTTGGGAAAAATTGTTGTTGTGGCCGGTTTTATTGGTCGGAATAGTGGCGCCATCAAGTGGGAAAATTGGGAGAAATGACGTCACTAATGGTGAGTGCGCAGACGTCCTGCTTTCTCAGTCTTCAGATATAGTAATGCTACTCACAAAAAAGCAATCTCTAGTAAGTAGACATATCATTAAAAATATTATTTAACTTCAAATGATTAAGTTAATTAACTTAATTGATTTACTTCAGAATGTTTTCACATTTTTTGGTTGTAAAAAATGCGGCTATGCTACGTCAACACGATGTGCTACGTACAGAGTGTCCCGCAATCAACTGACGGTTTTAAGAAAACGGCGAAAGATATCAAAGTCATTCTTGCAGAATATAAATGTACAAACGCAGGAATTTCAGATACGTCATTCATATTGCAAGGGGTTGTATAGTTATTAAAATAAAAAAAATTAACTTTTTTACATGGACACGCTGTGCTCAAAAACCCAATAAGAAAGTTGTTGCCCTGTCTCTGCTGATATTAAAAAAATCACGTTTCTAACTGCAATATTCACAGAAATACTGTATTTGAACTAAAAAATCGGAGGAAAGTTGAGAAAGAACACAGCAAAAACTAACGCGCAGCGTTTCTTATTCTAATTTTTGAGTTAAAATATCTCTGCGAATGTTGCCCTTACAAACGGGGTATTCTATTTTGTTGGCATCACGAGAGACAGGGCAACAACTTTCTAATTGGGTTTTTGAGCACAGGATGTCCATGTAAAAAAATTAATTTTTTTATTTTATCCTAATAACTATACAATCCCTTGCAACCTGAATGACGTGTCTGAAATTTCTGACTTCGCACATTTATACTCAGCAAGAATGACTACGATATCTTTCGCCGTTTTCTTGGTATCTCATTTTACAAACCGTCAGTCGATTGTGGGACACACAGCCTGTATCTCTAGTACTTAACTTATTGTAAATTTCCGAACACTAGGAAAAGAAAACGCATTACTAACACCTTGCGCACATTACGAAATATTTAACCCTGCAAGCATCTCGTAAACATTCTTTTCGCTGATAGAATAGCATATATCAATGTAATTGATTAAAACTTTATTCTAAATATTGAATATATAAAGCAAACTATTCAGTTCATAAAATGGGTCAAAATATTTGAGATCCATTCATGTAAAACTATTTGATTTCTGAACCGAACAATTCTATTTATTTTCAAAACATATTTTCTTAGAAGGAGATCCTATAGCACTTTTCCATAGTGTTCCATAAGATTCCATAGCCCTTTTGAATATCAAACGTCCCGCGGCACCACTGCGGGATCTCAGAGCATCGGCACTTCAAAACACATCTATCGAGAATAATAACCCCACCACAGCGTTCAATATGATTTTGCCCTGTATGTCCTTGGTGTCTGTATTTGTGAGCATGCCACATGCTTCAGTGTAGCAGCACCATAAGATCTCAAGGCACTTCGGTGCCACCTTCGTCGTGATGCGTTGGTTGGGATATCAATCTTTGTTACCACGATTTCAATATATCATCCACAAAATATCTTGCGGCGCCATGACCGATTTCAAATCCATCTCCAATCATATCTTTGCATGAAAATCAATCAGACAAGAAAACTAAAAACCTCGTCCCAATAAATGTCTTATTGCCTTTAAGGGGGAATCCCCCCCCCCCCAAGAAAGAATTCAATCTGGCATGGACGTAGATCGATAAAGAAAAATTGGTGATTCGTGCTGTGATTAAAATCATCCTCGTTCGTATAAGGTTACCGAAAGTTGACCTCTTGCAAGTAGGGGGGGGGGGCCCTGGTGACCTCCGTACATCTCTTATCGACCGAGTATCGAGTTTCTCAGGTAATACTATCAGATCGAGGCTAGGCAATAAACAAGGGAGAATTCCTTTTTATATGGCTACTTCGGCAGTCTCAGCTAATCTGGGCACCCACATCCTGGGCCAAGAAATTTAGATGGGCCCGCGCGTACACTGATTTCAAATCAAGGGGAAAAAAAGAGATCGATCTCCAGGCCCTAAGCTAGAGCCCGACAATCTTTCTTTTGGTGCCAATCAATGTTTTCATTCTTTTATCGAATTAGGGTGGCAATACGGTCCGTATTTTACAAACATTCCCGTTATTTCGATTATTTTCTGAGGTCCTGACGTTTTTTATGTAAACGTCCCGCTTTTTACGTTGTTGCACCCTATTTGAATTCGTAATAATTACTAAAAGGACGAATGATGGTAATTCTCGTCACTTAAAAATAATAATTATCACAATAAATGCAAATATTCATCTCAGACATTTGTCTGAACATACATTTGTATGTTGTATCATATATAAATGTATTTCATTCCATGAAATAAATTTTAACTCATCATTGCAGTAGCTCTTAATTTCTCGCGATTGGTAACTTGTAATTTTAACTATAATTTGCAATGTTTTTTGAGTTTAAATTTTTTTTGGCGAGAGTTACTGATGTCAGTATTTAAGATCTCAATTTTCATCTCCCGTATTTTTCTCGAAGAAATATTGTCAGCCCATCTTTAACGCACAATACAGTATTTAAAAAATAATTCACACCGATAAAGTTGTATAAAATGTATTTTTAATTATTTTTTTATGAAAAACAAACACGATTGACGTTGTGTTGTGTGAATATGAACTACAAAAAAACCAGGACTTTCACATAAAATAAATATTTGTAGAAAGAAAAATGAATATATAATGAACAACACATACACAGCAGATCGATTACACTAGATGCACATAAAATATTTACAAAACAAAATCATGATATGCGTGTATTTACATTAGTACATATAACTATGGGTTCACACATGTAAGATGTTCATTACACATAATAAGATTCAAATGCCCTCGAAAACTGCACACCATTTTTATTCGTAGAAAAAAACTTCACAAAAAAATATGTTTATCACATTTCTGAAAACTTTGTCCCTCAGCCGTGACCGTAGCTAGCGAGTGACGTAACTACGCAGACTAAAGCCAAAAAGAAAGAAGAAAAATCACCAAGTTTTCTGGCGATAATATGAGGAATCATATTCACCATGAATTTTGTCCCTCATCCGTCTCGGTTACTATGGAAATGACGTCATCGTAACTATGAAGATTGACACCAAAAAAGGGAAATATCGCCACAGTCTGTTGTTTTAAAAACATTACTTGGCGATATTTCCGAATTGTATTAAAAAAAGAGAGGGGGAAAATCACCGATCTGTTGGATTTAATAACATTCATAAAAAATATATTCACCGCACTTCCGTGAATTTTGCCCTTCACGAGTCACGGTTGTTACGGAAGTGACTATGCAGATTGGCGCCGAAAAGAAGAAAATGTCGCCAATCCCTTTAATATTAATAATACTGATTGGCAATATTTTCCAATTGAATCCGAAAAAAGAAAGGAAATTTGCCAATCCGTTGATTTTAATAATGTTTATTAGCGTTAATACGAGAGAATATATTCACCGCATTTCCGTGAATTTTGTCCCTCACGCATCACGGTTGCTATGGTACTGACTTCAAAGTAACTACGCGGATTAACGTCAAGAAAGGGGAAATATCAACAACCCGTTGATTTCAATGAACTGAATTGGCGATATTTTTATTCAGATGCATTTTGACAAGCTCGTATACTGTATTTCGAAAAATAATAACACTGCATTATATATATTTGATATGTTACATATAATCTTAATTATTGTTTTAAAAAGAAAGAATATAAAAATATGTAAATTTTCAGAGGTCCTGCCTCCGTTTGCAACCAATGAAAAAATGTGAACAATCTATATACTAATGAGGAAAACATCTGAGATATACTGAGACGATAAAATTACACAATCAAAAATCTATTTTCAGCACAGCTCGAGTTTACATGAAAGCTTACAGGTTGTTTTCATCAACGTTTTTACAAATACAGTTTTAATATTCGGTATATACTGTATATAATGAAAATATAGGAACATATTTTACCCACTCAGAATATATATATTTGATGAATTCTTTTTTATTTATTTTTTAAATTCATGATCTGAACTCTCTCTCTCAGTGAAATTCATTATCTATAAAAGTCTAAGAAAATGGATTGTCCTCAAGGTTATTGCTACGTCTGATCACACCTGGTATTTGAAATAGGGCCGTCTTAGCAGAATCAGATCCCCCCCTCCCCCGACAAAGAGATGTTCTGGAGTCCCCTCTACCTTGTATAATGAAATAAACAAATTCAAGAAAATTAATGAAGAAAAATTCAGAATCCATTAAAGATATGATTTCAGAATTAATGAATGAAAAAAAATAACAATTCAAAATTAACGCTTTATGCCAGAAAAATCAAAATCCAATCCAGAATTAATTGATTTATACAAAAAATTGACACGTTTTTAAGACAAATAAAATTTTAATTTGTTGACTGGTAAACGCGTTTCGGCTTTTTTTTTTGTGATAACAGAATTAATTGAGTAAATAGTTTTTGAATTAATGAGAATTCAAAAAAAAAAAAAGATGAAATAAATCATTTCTGAATTATTATGGATTTAAAATTGATGTAAGAAATAATTTCCGAATCAATGAAAATTTGGTGTTCGTTCATGATAGAAATAATTTCCGAAACAACACTAATTCAGAATTAGTGAAAGAAATAATTTCTTAATAAATGAAATGTCAGAATTAATTACAGAAATGATTTCTTAATAAATGAAATGTCGGAATTGATTACAGAAATAATTTTCGAGTAAAAGAAAATTCAGAATTAATGAAAGAAATAATTTTAGAAATAACCGAAATTCAGAATTGATGGAAAAGATAATTTCGGAATTAGCGGAAATACAGAATTGTTGTAAGAAATAATTTTGGAACTGACCGAAGTTCAAAATTGTTGTAAGAAATAATTTCGGAATTGAACGAAGTTCAAAATTGTTGTAAGAACAAATTTCGGAATTAACGGAAATTCAGAATTAATGAAAAATAATTTCGGAAATAGCCGGAATTGAACGAAATTCAAAATTGTTGAAAGAAATAATTTCGGAATTAACAGAAATTCAGAATTGATGGAAGAAATAATTTCGGAATTAATTGAAATTCAAAATTGTTGTAAGAAATAATTTCGGAATTAACGGAAATTCAAAATTATAAGAAATAATTTCGGAATGGACGATAATTCTGAATTACTAAAAATCTATAATCTTGTTGCCCTATTTAACCCTGGACTCCCGTTCTCAATGTTCCAATTGGAACTGCATTCGAAGATCATCATCACGCCGATTTGCGTTTGAGCATATGATTGAGTCACCATAAAAGTACTTTGTATCTGTTGATATCTGAGACAGTGATCTTCAACCTTTTTTGATTCACGAGCGCCGTCAATGCCCATCATCAGAGCACCCTCATGATAACTCCATATGTTCAAAGTTCAAATCACCACGTAAATAATCCTTGAAGGCAATTTGAATGAGGTGTTTGTTCGTGAAGAAATCAGAATTCAGCAATGCGGTGCTCACGAGCAACAGCTTGTACAATAAATGCACATAAAGGTGCTCGTTAATCGAGAATTATCTAAACCTTCCATTGTGTAAAATCCAATGAGATTTTCTAGCTCAGCAACTTTCTGCTACATCTTGATGGAGCCTTGGAATATCCTCTTAGATGGAGACTATTCTAAGAGGTTCTGGTAGGCCTATGCATTAGGTCCCGCCTTGAGAGATTCTAACATAGGCAGGCGGTGGCGTCGGAGCAGAAGATGCTGTGAGTGCTCAGCACCCACGGTAATTTGTAGCACGGATCCGAGCGCCCTTAGAATTGATTGAAATCAAAATTTCCTATATAAGGCTCAAGATAAGCACCAACAGGTTTGAAACACTTCTGGTGACACTGGACATAGGCCTACAGCATACATGCTCATCTCATAGCTCACGGGCTAAATGTGGCCCTCGGAGTCATCTGATGTTGCCTGCGACCTCAAACCTAATTTTTTAAAAATTAAATAAACATTTATGGATCACTCAAGTCACCCACGGTGCAATTCCACATCACTCAAGTGGCCAGCTGTACATTCCCGAATCACTCAAGTGGCACGCTGGACATTCCTGAATCACTTGAGTGACCAAAAGTGTATTTACAGATAACTTGAGTGATTCGCGGGACATTGTCTGATCACTCGAGTGACCTACTGCACGGTTCTAGATCACCTAAGTGACTTACTGCACTGTTCTAGATCACCTAAGTGACTTACTGCACTGTTCTAGATCACCTAAGTGACCCACAGTATGCTCACAGATCACTTGAGTGATTAGCAGTTTTATTTCATTCAAGAAGTTCTTTACACAGTTCCAGATCACTTAGGTGGCCCACCGGCACTCCAAAGGTTTGAGCAGGCAATAACAAAAACTTCATTTATGAACCGCTCTTCAAAATTCCATCTTCGAAAATTTTAATTAAAATAATCACTAAAATTCAGTTTAAAAGGCAATTGAACAATTCGATTGCGACAGGTCACGTGATCTTTGGCTGCCAGCAGCCCGATGGCCGAAGACACTGTTGTTCGGACAGTTAGTTAATATGTATATGTACACATTTGTATCACAGTCGCGTACGTTCCTCACGTTCAGCCGAGCGTCATCACGAGCTGAGTACGAGCTTGTTGTCGTAAGTCCTACCGATGATTTTCGGTTGGGACGACGACCGAATGTCCGCCGTAGCGATTTCGACCGTCTGCCCCTTGAGATAACCGTTCCTCTGAACTGCACCGAATTCCTGGTCGTAGAGATTCGATTGTCTCCTGAGAACCAGCACTGCGATGCCACCGATCACTAACAGGCTGCATATGCCGGCCACCAGCACCAACACGTACACCGAGCTCATGACGCTCTTGGTGCTCGTCTTCTTGTGATCAATGTCGGTCGACGATGGCACTTCGACTCGCTTCGTGGTGGTCGTCGATGTAGTCGTCGGCGGAGTTGTCGATGAATATGATCCAGCATCTGAAAAAAAAAGGACAGTGATTCATTTAGTTCATACGAAAATACTATAACCATGCGGGCCAAATGTGGCCCTTGAAGCCATCTGATGTGGCCCACGAAGCTAAACCTAAATTGACCTTATAAATATAGTTGAAGAAAAATGTGAATATTTTCAATGGTGAGACGAATTAAAAGAAATTTTCTGTTAGGCTGGCATTACACTGTAAAAGTTTTATAAAACATCTTTTACAAAACTTGTAAAAAAACAACAGCGGCTGCATTCGCTCGAATATTTGGTTGCATTTTTCAAGTTTTGAAAAAGATCTTTTATCAAACGTTTATAGCGTCATCCCTGCTTTAGACAAAATCTAACAAAATGGTGAACCTATTTAGTGGGGCCGCTTTAGTGAGTTTGGAGCATGCTTGATCCAGATACGACGGTGGCTAGGGCCATCAACATAACTATGGGGCCACCGGGCAAAGTGATATTCTGGGGTCACTAATTAGGCGAAAGTACAGTCTTATAAATTTTTATGCTTTCTCTCTTAGCAACAAATCTCGTTATCACGGGCCTCCTTATGCATTTGAGAGCAAATTATTGGGAATAAAGGGCGTGCTGTGCATCCCGTATTTCATGGGACAGACACATTATTTTCCATTGTATATTTCTGGGTCTGAATCTGCGCATGAACACAGCCCAGTAATAGGCCTTGAAATTGGTCATACAGGGGCTACCAGAGGCTCTATTATGCTTTACATTCCCCCTTTTCACGTTTCGGAAATATTTTGTGCTTGGGGCACCATAAGAATCACAATATCTAATTTTCTCTGATGGTCAACTGAAATGGTATTAGATCAAGATCAAGGGTGCTCAAGCTTTAGGAGAGTACGCGCCACTTCATTGGTTTGAAAACGTGTAGAGGGCCGCAAGTGACCTGGAACAGCACCACAGGTCACTTAAGTGATGTGGAACTGAACTGCGGGCCACTTGATTGCTCTTTAACTGTGCCGAAGGTCACTTAAGTAATCTGTAAATGTGCCGGGGACCGCTTGAGTGCTCTCTAGAACTGTGCGACGGACCACTTAAGAGATGTGCGACTGACCACTTAAGAGATGTGTGACTGACCACTTAAGAGATGTGCGACTGACCACTTAAGAGATGTGCAACTGCACCGCAGGCCACTAAAGGGATCTGTAAATGTGTCACGGGTCACTTAAGTGCTCTGGAACTGTGCATTCAAGTCATGCAATTTAAGTCATCTGTAAATGTGCCTCGTGTCACTCAAGTGATCCGCAAATATGCTGCAAACTGACCGTGGGTTGAACATTTGCGGGCTTAAGCAGTACAGTACTTACTTTTTATGGCACCCCCAGAAGGTGTCGGCTCTACATCCTGGTTGCACATGTTCTTGCTACAGCACACGAGGACTGGCCACTTGGCGTGGTGAACTGCTGGCCTGCGGTTCTCGCACAATAGAGGTGTCTTAGTGGTGATGCAACCTTTTACCACGGGGTTGTTACCGTCACCTCTGTCCAAATACTGGCTGAAGCACATGCTCGTCGTGTTGCAGGTCGTTGTCTGTTGTTCGATGCAGGGGTCGGTCGTGCACACGCAGGATATCAACTTCCCTGAGCAAAGAAACATTAAATTTAATTAAAATTTTTTGTAAATTTCAATTTATGAAAATACTATCACAATGCATTAGTAAAAAATGACCAATCAGCTGGGGTGACCAGATGTCCCGGTTTTTCGCTATTAAATCCACTGTCCCAAAAAAGGCTTTCGGGACGCCTATTTGTCCCGGTTTTTCTTTGCGCTATCAAAGATCGAATGAAATAGAATCATTTTCAAATACAGTTCGTCCCGCTTAACTGGGCAACGGATAAACGGATACCCCTCTTGAACGGATGAAATCCTCTGAAACTAAAATTTTTCCCTTACGGTCAATGTTAAGGTTCCCCCCCCCCCTTGCATAGGCACCGAAACCTAGGGCCTGAGACTATTTGAGCCGGCCTCCCCAATAATTAATGAATATACAATGCACCATATCTTGCGCGTTTGAGTCCCGTATAAGTCCCGGGATGACTGGCAAGGCCCCCCCCCCCATAATGTTTTCTTCATGTCGGTGCCTCTGCCTGCTTGTATTACGATTCGCACGACAACTGTAAATGTATACAGTAAAACCCAGGCCCTTAGCCAGAAATTTCGTTCGGAGGAGGACAGTTTCCATTTTGGGAAAGGGGACCAAAGTGGTCAAACAATAGATTTGACCATCTTTTCAGTCCTTTGACCTTTTTCAGTTATTTTCTGAAATTTCGGGGGTAGGGGGGAGACCGAACCCCCAAGTCCCCCTCCCCCTCTCGCTACGGTCTTGGTAAAACCTCTTTTTTGCGGACACCAACAGGACAAAAAAATTCGTCCGTAGAATAGGGACGACCGTTAATCAGGGGTTTGAAATACATACGTTTACCATAATTTAGTTGCCAGATATGTATAATGCACAACGTATATGAAAATTCCAGTTGAATGTCGTGAAAATTCAGTGAAGACATACGTGATATCGTGAGCTATAGTTACTGGCTGAGAGTAATTGGATGATAAGGGATTTTCCAAAAATTGGTATTTCGATTGTTTTCTGTCATTTGATTATTCCAAAATGAGGTCAACAGCTTTATGCAAATGAGCGAAGACATGATGTGTCTGATGCTACATGAGAGTAATGCTTGAACCTCATACGCACGTGTATGATGTCAAATGAACGAAATAATCAAGTGGCATTATTAACAATAAAAGGACCGGTCACAACCCGCTTCCCATCTTAATCAAATGACATAAAATAATTGAAATACCAATTTGTGGAAAATCCCTTATCATTCAGGTACACTCAGCCAATAACTTAAATTACAGCTCACGATATCGCGTATATCTTCGCTGAATTTTCGTAATATTCAACTGGAATTTTCATATACTGTCGATCCCGCTTATGAAACGTTCCCACATTTTAGAGTGTTTTCCCGCTAAGTATGACTTATTTTCGTGGTCTCCCAACTGTAATTCTCATCAAGATTTCTCGTTTAAAGCGTTCTTCAGCTTACAACGTTTTTTATGACGGGTTTTTTTTTTGAAAAACGTTATAAGTGGGATCCATTGTAAGCTGCATTACATATCTGGCAACCAAATTATGAAAAAAATATATAAAATCGATATTTTATGCGCATGCGCGATTAAAACCCATTTACTAAAAGTGTTCATATCTCATTGAATAATAAATTACACTCTAAATTCCTACATAGTGTCTCGTGTGTAGTGTCAATTTTTCTGTGAATTTCATAAAAATTTGTTGGAAACTTCTCATGTGTTAGAAACAAAAAACACGCGATGAAAATTGGAATTTTTATAGAAAACATCTATATCTTAGTGAATATAGGCCTACCTGCTATTCTCACGAAAATGCACACAAGTACAGTACTGCACAACGTTAGTACAATGTTTTGTGAAAGTTGCAAATCATTTAGTTTTTTTAATCATATACACTCATATCCATAAATAAAAGATAATTCAGAATCACACGGAAATCGAAATCTAAAGTAAAAATTTCACCTGTAGAATTATCACACACATCTGCAAGAATGATATGCTAATTTCAGGAAGCCACCAGATGATGCCGATAGTACGTCACAATGACGAGAGTGTAAGTGGGGGGGGGGGGGGGTATATAAGGAATGGTGGCAAAGAAGTTAAATTGTTCACAAGAGTTCTGTAAGGCGTTCAGTGCCATAAGCGAATAGTTATGACACAGAGGACGCCTGTGGATGATTTTTTACGTGGTAGAATTATCGGCCGCTTGGAATCTGGGCGTACTCAGATGGAAGTATACGAGGAACTTGGAATTGCCCAAAGTGTCATCTCTAGGCTTTGGAAACGATTCCAAGATAACGGAAATGTCAGTAGACGTTACAGTACAGGTCGCCCCCGAGTTACAACGCCGAATGAAGACCAGTATTTGGCAGAAATTGCCAAAAGAAGCAGACGAAGCACAGCATCCGACCTGTCTCGTCAGCAATCTGCAGCCACGGGTACCACAGTTTCAAGGCAAACCGTGTACGGACGTTTGGGAGATATTGGTCTATATGCTCGCAGGCCTGTCAGATGTGTTCCGCTCACGGCAACTCGCTGTCGGCAGCGATTAGCCTGGAGTAGAGAACATGCAATGTGGACATCGTCACAATGGGCTTGTGTGATGTTTTCCGACGAGTCCAGGTTTAGCTTGCAGTCTGATTCAAGTGGGACTTTCAT
Source organism: Pholcus phalangioides (assembly GCF_987345545.1). Taxonomy (NCBI): domain Eukaryota; kingdom Metazoa; phylum Arthropoda; class Arachnida; order Araneae; family Pholcidae; genus Pholcus; species Pholcus phalangioides. Next base: position 6,012,038 of record NW_028301620.1, on the reverse strand, counting down.
ATGGAGAACACCAGGTACCCGTTACCACCAAGGCAACATCATTGAACGAGACACCGTAACGGTGGTGCAGCATTGCTCGTTTGGGGTGGAATTATACTGGGTTCCAGAACAGATCTGCATGTTCAAACCGGAACCATGAAAACCCAAATTTATCGGGACATCATTCTGGAACAACATGTACGTTTGTTTAGGGGAGCCATGGGCGCAGAATTTGTGTTTATGGATGACAACGCCCGTCCTCACCGAGCAAACATCGTAAACGAATGCCTTGAATCTGAGGATATAACCCGTATGGAATGGCCAGCATTCTCACCTGACTTTAATCCGATAGAGCATGTGTGGGATATGCTTGGCCGACGAGTTGCAGCCCGTCAACCGCCTCCTACATGTGTACCGGAGAGCATTGCTCGCTGAGTGGAGTGATCTTCCCCAAGATCAGATCGATAATTTGATACTCAGCATGCCTAGGCGTTGTACGGACTGTATTTCATCGCATGGGAGACATACAATGTATTAACCATCATACCAGCCATGTAATAGTAAGTTTTTGTAAAGGAGATATTTTTTACAATTGCTCCAGGGAGAAAAAATCGTAGTTTTTATGAATGGTATCATACATACACCATCGTTTTTGTTCTTTATCTTTTGTTTAATAAATGGGCTTTATGAATAAGTAACGTTTGTTTTGTTTCTGAACCTTTATTTGCCGGAGCTGGGATTATCCTTAATTTATGGACATGAGTGTATACAGGGTTGGTCGAAAATCATTTTTTTGTTATTTAACTTTTTGTCAATCCCCGAAATGTTTCACTGTAAATTGTGAGGACAAACATAAGGGTTCAAGCGACCGAAATTTCAGAACGATTTGCTCAGTATTTTTCTAGAAATTTGGTGATAACATAAGGCTTTTGGAAACAAAGTGAATCTTGAAATTAGAAAAATGATCGCGAAAAGAAATAATTTCTGTTTGTGCTGTTTGGATGCAATTTAAAAAAAATTCCCCCCCTCTCTCTAATGGTGCCCTTAAATCCCGTGTATACAGAACGTCTGACACATCCATACGCCTATCCTGATGTTTTACTGATTTCGGCGCATTTATGTAGAAGCAGTGAGATAATACAGTCGAATCCCGTTTTAACGAATACCGTTATAGCGAAATTCTCACTTTATAACGAACACTTTTCTAATCCTCCAAATAAGTTTACATAGGAAAAATGCAGAGACCTGGAATTCCTTTATAACGAAGTGATTTCTCCGGTCTCTTGGAGTTCGTTATAACGGGATTCGACTGTATTTTCGTAATACACATTGTAAGTTCGCAATTTTATGCTGCAATGAATCTCAAAAGAGGGGTTTTCTTTTAAATGCCCCGTTTTTATTAATGTATACCGTGATTTGTCCCGGTTTTTAATTAGGAAAGCCGTAATTTGTCTGATCCTCGGGTACCTCGTCTGGCCACCCCTACATCAGCTCGTCTTTTGGATCAGACCCCTTCCCATCCGTATAATAAGTGAGGAAAAATGCTTTGTGCGTAGACAAGACAGTCATTGAGCAAAATCCACAACGAAAGGGAGGGAGTATCCTCCGTTGATGGACTTGTCGTCAGCTTTATCTCTGATTGTCTGGCGCCGGTGGAATCCAAAACCAACAAGAGCAGTCCCGCAATTTTCAAGTAGACCATTGTTCGAAACGGCACCCTCCCCACAAAAGGTCATAAGCCACACGCAGTTGTCGCCACCCCAGGTACGATAATAATAACCCATGGGGGGAAGGGGGGGGGGGGGTTGACGGAGTGACCTCAGAAAGGAACAGTTCGAGACAGTTGTAGGGGCATTGCAAGAAGCCCCCCCCCCCCAAAAGAACCCTTTTTTGTCCTGGGCGGGGGTAATTTTTCCTCTTTTTGTTCAATCTGTACCCAAGTCTCGACGATGATGGAGTCAACATTTCGAGAGCTTCCGTTGTTGGTAAAGCCGCTTGAAAGGTTTATGCAGCTTTGGTTGTTGGTGACATTGGTTTTTAGAGGTGTGATATTTTGCACGATGGCAATTGATATTTTTACGACAGCCTGCTGGCATAGCCCCACATTTTGGAGCAGAGTGGCCCCTGGGCTGGGATCTTTGATGGGTCCCCAAGCCAAACTTTTCACGGGCCCTTCTATAGTGAATTTATAGTATGAAAAAACAAAAAAAAAATTATGGTAATTGTCCCGGTCCCCAGGACTAGATCCCTGCCAGTTAGACCCTTGGGGGTGGGGCAGGGCCTGATGGTCTGTATATAAAGTTAGAAAATATTTCATTTGGGTTGTTGGTCAAACAACATGGAAGCTTCAGGCTATTTGCGGGTAGTAATTCAAAGAGTGGAAGACATGGGAGAATATGCAAGGCCCGGGCTTGCAAGCATAACCTTGCATTGAAGTTAACATCAATAGCACAAGTATTCTTGGTAGAAACCAATTCTAACTTGCGGGGGAGGGGGGGGGGATTTGATGAAGAAGACATTAGGAGGCTCTCTCGACGAGGAGAAAAAAAATGTATTATGCTGTTAAAATTTAGAGCTCTATAACTATTAAGGATCATTGGTAAATGTCCAATTGACCATGAGAAAATCACGCCCCTCCCCATCCTGGAGCGGACCCCTACGCTGGGATCTTTGCCGGGCCCCGCAAGCCAGGCTTTTCACGGGCCTTTCTATGGTGAATTTATAGAGTGAAAATACAAAAAAATGATGGTAATTGTTCCGGTCCCTGGGACTTGAACTTGAACTACCAGACAGATACCCACGTTAATATTCCTTACGGAACCTCTAACGTAAAGGGTATCTGTTGGAAAGTAGCAACACCTTCCCCAGCTCATCAAATCCATCCACCCTACCTAATCAAACATGAGAACACCTTTTCAAAGTATATGGGGGGGAAAAAAATTAAAATATATATAGTAACCACAAAATAATGCAAAAATTAAACATTTGTGGAAGCACAATGCACGTCACTGTCCAGGTCCATATGTAGGTCCCTAGGACTAGAGCCCTTTCAGCCTCACCCTTGGGGGGGGGGGACCCATGGAGGAAATACATAGTTTCCACCTTGTTGGGGCCCTCAGAGTCAGAGCAGGGCTTTGCCAGGAACCTAGTGGGGTGCCCATGCACCCACAGTATTCTGTATCACAGGTCTGAGCACCCCCAGAATTCATTCAGGAATCAAAATGTTCCATATAAAGCTCAAGCCAAGCACCCAAGTGCATATTTTTCCCGACACCTCTGCAGGAACCCCATGATGATCATGATGGTCCAGTTCCAGTGGATCAGTAGATATTGAATTGCATCATGGGGAGCTCCTGGCAAAATAATGCCATCACTCTGAGGATCCACCAAACACTGATTTTCAAAAGCTTATTTCCATATTAACTACTAGACCCGATTTCGGATTAAATCTGACATTACCAATAAAAACCCATTTACTTCATAAAGGAACTAAATAGTAACCAATTCTAAATCAGAAAATAGGACTTTTTTTTTTCATTTCATCAAACACTCAGTGGCGTATTTACAGAGGGACTTGGCGGGCTATAGTCCATGGCGGCAAGTTAAGAGGGGCGGAAGATTAAGGGATCGAATGGCCAAGAAAATTAGCAGAATGGGAGGAGGTTGGCGAAATTTGCGTAACCCACAATCAGTGCCGTCTTAACGCATGGGGCCCACCCGGGCACGACCCGGGGGCCTCAAGAGAAGAGGGGCCCTCACAAAAATGAGATCCGGTTGAAATTTTCTAGGATTTACCAGGTAGGGCCTCCGAAAAACCACTTGGTCCGGGAACCCATGATACTCTTAAGACGGCCCTGCCCACAATAAATCCTTCTCTGCCCAGACAGCAAGGGAGTAGGTCAGTGAATGATCTAGGGAGTTTGCAAGCATGTGAATGAGCAAAAGAGTGACTTAAAGAGTAAGCAAGCGTGTTAATGACCAAACGAGTGACCTACAGTCAGTGACCTGAAGCTTGTACAAGCATGTGAGTGACAAAAATAGTGTATAAGCATGTGAATGACTTTAGAGCTCAACCCAATGGCTCTCGAAATCATCTAATAAGGCCCGTGACTTCAAACCTAATTTTGCAAAAATTAACCACAAGTGCCACAATACCAGATCACTTGCGCGACCCACAGGACAGTTCCTCATCACTTAAGTGGTCTGCGGCATTTACAGATCACTTGTGCTTGGGGATTCACTAGAAATAAGATTTGATTGAAATTTTCGAGAGTAATAGCATGTACTTGAGTGATCTGGAACAGCACCCAGGTCACTCAAGTGGGCCTCGGCATATTCTCACTTCAATTAAGTGGTCTGCGGTGCATTTTTCAGATGATATGAGTGGCCCGCAGCATATTTACAGATCAACTAAGTGACCCGCGACACGTTTTCGAACCAATCAAGCGGCCCTCACTCTCTAAAAGGTTGAGAACTTGCTTTAGGGAAGCGGTTGTACTTGCTGGAGTAAGTACTAAAGGGGAGGCCAAGCGGGTTATAGTACCGGAGAGCGAATGCGAGGAAAGGGAGTAGTCACGAAAATGTGAGTAGAGGGAAAAGAAGGGAGGCAAAATTCCTGTAGCCCACATTTTCAATGCCATCTCTGATTTGCTGAGATCGGCAAGAAAATTTACATGCTATTACTCTCGAAAATTTCAACCAAATCTTATTTTTTGAGGCCCCTCGTATCTCGAGGGCCCCGGGCCGTGTTCGGGTAGGCCCATGCGTTAAGACAGCACTGCCCACAGGCGGAAAAATAATGTGAATCTGCCTCTGCAAACAATATACCCATACGGGGGGGGGGGCATAGCAAACAGGGGGAGTATGGCATTTTACTGGCAAACCGTTGATCCTAGAGGTATACTTTCAGTTGGAAAATTTTTTCAAATAACGTGAAGAGTACTCAGCTACGTCATTCACGTTTCAAGTAGTTGTACACACAGTTGTTAGAATAAAAATATTAACTTTTTATACAGTCCCCGTGTGCCCCCAAAACCCAATTAGAAAGATGTTGCCCTGTCTCTCCTGATGTCACCAAAAAAACTCCATGTTTCTAAGTGCAATATTCACTGCGATATTCGAATTCAAGAAACAGAAAAAAAATTGTTTAAAAATAGCGTTAAATGCGGGTAAAACGAATTATATATATATATATATATATATAGTATAGCTGTTTTTCCCCCCAACTTTCCTCCGTTTTTTTTTAATTCGAATGTCTCAGTGAATATTGCACTTTTAGAAACGTGGAGTTTTTTCTGTTGGCATCACAGGAGAGACAAACCAGAATCAGAAGTTTATCGGTGATGCCTGGCCCTTAAAGGGGGCCATCAGTCACCATACGGGCTGGGGCCCCTTGGGATCTTCCGGTAAAGGCAAAGACAAGAGAGTAAAGTATGTGTAAAAGTGAGTGCGTGTATGAGTTTCAGGAAAGGTTGTCAAGATCGGGAATTAAGGTTTCTTGATTTCATTATAAAATTTAATTTTACGACTAGTAAAATGTCGCCAATGCCTCAGATCAGGAGAGACAAGGCAATAACTTTCTAATTGGGTTTTGGGGCACGCAATGACTTTAAAACTTATTTTTTTAAAAATTTTAATAACTATACAACCCCTTGAAAAATGAATGGCATACCTGAGTACTACACGTTATTTGGAAAATTTTTCTAACTATGCGTATATACCTCTAGGACCAACGGTTCACCAGTAAAATTCCATTTCCTCATTTGCTATGCACCCTGTATAATGGTGTACATATACGTGACGTGACAATACGAACACGTAAAACTAAAAACCAATCGCGATTACAGCGCCATCTTTTGCGAAGAAAATAAATTTATGCTTCATTACTAACGAAACATGATTCCAGTAGAGTAAAACTAATTGAATTGAAAAATTTCGCAATATGATTCAGAAGTTTTTAATTTTTTTCCCTAGGCCATTTAAATTTAATTTTATTGAATGAAAAAAGGAAAATTTGTAATAATTTATGTTCTGACATTCATAAAAAATCTGCCAGATGGCAGCACCACCCATCACGCCTTTTGTCTCTGTCTCTCTCTCTCTCTGAGAAACCCACTACAATCAATCAATATTCTGTGATATAACGAAACAAACTTAGCAATCAAAATAACATTCGATCTCAATTACATCTCCACTAATTGATGAAAATGCATTTTCGTTGGAAAAATTAAAGACGTAATATGCATATTTTGGCCTTTTTCTATTATTAATGCATGAAAGTGCATAAAATCGAAGAATTTTCAGAATAAGTGCAAAAAATTTCTAACATTTTTTAATTTTTTTTTTTCAAGAGATTATTTTAACTTTTTATTCTTCGAATTTCAATCAATTTTCTTCAACTTTTTCAAGAAAATATTTCACTATTGAGTATTACTCATTTTTAGGAATTTTTAAAAAGGAATATTTTTGCACTTCTAAATATGCACGTGTTCTTCATATTTTTTGTGATATTTTTTTTTAGTTTTACTGCATATTTTCCCTTTCCTCTTACGTTAGGCTTTAATGTTTTTAATATGGATATTTTTTTTGCGCATATTTTTCATTTTCAGAGAAAATTTGGCTGTTTTAAATGAATTTTTTTTCCCTTTCATGAACATTTTTCAGTGAAGAATTTTTAGGGCACATTTTTTAATTTTCTGCATATTTTTACAATTTTCACGAATTTTTTTCATTTTTCCACACTTTCAAATGCATATTTTTAAATTTTTGCGTATGCATTTCATTTTCAGTGCCATATATACTTTGGTATATAATATTAGATATACTTGTTTTCATTTTTCGCAAATTTTTTGATTTCATAGTATATATCGGCATAGTTCAAATTTTTTTTAGTGAAAATTTTAACATTTTAATGCATTTCAGCGTTTTTCAGTGCCTATTTTGCCACTTTTTAAGTGCATATAATCCAGGCTCTAATGATTATTATATTGCAGCATTTATTCAAGCTAACGGTGACTCAAAATCCAAATGGAATGTAATTAACAAATTAATTGCTGAGGATCAATGTTGCGGCACATTGGCACAATTTTTCCTGAAACAATTGGTGGAATAACGAATTCAATTGATAATTGCTGAAGGTTTCGATCACTTTTTTTTTTTCTAATTTTTGTACAAATTTATCATCTTAGTAATTTTAAAGTTTAATTTTTTTTTCGACATCTTTTTACATATACCCTGTGGATGGTTACGAAGTATCGAGTGTTACGAATTCCTTAATTTCCAAAAACTCGGCAGGGTTTAACAAAATTCATTCCGTAGCATTGGATGTGGTGCATCCATCGCACCATATGTAAATGTACCAGATTCGAAAAAGGAAGGCATTTGCAATAGCACTTTGGTGACGTCACTTTTGCCAATTTGCACAACAGATGGCGACACTACACTGACCAAAAAGAAAAAGAGAAAAAAACAACACACACTGACCACTACAGTAATTTTTCCCAACTAAACAGAACCGCCAAAAAAAAGCAAGGACAGAAAAAAAAATACGCCGATCCACCTCCCTTCGCTAATAATGAATTGTTCCCACCGTCTCATCAGTTTTATTGCTTTGTGGCCTTTGCTTAGAGCATGGGGAGGTTTTCTTTGGCCGAGAAAGAGGTGTTGTTCGGCCAAGTATGTAGCTCCCGTTGTAGTCAACATATTTCATTGAAACTTGGTCATTATTTGGACCATGGGAAAAAGATAACTGCTAACTATTTTTTTCATGTAATCTTTCTTTTCGCCATGTTCCACATACAGTCAAACTTCGTTAATGAGCCACTTTTGGGAGACCAAAAGTATGACCTCGTAAGCGGAGTGACTCGTTAGGTGGGAGTAAGCCATGGCCGTGCTGATTCCTGTCTCTTCATTGGTGCATTCATGCAAAAAAACAAAACTTTGATTTTCCAAATGAGTTTAGTCATGAAAACTCATTTTACTCTAGTTTTTCCCAATCAATTAATGTTTATTTGCTACATAATTGCGCATCAATGAATAAAACATAATATTAACTTTTTCGATTTTCAAATACTGTATTTGCAAATATTTCCGCATGTTTATCGAAACCAAAGTATCGTCGTGGTCTCTTGTATGACTGTTTAATTATTTTGGAACGTCATATAAATGAAAACAAAATATTCTTTTGAGTTCGAAAAAAAATATTTTTCAGGTGAAAAATAACACTGGTGAGTTTTGTTTGCGTGGAATTGGTAGTTGAAGAAGCGAGATCTCCCCCTTTTCTCCAAAGAAGATAGAAATTGTAAGTCCCCGTCTGTTGTGCGTTCCAGTCCTGACACAAAGTTTCTTAATAGTTCGATTTTTCATATTACTCAAAAGCTGACCATGAAACGCAACTCGCTAAGAAAAAAAAATCCCGCTGAGCCATTCCGAAATAAGAAAATAAGAAAAATGTTTCTGGTCGTGGTCTGGGTGTAAAATATTATGGTCACACTATATATTAATGTGTATCATAATAATATTATGATCATAATTGTGATTTATTAACAACTAGCTATAATACCCGGCGACGCCCAGGTTTACTCAACATAATGGAAGCATTGAAGAAGTGACAACCATTGTGTGACAAAATTGTAAATTATAATTGCTAACGCACTTGAAAGAAAATAAATAACTGCGTAAAATTCTCCCTGGAGAGCTGCAAAATTTCTGAACGACAGCGGCTTTGTACAGGATTTAGATTGATGCTCGGTATACTGCTACTTGAATCACCACATTAGAGCTCCTTCTGGGCGAAAACTGAGGTGATGAACGAAAAAACAAGTACGTTGAGAAGCCGGGGTTTATTCACTCTTTATCTATGCAAAAATCAGGGTCGAACGGCAAAACTTTTTTTGGGGTTTTGGCCACGATTTTCGCAAAACGCACCTCTGTGTTACATTGATCTGGGGAGCCGCGGATAAACGTTGATTAGGGAAAGCAGCGCCGCGATTGAAAGGAGTTTGAGAACCACTGCTGTAGTGAAAGGGGGGAAAGATGGAGATATGGCTTCATTGGTCTTGTACTAGAAGTGCTAGGTAGAGATCTTCGACGTGGTAAAAGTGAACGTTGAACTTATCGTTTATATTTTGCGAAGAGTTTCCGATTTGAATGGTAATTTTGGAAATAGTGCTTTCACACAAAAGTGACCTCTTAAGCGGAGTGACGCATTATCAAGAGCTTAGTAATATCAGAACCCCATAGAGGACAATTGGATTTCCAAAAAGTGACCCTATAAGCGGAGTGACGTGTTACCCGGGTGACGCACTAACGAGGTCTGACTGTATCTCATATATACCAATATTCATCAGAGTACCTTCATCAGAATGGGCGCTACATGCGTCTGAGTAGTGTCAGTTTATTTATAACCGCCCTGTACAGCAAAGATAATGAGCACTGACCACCTAGGAGTTTCCAAGACACTCTTGTTCGTGTCCCGATGCCATTTCTTCATACTATCAAACAAGACTATGCCATACCAAGGTTTCTAGAATATATATATATGCCATACGATTATTTGATTTCACGAAAATGGCGATGGAAAAACAAAACCTATCCGCCAAATGTTATAGTGGAAGTTGGAACAACCGCTGATTGAGGGACATTATTTGGCGTGTCCTTGATCCCTCAGAGGCCACCATAGGACAATTACAACCGCGAAATTATCGTAATCCACGGTTGATTGCTATACTAAATTACAGTCTCCTCCTGCCGCCATTTTTTTATACCATTTTAAATAATCTCAATCCACCGGATATGATGATGATGGCGATGACCGAAAGTGAAAATGCTTTTTTCAGAAGTCATTTTATGTTGTTGTTGTTGTCATTTATTGGTTACAATCACGATGGCCGAACTAATGATTACAGTAGTAATTACTACCTGATGGACTGATCTTGGCTGCGTACGTTGATTTTTACGATAGTGAGCGCGGTTGCATCATACTCTCCGATCAGTGTTTCCCAAAGTGTGTGACGCGGTGAGCTGAGATATTGATTGGCGTGCCTCTGTATGTTTTGAAGTGGATCTTTTATGAGTTAAAATATCTACTAAACTATTCCGGATAGCCACAGATGAACCATTAATTGGGCAAGAGAGCCATGGGTGCCAAAAGTTTGGGAACCACTGTCTTAGATCAAGGGTGCTCAACCTTCTGGGGGCCACTTCATTGATTTGGAAACGTGCCACAAGCTACTTGAGTTATCTGGAAATGAATCTCAGGAAACTCAGGTGATCTGAGAATTTGCCCCAAACTATTCAGGTAATCTAGGAATGTGCCACAAGCCAATCAGGTGACATTGAGTGCTCAGCGGGCCACTTGAGGGATCTTGAATGTGTGCCGCCAGCCACTCAAGTAATCTGCAAATGTACCACGAGTCCACAAGCCACTTAAGTGAACCCGAGGTGTGCTGCGGGTAACTCAAGTGATTTAGAAATGACTTTGTGACAGCTAATTGGAGTAGAAATGTATATTGGAATAATTCCTTTTAATAATTATGTAATTATTCTGTTACTGATTGTGAAATAATTTCTATCAGAAATTACATTATATTTCTCTCTTATTGATTTATAAGTTATTTTTTCACTGATTATGAAGTTATTTGTTTAATAAAATGTAATCTTTCAATAATTCTGGGATTATTTCTTTCTATAGTTCTGAATTATCATCAATTATGGAATAATTTCTTTCACTTATATTCTAGAAAATTATTGCTTTCATTTATTCTAGAAAGTTATTTCTTTCAATTTATTCTATAGAAAGTTATTTCTTTTATTTATATTCTAGATTTATTTCTTGCATCAATTCCAGATTCATTTCTTTCACAAATTCTAGAATTAATCGTTTTTCAATATATTCAACAATTTTCTGAAAATGATCGGCGGGCCACGAAAAAAGGCTCCTAGTGATAAACGTGGCTCGCAGGCCATGCGTTGAAGACCCCTAATCTAAATATAGACGCCATGTTGTAAAATTTTGAAATAAAAGCAAGTTTATGTCCGTCAAAAAAAGCACTTCTTGGCGATATGGCGAATAAAAACCTCATTTATGTACTGTATATGATTATGATATGCTGACCTTTTTCCCAGGGAGCGGACGAACTCGTTCAGACGAGAAAAGGGCTCCTTGTGTTCGATATCTAGAAAATGCTCGTTTTTTAACGAGTAATGCACTCGTTGATAAACGCCTCAAGGAACGCCTTTCAACGCAACGCCCGATAAAAGACGATGATGTTCATGACACGCGTTCGCTCGTCTCGTATGTCATAACTGTGAAGAGAGAACATTTCTGGTATCGCACAATGACATACGCATGGATTCTTGATCGATCCATCAACGATATTTATCGATCATCTTCGATTACTTAATGTGTTGATGTTAAATGGTTTGATTTTATTTGATGGATTTGGCCAGGGACAGGGCAGTAACGAGATAGTCAGACTCGGTTATAACGACATCAAAGATTACACGAAATTTTGTCGTTACGGCCGACATTTCGTTATTAATCGAAGCAGAGCCGCCCTTGGGGGTGTGCGGCAGGTGTGGGCTCTGCAGTTTGTGGGAGCCCCCGCACTCGTGGTAAATTTTTGGAGGCTTTCGTGAATTCTGAAATTATTTCTTCCGTTAGATCTGAATTTTCATTGTGAGATTATTTCTTTTATTAATTATGAATTTTCATTGGTGCTGGAGTTATTTTTTTCATTGAATTCCGCAATTATTTTTTTTCTTCCGTTAATTCTGAATTTCCATCAATTCTGGATTTTTTTCCCTTTTCCGTTAATTCTGAAATTTCATCAATTGTGGGATTATTTCCAATTTTCAACTTATTTTTCCAAAATTAGTAGCACAATACACAATATGAAAAACAGTCAGATTTCAATGGTTGTCGTCAAAAGGCCAAAGCCGGTACAGAGTGACCAATTAAAAATAAAGAAATTAATACAAAAGGTGCAATAAAATAAATAATAATAATGATTTTGCATAATTGTTTTAGCAATTATATTAAAAATACGAAATTATTACTATTATTTTCAATAATATTATTTATTTCATTAATTCCGAATTTTCATTGGTGATGGAGTTATTTCTTTCAGTTACTTTTATTTCATCAAGTCTAAAATTCTCATTAGTTTCGGGAATTGTTTCTCTCTCCAGTTTAAATTTATCTTCAGTGCTGAATTCTCATCAATTTTTGTGTTAATTTATTTACTTTTAATTACGTGTTTAAAATTTTTTGTATGGATGTTTTTCATCCTTCCTGTATATTCTGAAATAATAATAACCCTGTATATATAATTCTGAAAAAATATTCCTTTTGAAAAAGAAAAGAATATGACATTTTAAAGTGAGTTTAGTGATTTTGACTGCGCCACATTGTAACAAGTAAAATTTTAAAAACCACGGAAAGGGTTAAATTAATTTTTCAAATGAGGGCAGCCAAAATTTTGGGTTGTTATTATAGGTTGTTTTTAAAGCAACCTATATTTTTCTCCATTTCATGGCCATTAATATGTAGCTGCCCTTTGTGAGTACACCACAAGATATGAAAAAAAAAAAAGTGAAAATCTGCCATGTTCATACTGAACTCACGCAACGATCACCTTAAATCACGCCCAAGTTGAAATATTACACGATAATAATGAATAAATAACATTAAACGAGCCAATCAACAACAATAAGCAGGAAAAAAAAAAAACAATAAAAAGCACGACGATTAAACGTCATCGCCGTTGGCGAAATAAAAAAAACGCAGAAATCAGCTGCTTCTGACCACCATCCAATGTAGATGGTCATTAATTAGAAAGAAAAAAAATTTGAAAAAATAACGTAGCCAACTCTTGGAATATAATTAATGCCAATCAGAGCTCTTTTGTAATTGATGGCCTTTGTCGGCACGAGAAATGCCATCTCTCGCGTGATAGGCAAGAAAAGGGTTTTGAATTACCGTGTGTACAAGACAGACTTCTTTTTAAAGCGGGTAGTCCACTCAATAATCCTTTCTCATCCGCTATAACGAGATATTTTCGTATTATCAAAGAAACGAGTTTTTTTTACCCGGCGAGCTAATTCTCGTCCTAATATTTCAAGTGTGTGGTATAGCAGGAAGCGTTATAATAAATTCGCCAAAATGGACACCTAATAATTTGTCTACCAATGTATGTCCGTGTCTTCAAGATTACAGGAAGGCATTGCTTTTTTTTTCTTTGAATTTTAGGGCTTCTTAGCCCCGATTTTATATACTATTTTGTGGAGGAGGAGAATTAGGTATCCGAAGAGATTCATGCATTATTCACAGAATAAACAGGAATTCTGAAAAATATCTATCACCGATGAAAATTCAGAATTAATGAGAGGAAAAAAAATCCCAGAATTGATTAATATTCAGCATTAATGAAAGAAATAATCACAGAATTGGAAGAAATTCTGAGTTAATGAGAGGAAAAATGATGGAAATTCAGCGTTAGTGAGAGAAAAATGATGGAAATTCAGAATTAATGAGAGGAAACATCTCAGAATAATGATAGAAGTTAAGAATTAATGAGAGAAAAATGATGGAAATTCGGAATTAGTGAGAGAAAAAATGATGTAAATTCGGAATTAGTGAGAGAAAAAATGATGTAAATTCAGAATTAATGAGAGAAAAATCTCAGAATTGATGGAAATTCGGAATTAATGAGGGGAAAACCCACAATTAATGGAAATTCAGAACTGATGAAAGAAAAAATCTCAGAATTCATTGAAGTTCAGAATTGATTAATTAAAATTCCAGAATCAAATCAGTTGAATCTCAAAGACCTTGCTTTACAGAGGGGGATATTTTTTATATGTATGTTTTTACATTCTTTCACTTCTTTCTCCCCTCCCACAAACCACTGGGCCCGGTGTGACCGCACCTGTCGCACATCCCCTAAGGGCGGCTGTGGAATTACCATGTGCAGGACAAACTTCCTTTAAAGCAGATAGTTCACTCAATAATCCTTTCTCATCCGCTGTAACGAGATATTTTCGTATTACCAAAGAAACGAGTTTTTTTTTGCGAGCTAATTCTCGTCCTAATATTTCAAGTCTGTGGTATAGCAGGAAGCATTATAATAAATTCGCCAAAAGGGACACCTAATAATTTGTCCAGCAAACGTCCGTGTCTTCAAGAATATAGGAAGACATTGCTATTTTTCTTTCAGGGGAGGGGGTTGTAGGCGCTATCTTTTTGTTTATATTTAATTTTTTATGGTTGGCGACGAGACGCGTGGCCCAGAAATAATGAGCACTTCCAGGTATGAAGAGAAGAAAAAGCATGAGAGAGATAAGGAATGGAATGTCGCCATTTGTGGATGAATGGTACGGAATAAATCATGTTTTGGTGCTGATAAATGGTGGGAATATTTTTGGAGGTTTATGGAACAGGGTATCAGTTCATGTTTTTTTTCTTTTTTTGTTGCCTTACTGGCAGTGCCGTTTTAACGTATGGGCCCACCCGGTGGCCTCAAGTGCAGAGAGGCCTCGTGAAAATGGAATCTGGCTGAAATTTTTGAATGTAAGCATGCAAATTGAAAGGCGCAAAGTTAACAACGTAAGGGCCCTCTGAAAAATCGCTTTGCCCGGGCGCCCATGATGCTCTTAAGACGGGAATAATAATCCCTACGAATTTCTCAGAACTCTTGCATCTCGCGTGTGTGCGGAAAAATTCATCGCTAACAATTTACCGCCACGTAATTCACCGACATGACAATTCACAGCAAGAGAAATTTGTCGACAAGCTATACATCGACAAAGGGGCATAGGAAGCGAGTGGATGAGCACAGGTGAGTGATTGATCAAATGAGTTAGGGCGTTCGTAAGAGTGCAGGTGAGCAAATGATCGAGGGTGTCGTGCTCTGTGAGACCGTGCCCTGTGCGACCCGTGCTCTGTGCGGCCAAGATGGATATCGTCGTGCCCTGAGCGACCAAATCTTTCTCCATTCTTTACTAGGGCAAATCTTTTCTTTTGTGATATCTTGGTGAATAGAGTAATCTTTCGATTAGATTTCCTTTCTTCCTTTGTATTGAAACTTCCCCATATCACCAGTATTAGTGGAACTATAAGAATGCAGTAGATACCTTTTATACGACCTTCTTGAATTCATTAATTTTAGCCAAAATTATTTTTACATTTTCAGTGCACTATTTTGAGCTGATATATGTTGACTAATTTATCGTTAAAATACTAAAAGAAATAGTTTTGCGGGATAAATTATATAAATAATATATACATGGCAATGTATTTTGACATAAATTATATAATTCCCTCAATGATGAAGGAAATTCCTCAATAAAGAAGTCCAATTGATGTAAGAGAAATTCACGTATATTGTTGGCCCCTTGTTGTGGAAGTGAACAATAGAAAAGGATGTGGTCGCACAGAGCACGACGATATTTGTCTTTGGTCGAAGATGATATTTGGTCTTGGTCGAACAGAGCATGATTTTTCCTTGGTTGCACAGGGCACGTAACCTGAGCAAGCAAGTGAGGAAGTTGGTGAGTGAGAAGGTGAATGATTAAGTGAGTAGATGAATGATTAAGTGAGTAGATGAATGATTAAGTGAGTAGATGAATGATTAAGTGAGTAGATGAATGATTAAGTGAGTAGATGAATGATTAAGTTAGTAGATGAATGATTAAGTGAGTGAACAGATGAGAAAATGATCGAGTGAGTGAACAGATGAGAAAATGATCGAGTGAGTGAACAGATGAGAAAATGATCGAGTGAGTGAACAGATGAGAAAATGATCGAGTGAGTGAGCAGGTGAGTGAACACGTTAGTGAGTGAGTGAGCACGTCAGCGAGTGAGTGACCCACTCATTCACTAGGTCGCTCATAAATTTACCCGATCACTCTTCAAGTTTTTGCTCACAGTTACTCAATTGCTCAATCACTCTGACACTCAATCACTGATGACGAACTGCTGGTGAATTGTTTATCGGTGAGTTGTTTGTCGGTGGATTTTCCTACCCGTGACTTTTTGTCGGTGGATTTTACTATCCGTGATTGCTTGTCGGTGAATTTTCCCTAAACCCCCTTCACCAAGCAACGCATCATTCCTCACGATGAATTCTTCATCTTAAATGTTCACGGGTAAGAAAATCTTACGTAGCCTCCCCTTGATTTAAAAAAAAAAAAATCGTATTTAAATACTTGAAAAAGGTAACTTTTGTGGGGGTCCCCACAGCATTTTCCTACACTACCATCATCATCATTTCCGAGAATATCGAAGGTCAAGGAGAAATTACAGTCACCTGTGTGATAATGGTGATGAGAGAACCAGAAAAAGACACAGAGAGCGACCCTCTCTCTCTCTCTCTTACTTCAGAGGAGGGTCCTTCGTCCTCCACAAACGTATAATTTCTTGTCTGCGAGAGAATTTTCGGGACCTTAACTATATACTATCCTTGATATAATAATAAGAAAGACACACTGGGGAGAATTCGTTCATTCGCCATCATCATGGAGGAAGAACGTGGAATTCTGCAGTTGAGAAGTATTATTATTTTTTTTTTTCTGGAGCAGGGACCAGACATGCTGAGACTTGAATTACACTCGCTATAGGGTCAATAATGACCGCTAAAATATCCACAAATTGCCACTCTGGGTGACGAGGAATTTTTTCTGTCATTTTTTTGTCTTCAGGTTTATACGATTAATACGAATTTCAAAACAAGTCATGTTACGTATCAAACGAAATCTTCTTGTATTAAGCTATACCAGTATATATACGTAAATGCGGTAAATGCATAATTACATATTATGCATAATTACAAATCGTCTTGTTAAGTTTGATAAATTTATCACTTTCACCGGTGAATTTGCATAGTATCCAAGCGTCGTTGGTAAATTTCATAAATACTTGAAATTTATCGCCTTTATCTGTGATTATGCATAATAACCAAGTGTGATTGGTGAATTAGAGAAATATGAAAAAATTCCGAATGAATGTAGTATGTGTGATGAATATAGTCGGGCCCCGATATAATGATACAATACAAATACAAATACAACGCCACAACAGGCAAAATGCCCAACGAGATGGCTGAGAATAAGATGCCCATAAAAATATGGATGTCATATACAGTATTTCCAAAAAATATATAGCAACCCAATTAAAAATGCAATTAACAAAAATTATAAACAATATATACACATGATAAAATATTATACAATGCCCATAAAGAATACTTATGGTTGTCTTATTCTAAGAATGGATAGCTTCTCGATTTACCCCAACATGTTTATCGTATTTCTTTTTAAACGTGTCAATTGTGTTACAATTTACTACCTCCGGGGGTAAGCTATTCCATTTATTAACAACCCTATTAGAGAAAAATTCCCTGCGACACCGTAACCTTGCACTTTCCCTCACCAATCGATACTGGTGTCCCCTTGTAAAAGCAGTTGATTGGCGGTTTACTAAAAGTTCATGGTCCATCCTATCCATCCCATTGAAAATTTTGAACACTTCGATCATATCTCCTCGACACCTGCGTTCATCCAATGTAAACATATACATGTATGAATTACCATGCATAGTATAAAGTATCATATAGTACGATTTATCATGTTTAGCAACGACGCGGCACTTGGGTATTATGTATAATCACCGGTAAAACTGATCTATTTAGGGAAATTTATCGAACTTAGCAAAATGCTAGGTGATTATGCAAAATAACCGTTTATTATGTATAATAACTGGATTTATCCCATTTACCGAGTAGAATTTCTCAACCTATGGTCCTCAACGATGACGTAGGTGGTCCGCAGGCAAACTTGGTAATTCAATTCTAACTTG
This sequence comes from Pholcus phalangioides, assembly GCF_987345545.1. Taxonomy (NCBI): domain Eukaryota; kingdom Metazoa; phylum Arthropoda; class Arachnida; order Araneae; family Pholcidae; genus Pholcus; species Pholcus phalangioides. The sequence continues at coordinate 5,994,205 of NW_028301620.1, read as the reverse complement.
AATGAAAAATTATTCCATTGCTTTGATTGATATTAATAATACCCATATGGTTCGAATAAAAACTGTATATTTGTGCTTAGATTCACCTACCTCATCCAGGAAAATGCGTTAAATTACTATCCTAAATACGGGGTATCACTTATTGTAGCCAAAAAATGCAATTTACTAATTTGCTAATCATTGCTAAAATGGGTGAAGGATAGGGGAAATAGGATGCTGCTACAAATCGCAGAAAAAAATGTATTTGACAAAAGAAACATTCAAATGACTAGATGATCATATTTAGTTGGGAAATATAAGGGGAACTGGGGAATTTCTCTCTCTCTCTCTAAAATTAGGTAAAATATAGGACGTCTTCAATTGTCATCAAAAACATTGTTGTCAACGTTTCAAAAATCCCCAAATTGTAGTTAAAATTCGGACAAAAAACGTTGAAGCTCACAAATATGTGAGATGAATTTTTATATTTATAGCTATAATTATCATAATATTTATGAAAACGATGTTTATTCCTCGATTTTAGTAAACATTACAAATTCAAATGAGCATCGTTGAAAAAACAAATCTATGAAAAAATTGGGAACAACCAAAAATACAGGAATGTCCCGTAATACGGGACACAAGATATCCGAAGAATTGTTTCATACATTTTACTGATTCAGAAAGGTTGAGAAACGCTGGTGTAACATATATATTTACTCATTGTTTTGAGGTTGAACTTGGCATGGTAACTCTAGATATTCGACCACACTAGAGCGTAAGAGATCCAAAATACCAGCCCGATGGCTACACATACATATCAGTCTAATTAGGACTCATCCACAACAATAGAAGAAAACACGGGTTGTCCTAAAATAGAATTTATGACACACATCTTACGAATTAATTTCAATATATTGCGGCACAAAAATCCACTACGGAAACCAAAACTCTAACCTGTTTCTTGAGAAAAATACAAGTTTTTTTCTGTTAGTTTATAACCAGGCTATGCCAGCAAAAAATAAAATAAAATAAAATAAAACTATAGAAATAATAATGGTCATAAGGGGGATATATATTTTCGGATAGCAAGTCTGATGGCCCTCTAATTATGAGTAGTTTTCAAGGAACAAAAAACAGACACACAAAAAAATGCGTGGTATTACGGCAATAAAATGTATAAAAAAATAAAATGAGGAAGATTGTTATTAAGGGGGATTGTTAAAGGGGAAAAAGTATAATAATAATTATCACAAAAAATGAGTAACTTTGCCTGGTTTTAATTTACACAAAAATTGCCACGTGGCAATTTTTGTGTAAATTATAATAATAATAATAATACCAATAATAAAAGAAGCCAATGGTAAAGTAAAGTTGTTTGAAAAGGAAAGAAAGAGATTCCGCCACGGGAAAGAGGTAAATATATATATATATATAAGGGATTCTCTCTCTTGGCCTAGGCCCATGTTTATGAGCCCGAAAAAAATATAATTAAAAAGCGAGTCTCTCAAAAGGAATTACAGCGCTTGGGATTTATTTATTTGTATTATTATTATTTTGTGTGTGTGTGTTGTTTTATTGTTTGTATGTGGCCTTGAAATGATTCGCTGAAATGGTCACGGAATAGGCCGAAAATAAAAAAATGGCCGGTGATAATAATAATTCGAGTTGTAATACCATGTTTGGAAGAATGTTTTGTATGTTTCCGACAAAAGTTGGTTGCTTTTGAGTTTTCGTTGTCAAGGTTGCTGGTGCCATTAGTTACATAGGCCCTCTTTAGAGCTATAGCCCCATGATTTTATATTACGGCTATGTGATGGTGTAGGCCTAACATGGACAATCATACTTCCGTCAAAGTAGAGCAGAAGCTCGAAGCTAATTTTTTTGAATTTCGAGCACTCTTATGTGTATAATGCCCGGCATCAAAAGAAAAACACCGATATGGCAATTATGAATATGCTCGAACTCAGGCCACATCAGAATGTTTTCCACTGACTAACTATCAGCAAATTAAATTTATAATATTATCAGTAAATTAAATTTATAATATTATCAGTAAATTAAATTTATAATATTATCAGTAAATTAAATTTATAATATTACCAGTAAATTAAATTTATAATATTATCAGTAAATTAAATTTATAATATTATCAGTAAATTAAATTTATAATATTACCAGTAAATTAAATTTTTAACATGATCAAAAATCAAATTAAGATCAAATTAAAGATAATCCGAAATCAAATTTGTGATATGACCAGAAAAGCAAAAGTTATAGTATAATCTGAAAATTTAATTTGTGTGTGTGCATTGAATAGAAATAAATATTATACTAAAATAAATTGAATTCACATAGTATTATTGAAAGATATGAAATTTATAGTTTAGAAGAAAAAGATAAAGTAATACTAAACGTGTGTAAATCCAAAAATCACGTTTTTAATATAATTTCATGGAATATACGTAATCAGAAAAATAAATATGTTTCATATAATCGAAAAATTAAATCTGTAATATTGTCAAAAAATTAAATCAACAATATTTTTAAAAAATTAAATCTAAAAAAAAATAAATCCAAGAATATTGTGAGCAAATTAAATCTATAATATTGTCAACAAATTAAAATCTATAACGTCAAAAAATTTAATTTATACTTTTATGCGTAATTCTCGAATAAAATTAAAAATTAAATCAGACTGTCGATGTGTATAATATACCCAGTTATGTAAGTTATCCATCAAATTAAAAAGTTGGCATTCAAGAATAGGCATCCACGCTAATTAGAGTTCTGACGCAGTACGTCAGAGTTCCCATAAGAGTGCCCGCTCTGATTCTGAGTATAAACAGACTCGCGACTCAAAATAATGTTAGAGATTTCATGAACTCATAAAATTATTACCTCGCGTATTCTGTTAAGGGACGATCCAACAAAGTGTTGGAATGTTGACAGTCAGTGTAGATAATTGGTTTGGCTTCTTTATGTACAGTAGCCACCGCTTATAAGAATCACGTTTGTTCAACCATTTTGATTCTTATAAGTGGTTGATTCTTATAACCAGTGATTCTTATAGGCCATCGTAATTGGTTTGACTTCTTTATAGATTTCGAATGAAGAACCAGAACTGTCGCCAAATCACGAAATTCAGGTCCGTCCTACGTTACTAACATATTTCCGTCTTCCCACACGTCAATTCCCATTATAATTAATTCTCACAATATTCCCTTCGTGTAATTTTTCTTTAGACATTCACCTGTCCGAACGGTTGATTGGGGAGCCGAAAAAAGAGCGTACATAATTACAAGTCCCCATCTTGTTTGTGTGTCGATCATTCGATTGAATCCTCACGAGAATCCACGGATCCGTCCATTTCTATTCGTTATACAGGAAAAAAAGAATAATATTCGCCTTTTGAATGACCATCAAATATTTGTTTTTTTTTCAATGTCCTTTTCAATCCGAATCTTTTTTATTGCGTTCATGTTGTTATTAGTATTATTATGGATTATTATCTTGCTTTTCTTCATAAACAAACAATACATGATTTAATGACCTCGTGGGGATCACAAAAGAACATCATCATCATCATCATTATTATGCGGCAGTGACATTATGATCTCTTCTGTTATTATCATTATTATTTTTGGACTATTGTTTTCTCATGCGATGTACAAAAAAATGGTATACGTGTACTCATAAACGTCCGAAAACAACATGAAAGAAACCAATTTTCTACATGTTTAGAGTCAAAGGTTATTTGCAACGAATTATTGTTACGAAAATAAAATTATTAATTTTCTTATTGCATTATTGGTATAATAATGATTATTTGATATGAAGGATCTGTCAAACATCATTGATGGAAGTTCGTATGAAACATATTTTTAAAGTACGTTCTGTCTTTTTATATGATGAAAATAGAATCTCTGACACTTTTGTTATGTGTTGACATTATCACCCCTTTCACTGTTGGTGCATCAAATTTTTCTGGATAGAGGTCTCTGATGGCATGTGTTTGGCGATAATTTTTGTTAGCAAAACGAACGCTGGAGTTGCCCATATTCCCACTTTTAAATATGAAATTATTAGGCGAGAATTGACGATTTTTCGTATTAATGATTCCAATTCCCCGTATTTTTCTCGATAAAATGTTGTCATCCTAAATCAAAACGAAATTTCATCTTCATGCTCAGTACTTGATTGCATTTAATTATATACGTATTTTTCGTCGAGAAACGTCTTAAAAACTTCGACCTCGATGATAACGACAAAATTTCGTAGAATCTTCGATTTCGTTATAACCGAGTTTGACTATTTATAAATGCCTAAAAAAATCAGGACTTGAAAATAACCCTGATACGAAACAGTTATGGAAAGATTAAACCATTTGCGGCAAGGGTTCTTAATCATGTGTCCACGGACCTCTAGGTGGGGAGATTTCATGGGGTTCTTGGATAAGAAAACAATTAATTTTGTTACATTATTCTATACTTTGACATTTGACCCGAACAAGGCCCAGGCTCTATTGCTAATCAGCGATTTCAGCCATTGCTCCGAAGAGGGACGAGACCATATCGGAATTATTCTATACTGAAAAATATTTTTTCAAGGGTTGTGGCCTTAATTTCATTGACGCAAAGGGCCAAACTGAGCTGTCAGTCAAGACTACTAGCTGTGCGAGTGCAGGGCCCGACTAGGGACCCTAGCTGGAGCAAAAGACCATGAAAAAGGGCAACTGGGGCTCGTAGATATGGGAGACAAATTGGTCGGCACTTGGGCCAGCCAGCAAGTCCAAACGAATTCAGAGCTCAGCACAGCACATTGTCGGGCTGGGGGGGGGGGGCCCTCAACGTAGACAGGAGGAGGACCATGTGGATGGATCAAGGGGTCTGAACAGACCAAAGACCCATTGTCCAACATATCAAATGGCCGGCAACTACGAACAGGTAGCAAGGACTCAACCGAGCATTGTGGGAGCCCACCACCAAAGGCTCACTGGCTACACTTTAAGAACCTTACTCGTGGGAGGGCAAGTTAGACTGCGCCGTATAGGCAACTGCAACTGCTCACGAGGCGGCTGAAATTTGAAGGCTGGGCCACGACTGGTCAAATGTCGCGAGGCAAATGTGCGTACTATGTATTATTTGTATATTTGCATACAATCGTTTTCACGGCCCCGCTCAGGGGTTTCGGGTTACAGGTGATCCAGGGAACCTGGGGATTCGAGAAGGGGGACGCATTCACACTTCCGGCACAACTCAGTCGGTAGTAAATTGCCTATGGTGATAGACCAGAGTTGTGCTCGGTTTGAATGAATAACAGAAAGGGTGAGTGGAACGCAGAACCCTTGATTCACGAGCTTCTCGTGATCACCAGAGTCATTTGAAAAAAAAAATCGTCATTTATAGCAATGATGACAAATATTTTCACCCGTGAATCTAAGCATATGTGTAACCACCAGTGTATTGTGAAAGCTAATCTTTTCCCTCTGATCTACGATAATTGGTGATGAAATGCATCGCCTAAATTGGTGATTACCATTCAAACGACGCGTACATTTATTTCGCTAATGTCGTCTTAAAATTTTATAGCCATTTTTTTTTTGTTTGATTCGCTACTCGTTTGGTTGGTGGACCGTGATCGTTGTGGAGTTCTCACGACAACGAGTCGACAACACCGTGATTATATATTATTTTTTGTTCGGACGCCGGATGTCATGGTGCCCTTCCCGATCATACTATGGCGGCCATTCATTAAGGGGGCGGTGGACACCCTCATTATGATCATTCGGCTGAGAAGAAGAAGAAAACCATACTCGTCATGAAAGAGAAGATTCTTCTATTGTTTCTTTAGGTCATGGATATCAGAACGAAAAAAACAATATTTTTAGCTTATGCTGGAAAATAAGAAATTTAGTCTCAATGAAGTTTTTAGTGATACAGTACACGTATAAGGAATTTCATCATCATTATTATTATATCTGTTGTTATTCGTTATCTTGAGAATTTCATATCTTGGGTCTGAATCTTCACCTTGAATTTAATTTTCGGATTATGAATGAGTTTAATATTTTTTTTTTGGATCACGTTACAAATTCAATTAGATTTCCAATTGCTTTCGATTCTTTTTCGAAATACAAGGTGTCCTGTAAGTCCTAACTCTGCCTTTATCTCATCAAAGGTTCGTCGTAGAAGAATGATTCCAATTTTAAAAATGCTCAAAATGTGTTCAATAATCACCCTGCACCAGTTTTGACAGTAAAAATACAGTGTCAGAAAATAAAAAAAATATAAATTTTTATATGGACACCGTCCTAAAACACCGAATCAGAAAGTTGTTGCGCTGTCTATCCTGATGAAAAAAAAAAAAACAAAAAAAAAACCAGCTATTTTCTCAGTGCAATATTCACTGAGATATTTGAATTCGAAAAATGGAGAGAAGTTTTGAAAAGAAACAGCATAAACGAGAGGAAAAAGCGTTCTCCGTTAGTTTATTTCCCAACATTTCTGAAATCAAATATTTCAGCGAATATTGCCCTTACAAACGTGAAATTTGGTTTGTTGTCCTCAGGGAAGACGGCGCAACAACTTTCTCTAATTCGGTTTTTTAGGACAGGGTGTCCATATAAAAATTTGTATATTTTTTATTTTATGACACACTGTATTTTTGCTGTCAAAACTGGTGCAGGGTGATTTTTGAACAAATTTTGAGCATTTTTTAAACTGGAATCATTCCTCTACGACGGACCCTTGAAGAAACCTATTTTTTATTCAAACTTCGATGTAATGTCCTCTTACTATAACGTCTATTTTCCGTTGAACGATGAGGGTCGTTATAAGGAGTGTCGACTGTGATATGAATTAAATTTTTGCATAGTACTATAAATTATCTCGTGATAATAAAATAAAATTTACGAATAATTTTATATATATATCTGATAATATTTTAAATTTTATTTTCTGAAAATGACAAAAATTCTATCAGATTTCTAATTATTTTGAATTAAATTTTTGGATTAAACATTTCCTGACTGTATACTAGAAATATTTTACTTTTTGATTATAACATAATTTTTATTGTGTTTTTTTTAGATTAAACTATTATATAATATGCATTTAATTTTTTGATAACATTTTAAATTGTATTTTTGGATCATATTACGAACTCAATTCATTTGTTGATTTTTTTAAAATTTAATTTTCGATAATAATGCAGAATGTAAATTTTTTAAATCGTACTATTATATATATTTTTATTTTTAGAATAATATATATTTATTATATGTTTTATGGGTTTTTCATTTCAAACTAAATTTTTTTATATGTTACTTTTATGAATGAAATTCTTTAAAAAAAAATTTATGAATCTAATTTTTAGATCTTGATACATATCGGCAATTTTTCTATTGAAAATATTTTCTAATTAATTTAATATTTACAAATAAAGAAAAGTCGAATTGTGAATAACATAATCTTATAAAATGTGATTTCAAAATTCTGATATAACAACAATTTTTTTTATTACTTTATTTTAATTTAAAATATGATTATAGTTTTTAATTTACTTTTAATGGTAAATGCTTCTTTGGATATAAATTGATGAATGCATAATAAAATTTCCATGAACATAAATTGATAAATCCATTTTAAATTGAGATTATTTCGTTAGTTTGCAATTAATTTTTATCCAATTTTTGTTTTTAATAACTAATAAGTAAAGCTCCAGATTATATGTAAATGTATATGTGCGCATGCATTTGCATATTTTTAGCATTAATCAAACGCCGGAAAATCAAAAAATTTTTCAAAATAAGTGCATATTTTTGAAGGTTTGTTAAATCTCAATCTTTTTTTTCATAATTTCTCAAATGAATATTACTTGTAATACTTTCATAATACCATTTCTTTTTTCTCACAGATGGATTTAGTGAATTAATAGAAATATTTGTAGTTTTTCCGAAATATCAACTATTTCATTGTAACGCTATTTCTAAAGATAGCGTCAAAAGCGTGATTTTTTTAGAAATAGCATTGGAATCCTTTTGTTACTCGTATTGACAAAAAAAAGTTATTTGCATATGCAATATATATGTGGAGATATTTTTTTTGTAAATGAATATGCTCTAAGAGCAAGAATGTACGCAAAAAACATATCTGCTTTTTTTTCAATGATGATTTTTTAACGCATATTTTCTCATTTTCGGTTCATATTTTGGCATTTTTAAGGGCATATTTGTATATTTTTGGAGCATATTTCGCCACTTTTTTAGCGCATATAATTCCTTCTCTAGTAATAAGAATTGAAAATTAACAATGAAAATTATTTGAATGGCACTTGAATTCATGTTATTTTTTTTTACATGGTAACAGTAATTAAAATGTTAAATAAAAAAAATAATCTTGAAATTTTGCCCCCTTCCCACCATCAAAATCGTGCCAAAAAGGTAAAAATAGCGGCGTTTCTATCGCTAAAAATAATTTCGCGAATAAAACTTCCTTTAAAACAATCCTTTTAATACTTATCAAGGAAGCACGAAACAAAAGCAATGACATATACTGTAAAGATTAATAAAAAGGCTTGACGAGAGACTGTCCGTCTCGCCAAGTCGACGCCAAATTGCCGCCACGCACGGGTGCACAACCGACACTGCCTTATAATGTATTACATCTATATGCGGCGGCAGCCATTGTCTTCCATCCATTCATTGTGCGTGAGTTTTCACATTGAAAAATGTATATTTATAGATATGAACAAAAATAAAATATGATAACCACACACACACACACTCCGGAAATAACTACTAGTTGCTCCACCTTTTCGTGAAAACCAACATGGAGTGAATTCACCCGAATCCTTGAAAACACACACGATTATTGTACATGCATACTCATGTATCGTTTGATACATTGCGAGCACGATGATCAATATATGGCAGTGATTCCCAAACGGTGTGCCGCGGAAATTTAGGGCAGGGGTCTTCGACCCATATCCAGCGGGAGAAATCTGGCCCTCCCAGCTTTTTTGCTGTGGCCCGTAGACCATTTTTCAAAAATAGCTATTTTACATAGAAAAACCATTAAATTAAAAACAAAAAATTCGTTAAAGAGAGAGCTCTGGACACTCTGAAATCTTTAATGCTGTATTTAGAAACTGCGAGATACTTTCCAGATTCAATAGTAATGCATTTGATACATTAAAAGGGCCGTTGGAAGGTATTCGAGGGGCCCTGAGCCAAAACATTTTTTGAGGCCTGTGATTTCGTACAGGCTACATATCTCGAGAGACCAAATTCGGCATCCAAAAGGTTATATATAATTATCAAATTTACAAAAATGCCAAGAAACACTTTAATGAAAGAAATAATCTTAGAACTATTGAAAAAAATAATTTCATAATTGATGAAAATTTACAATCAATAAAAAAAAAATAGCAAAAATCTCTATATTATAGTAGAAATATATTACTGAAAGAAATAATTTCATATATATATATATATATATATATATATATTGTCAAGAGTAATTTCGGAATCGTCAAAAATAATTTCAGAATTGTACAAAGTATTAATTTATGAAAGAAATTTATTAATTTTTGAAAGAAACAATTTCTTAATTGATAAAAATTTAAAATTAGTGAAAAGTAATTTCAGAATAATCGGGACAAATTTCAGATTTAACAAAAAGAAATAACTTAAAAAGAATTAATTAATTAGTTAATGAAGGGAAGATATTTGCAAATAAATAAAATTCCGATTCAGTTCAGTGAAAGAAATGAATTCAGAGTAAATATAAAGTATTCAATAAATTAGGAAAACCCGGTTTAATAATGGTAATAATGGAGAATAAGACGGTATGACTGGGTGGCCCACGAGCTACGTGGAAAGTTTAATTTGGCCTGCAATGTGTGAAAGGTTGAAGGCCCCCCCCCCCTGCTCTAGGGGAACGGGAGTACCAAAAGCCATTTTAGGGATAAAGTTATTCCTGGCCGGGATATAGTGACACCTCCTTGAAGGAGGTGAATCACGTAGGTGCTAAGTGTGAAGCCGCACTGGGTCACAAAATAGGAGCCATAAAACTAGATTAGAATACATCCACTACGTACAGTATTTAATTTTGACTTTAGGTGCTAACAAAAGAATATCTTGAAATTCTATGATTTCTGCTATAATTTACATAAAATTGCGTGTGCGTTCGTATTTTTTATATGAATATTGCAATAATGTAAGAATTTCTGAAAATTCATACAATTATATACTATATAATGATATTACATTCTCGACATTATGTTACCCGTTATTACATTCCAAAAAATATAATATTGGGGCTAAGGGGCTCCTAAGCATTTTTGGGGCCCCGAAATTGTGAAGACGCCTCTGGCCTGCTATTATTTTCGCACAGATCCCAGTGTCTGTTGAGGACAGGAGATGTGGACCCCTTGAGTGGCTAACATTATCCTCCACACACCCTGGGCCAACATAACTCAGAAGACAAACCAGAGACGCTCTAAGGGGTGTGCGACAGGTGCGGTCGCACCGGGCCCTGCGTTTTGGGATGCCCCGCACTCAAAGTGATGATAATTCCTTTCATAAATTCTGAAATTCTGCATTTTCATCCAGAAAGTAATAATTCTGGAATTTTCTGAACTTTCATCATTTTTAGAATTCTGAATTTTCATCATTTTTAGAATTCTGAATTTTCATCAGTTTTTCCGCAATTATTCCTTTCATTCATTCTGAATTTTCATTAATCCTAAAAGTATTTCTTTAATTTACTCTGAATTTTCATTAAGTCTAAAAGTATTTATTGCATTTACTCTGAATATTTATCGTTATGCTGAAATATTTCTTACATTTATTCTGAATTTTGATAGACGCTAGAGAATTATTTCTTGCATCTATTCTGAATCTTTATTGGTGCTGGAATTATTTATTGCATTACTCTGAATTTTCATGATTTCAATTTTCTCAATTTCAGATTCCCTCTCTCCCACAGAACGTATGAAATTCTGGGCTAAGGTCCCCCGGAGATTTTCAAGACTCCTCTGGCCCGCTATTATTTTTGCACCGGGCCACGCGTCTGACAAGGGCGGCCCTGAGACGAAAGTATCTATGGTGGTGGTGGTGATTGTACTTACGACCGAAGTAATAGTAAATGACCGCATCGAGTCAGCGTGGAGGATAAAACTATCCTTGGTAAAAATCCACGCACGAGCGAGAATGTTTTTCTCTCATCAAAAAAAAAAAACATCTAGCAATTTTTTTTCTCACTCGAAATGTTTAAAACTGCAGTTACGGCTGCCGGTAATGATAGTGTGGTGATGCCACTTTTTTTCTTTTCTTGGCTTATTTCTTCGACTTCACGTCTCGCCCTGCATTTCTCGATACAGTGACCCCTTGCGAAGAAAAAGAAAAGAAACAGTTCCAACACACACACACACACACACACAGGTATGCTATTTGGTTGTGTTGTCCCCCCACTTAATGATAGACCCCAGGGCCCTTCTCGCATCCTTTTCTCAGTGATATGGCAATGAGAGAGTCTCTCTCTCTCTTGTGTTTTTTCCTTTACCTTCGTGGACAATAATGACTCCTTGCAGCAGAGGAATCATGCAGAAATGCAGAGGGCGGTTTTTTTTCTACTTTTGCCTAAAACCATCATTGGGACAATCTTAGGTTAAAAAAAAAGTAATAATAAAGATAGAGGTTGCGAGAAAAAGGTAAAAATTCCCATCTTATCTTGGTGCGGTCACTTTTTTTTGTTGTTTTTTGTCTTTGGAAATCCCATCCTTGTCCCATCATGCTGTCATTACCGCGAGATTTCCATACTTGGCGAATACCAACCGTAACTTGAGTAATCGGATCACAACATTTAGTTTCAGAGGTTCGAGTCTCGGTCAGGGTACCGCTTGTTTCAAGAACCTGTAAATAGCAACGGCTGGACGGATCTCATAATGAAAAATGAACCGATAAAACACCGGTGCTGAACCAATCTGTAAATGTGCCGCGGGCTACTTAAGGGATTTGAAACAGTGCCTCATGTCATTTAAGTGATCTGTGCCGTGGGTCACTCACTTGATCTGTAAATATGGTGAGGGCCAATTAAGTGGTCTAGAAATGTTCCGTGGGTCATTTAAGTGATCTGTAAATGGACAACGGGTCATTTAAGTGATCTGGAAATGTACAACGGGCCATTTAAGTGATCTGGAAATGTGCCGCGGGAGAGCTGAAAATGTGTCTGGGAATGAGCAGTGGACCACATAAGTCCTCTGAATATGTACCACGGGTCACTTAAATGAAATGGAACGTGCTGCGGATCACTTAAATGATCTGTATAAATGCGCTGTTGATCACTTAAATATTCTGGGAATGTGCCGCTGGTAACTTAAGTATTCTGGGAATGTGCCGCTGGTAGCTTAAGTATTCTGGGAATGTGCCGCTATTAACTTAAGTATTCTGGGAATGTGCCGCTGGTAACTTAAGTGATCTGGTTACGTGCTGTTTAGTTCATTTTTAAAACAAAAATTTTAAAGTTTGAAGTCGTTGGCCACATTAGAAAACTCCGACGGCAAAATTTGCCCCGCGGGGCATGGATTGGGCACGTATGTGATAAAAAAATGAGCAATGAGTTTTTTTTTTTGCCAAAGCTGATAGCTGTCGTCGTTATTATTGTCACTTTTAATCACAAAATCCAGAAAATCCCGAACATGTGGTTCGGTATCTTTTGAGAGGTTGAGCTCTGGTGAGGTGTCAATGAAAAGCCCTGAATTCACGGATGGCATAATTGTCCGAGAAATATGGACATCATGCCATACGGTTGGTATACTTTCAAGAATACAGTTATAACGGTTTTAAAAGTTTATTTCTCCCATCCCTAGACTTGAAATATCGAAAAGTTCACATCTCGCACAGACCGAGCAAGGAACTTTCATATTTAAAGAACAACATATCTACATAGCGACTTCATATTTCATTATCTCTTCCTGGTTAGGCTCATTTAAGAGAAATTTAAAAAAAAAAAAAACGCATACACAACATCAAAGTTTCTATGAAATCACGAAAATTATATACTATATATAATATATATTTTTAAAGAGATATTGATTTTCACAATAGCCATCAAAAATATGTATTGAATACTTTTAAATTCGGTATTTAATTTCTAATTTAGTCAATTGACATCTAGGAGGAATCAACTTCATTCATGTGAAAACGATACGCCAATAATAATCTGGCAAGTGCGATTGAATCATCTACACACTTTACAAGGGGTGTGAAACTTCAAGAATAGACTTGAACAAGCTGAAAAGGATCAGTAAAAACAAAGTGATCGAATTGCCAACTGTTACCTCGTTGTGAAATTTGCCTGCTATGGACAGGAATTTATATTTGAACAAGATTATGAAAGGCAGGGGCGTCGGAAGTGTTTTTGACCTGTGGGTGCTTGTCCTAAGCCATAGATTTCGCTATGTAAATAAATTCTGAGGGTGCTTGAACCCGTGCCACAAACCAGAGTCGCCGTTAGGGCCCCGCATTTACGGTAACAATAACTTCTTTTATAAATTCTGAATTTTCATCAATTCTGGAAATTTGCATTTCATCTAGATTCTAGGAAGAAATGCTGTAAAATTCTGGGATTATTTCTTTCATAAATTCCGAATTTCCACCGTATCTGAAATTGCTTTTCCAATGTTCTGAACTTTTCTAATGTTCTGAACTTTTATCAATTCTGGACTTTCATCGACTTTGGAATCCTGAAAATTTTCATCAATTCCGAAACCGTTTATTTCATTTATTCAATTATAATTTTCATCACAATTCTGAAATTATTTCTTTCACATATTTTGAATTTTCATGGGTGCTGGGATTATTCCTTGCATTTGTTCTGAATTTTTATGATTTTAATTTTCTGAATTTTAAATTTCCCTCTCCCACGGAAGAAAAAAAATTCGAGTTAAGGGGCACCGCGTCTGTGTGTGTGGGCAAATGCGGCTCTGCTACAAACCCCGTCTCCGACGACACTGCCGAAAGGAATTCAGAAAGAATCCTGAATATCATTAAAAAATATTCATTCAATGGAATAACACAAAATGAACATTACAAAAAGATTTAAATAATTAAAAAACTACGAACTCATACATATATATAATAGCCATTTTAATTTGCAAACCTACTCTAAAACGAAAAGTTTAACTACAAATTCGCAAGTACGATTATGGATCTTGAAGCGATTGAGACCTTGATGAAACATTAAAACCGAATGTGTAATGGTGAGAATTGAATTCAGAAATTCCCAATATACCACGCATTGCATGGATAACGATATCATTCTTGATCGAAACGTGAACATCGTTTTAAAAAAATACTTCTATTTTGTTTTTGCAAAAAAATTCAGGGATTTTTTTCGTGAAGACTAGGTAGTATTCAGTTCTGGAATCCTTGATTTCGAAACAGTGATTAAAAGATAACACTTTTATACGACCATTTTGTTGAATTTTTCGGAATTTTTTTGATCGTGATTACTTGGACCTGGATAATATGCACTTGCATATTTAGGCATTTTTTTAGCATTAATACATATAAATGCATAAAATCAAAGAATTTTCAGCAAAAAAGTACATATTTTTGAAGGTTTATTAAAGTCGAATTTTTTTTATAATTGTTTCAAATGAATATTGCTTATAATATTTTCATAACAGCGGTTTTTTTTCGCAGTTGGGATTTAGTGGAATTAATAAAGATGTTTGCAATATTTTTCTAAATATCTGCCGTTATATTGTACGCTATTTTCAGAGATAGCGTCGAAAGTGTTTATTTTTTTTAGAAATAGCTTCGGAATTCTTTTGCTACTGGTATTTCGTTTTACTACGACTAACTAGAAATTAAAAGTGTCTAAATAAAAAATATGTACAAGTATTTGCATATGCGGAATGGTGGTGGAATGAATATGTGGGGATATTTTTTTGCGAATGAATATGCATTTTAAAAACATATCTGCTTTATTTTGCACGTTGCTTTTTATAACGCATATTTTCTCCTTTTTGAGCGTATTTTGGAATTTTGAACTTCTTTATGGGATATTTTAGTGCATATTTTTTAAGAGTATATTTCGTGACTTTTCAGTGCTTATAATCCGGGCTCTAATGATTATTGTTAACATCCGAGAATTTCTTCTTTCAAGACAAAGATCTTACATCCTGAACAGTAATTGGCGAATTCGAATAATAAATATGTATTTTTGTAACGGATACTTCTAGTCAGATTGTGGTTTTTCTTCTCTTCCCGAAATTGGCGTATGTGTTAAGCCGCAAGAGTGATTTCATAGGCTTTTTTAGGGTGGGGCGCTTTCGATTGCATACAATCAATCGATTTTTCTCCCTTCTATCACGGAAGTATGATGACGTTCGATAGTACACATAGATAACAGAACAATATGGATAAGATCGTTCTTTAAAATCCCCCCCCCCAAAACATCACACAATGCTTTGAGGTTTCAAGTGATAAATTTGGAAAACAAAATCACAGATTTTTATAGAATTGAAGAGTTTACAGAAAAAATTGTCTAAAAAGTTTTAACTGACGTTTATGAGTTGATAAATTTAATACATAATTTTGTACATCTACTAAATTTTTCACAATCGCGTAAGAATATTTAAGAGAAACTCAACGGTGGTGAAAAATAAAATAAAAATATATACCGTATTTTAAAAATTATAAGAATTGTTTCGACTTTCGAAAAATTTCTAAGAAAATTAATTTCGATGGAGGAAAAATTTAAGAACAATCTTTTTTTTGATTAAAAAAATTATTTTTAAGGACAAAATTTGAGGCATTTAAAATTTTTTTCTTCTGAAAGAAGGATTTCCAAAGGATGGTTTTTCTATTTAGAGAGATTTTTCACAAGGGAAGTTTTTTCATAATCTTGAAAAAAAAAACAGAATCAGAAGATGTTTTTCGATCATTAAAATGCAAAAGCGTTTCCTAATATATTCAAGTATTTGATTTGATTTTTACAATTTCATTTAAACTATTTGCTATTTATTTAAATTAAATTTTTATTGCTCTTCACACAAAGGGATCAATAGAAATTAAAATGAAATCTCTTTTATTCATTTCTTATGTGCTGTAGGAAAAACAACACTTTTAAATGATGCTGAAATCTTATAGGTTATAGTTTTAGTATTTCCTGAAATTACGAGATTTTTTTGCAGAACAGTACATTCTTAAATTAATTATAAAAAAAATTAATTAAAAGTTCAAGTGCAACTGTTGATCTTGAAGGGGATTAAGACTTTAATTAAACCAAAAGACCGAATTTATAATAGAAGATTGAAATTAGGGATGCCCATATTCTCTCTCTCTCTTGATTGCATAATTACAGTATAAGAGACAAAATTTTTTCTTGGTCAAAACATGAAACATAGTGTCTAAAATTTTTATTTTTGTAAATTCATTGATTTTTTTTTTGTGAAGATTAGACTTAGTATCCAGTTCTGAAATACTTAAATAAGAAAAGTTAAGTAAGGAAACATAATCATAGAAAAATGAGTAATCTGGAGCAAATAAGCTCCTTTTAATTTTCGTCAAAAATGTTTCTACGCGATAAAACATGGAATCAAATTGTCTATAACAAAATGGTTTTTTGTAATTCGCCATATTATTCAAAATATTCATAAATATTCACAACTGAAGCACAGACACCCTGTTTCATTTCTACGATAAAAAAAAATTGTAATTTTTTTTCTTCAATACCATTACACGAATAAAATATTGAGATAATAGATTGAAAAAAAAATTCCGAATCAATAAATTTTAAAAAAATTATTTCGGGAGCATGTATTCGATTCGAGACCCTTAACAATTTATATACTGACGGCACTTTGAAGTAACAGGTTAGATAATTTGTTATGTACTAACCAATTGCAAGGAAAATAGAAAATGTTTTACTTTTATTTTTAATTAGAATTAAATGACCTACAAAATAATCCACATGTGTGTGACAATTATTTATTATTTTCATTATGTTTATTTATTTATTGTCTTTCATTATATCATTATATTTATTTATACTAATTTATTGTCTTTTTATTATTATTTTTCCATAATCTGGTAGATAAAGGGTTAAACAGTAGATACCGGAAGTCACGAAACAAAAACATGTAGTATATATAGATATATGTGTAGTAGTAATGTAGTTTATATGTTACACACAGTAAACACGCTAATTTGTAACGTAAACATATAGTAATTACTAACATTTATTTTGATATTAACTTGTAGTAATTACTAACAAAAACATAATATAATATTGAAACAATATAGAATTTTGTTTTCTTACCTTGAACGATGAGAGTGAAACTAGAAACTTGAAGTAAACACCACAAAAGAAATCGATTCATTTTCTTAACACGGGTAAGAGAAAAGTCACACATAAAAATAACAATTCGGTTTTTTGAAACAATGTTGTTTCACATGTGAGTGAAAGAAGGCTTGAAGAGCAGCTGCTCGTGCTCATGTAAAAAAGCAATACACGCAGAGAGACTCACTTCATCCGGTCACCAGCTCATGGACTGAACTGAAACCGGCCCACATCTAACTTTTTGATCTCTCTCTGGCTCTCTACTATACGGGTGTGAGGGTTACTGCTCGATACGACAGCCATCTTTGGCTGTTTTTGGCTTGATTTGCCTGCTGAAGTCGCCAAAATGCGATTAGATATCGATGCACTGACAAGAAAAAGACTTATTTTATTAAATTTCTTTGATACCATTTTAAAATTAAATTTAATATTTTGTTATTATTGTTTCATTTTCAAATTTATTGGGTTGATTTTTTTGTTGATATATTTGGTTTTCTTCAAATATTTTATTAAACAAAACAGAAAAAATACACATACACACATAACATACATAAGCGTTTCTCAAGCTATGGTTCTCACGGCAAGTGGTACACAGACAGACGATAAAATTATTCACCAGTTGGAATTGATGTTAGTAATAATTATATGGGGTCAATAAAAAAATCAATATACTTCCATACTCTAGTTCACCATACATCATCGAGGAGAATACAGAAAATTGCTATCCTAAATAAGAAATATCACAAAATTGCTATCCTAAATAAGAAATATCACAAAATTGCTATCCTAAATAAGAAATATCACAAAATTTTGCCAAATATTGCAATTTATCGCTTTGAAGGCAGTTTGCTACTTTTTGCTAAAATTGCTAAAAATCGCAGTAAATGAAAATGTATTTCACGAAAAAATATTCAAACGATTTAATGACCATATTTCATTGCAAAAAATACGGTAAACTGGGATCTTAAATAATAATCCGTAAAATACATGACATCGCCAGTTGTCATCAAAAACATTGTCAGAGGTAGGCACAATCATCGATCGTAGTTAAAATAATTAAAATTCCTAAAAAGTTTAGGACAAAACGTTAAACCCCTGACAAACAATGTGAGAAGAATATTTACAATTTTTGCCACAAATAATAATATAATTTATATTATGAAAACTTTGCCTGTGTGCATTTACGATTTTAGTAAACATTACAAATTCAAATAAATATCGTTGAAAAAACGGGACAAATGTATAAAAAAAATAAGAGCAACGAAAATTACAGGAATACCTCTTAATACGGGACACAAATGATCCGTCAAATTGTATCAGACATTTACTAGTCCTTGTTTTCAGAAAAAAAAAGATGATGAACACTAACATATATATGGTGCACTACGATTTTAGGACTAATTTTATCAATTATTGATTAGTCTTATAAATTTTATTAATCAATTTCTCTTATTAACTAAATTAAATAATTTACTCAGATTTTAAGGCAAATTTTACGTTGCTATCGTCATTGAATGAATTCCCGCTGCTGGTCACGAGAGAAATAATGATTATAAAAAAAAATTTTTGCTCCTTTTCCGTGAGAAAAGATTTGCGGTTTTCTCAAAAGCTTCGACCGATTTTTGTCAGTCTTGAAATTTAGACTAATTTTGACTTGAATTTGATAATTTAACTAATTTTAAGAAAAATTTTCTTAATTACTCTCAATATTGTAGACCATTTTGTGAATTTACAAATAATATATGTAATTTAACTAAGAACTGCAGTACTCACTCTTGGACTAGTTTTAATTTACCAATTTAACTGATTTACTCAGATTTTAGAACTAATTGTATTCATTAGTTCTGAAGTAGTGGCTTAATTTTAATTTACTGATTTGACTAATTTACTCAGATTCAATTAGCCTAATTTAAATAATTATTCAGATTTTAAAACTAATTTTTTTTCAATTTTTTTAAAGAAATTTCTTGAAATAAGTATTGCATCGGAATTGATATAGAAAAATGCAAGAGTTTTCATTACTTTCATGTTTTTTTTCCAACCACTTTGTTGGGCGGTTTGCCTTTTGGGCTTCTTTGAATTTTGTATTAGTATTTCTTTTAACTACCTATTTGCATACTAATAATGTAAATTAATGTAAATAGATATATTATGTAAATAATATGCTAGAATTTTTACTGAAATTATATTTAAAATATATCAAGCTGTATAAAGAGGGGGAAAACTACGACGAAACTTGTTTTATAGACAAAAAATTGTACTGGAACCATGAGTCTCCGAGGCCAACCACTGCGATATTTGCAAATTTTCATAATATCTATCGAAATTTATCTTTATATAGATACTCCCGAACTCCCTCAAATTTCAATAACTGGGGACTTATATATAAATTGCTATAATTTTAAGCTGTGGGCTTTGTTGCTATGTTAAAATTAAAATTTCATACAGATTCGATGCATTTTGATGCAGTATTACGGCCTCTAATATTGTGCACCATTTTACAACCTGGAAGTCCGGCCCTGCCTTAATACATGGAACCCTCAAATGTAAAGGAAGACTTAATGATAATGAGAGATCTGGTTAAAATTTTCCAGATTAAGCTTGTAAATTGCTAAGCAAACGTTTATAGGCAGATAAGGGGGGGCCTCAGAAAAATCAATTTGAACAGATGATGCTCTTAAGACGGCCCTGGCTCTATTATGATGTAAAGAATTAACTAACATGATATAAATTTATTTCTTAAAAAATAATTAGTTTTCAAATACGTGAATTTATTTCTCTTCAAAATAAGTTTCGACGCCAAATAAAAAATGATCGCCAACTCAAAGTAATATATTTGGGGGTAATTTTCTCTCGTAATATTCGAACTGGAAGTTGTTGCATTGGAGCGTGTATGCAAGAAGAACACAAACACAAGAAGATCATTTTGTTTCGGTGCCATTGGCTTGTTTGAACGTAGAGGCTCTAATTTTTAAGACATTAGGCAATGGCCTATGACCTACCGTTCCTCTTACAAAGGGGGGTCATTTGCGGTGGCGCCGTGAAACATTAAGAAAAGAAAAAGAGTATGTACAACAGACTTTGAAATTATAGGTAGGCGATTTCCTGTGCAACCAAACTTCTACTCTTTTGTCTTTCCGTTCGGAATCGATCTCAAGTTTTCACGAGACATGCTAACATGCAATATCAAAATTGCCACTTGAAAAAAAAACGCGAGATTGCCTAATATCTAATAAATCTTAATTAAGGTAACCGATTACGTTCCAGAGTACTTTTCTTTTAAAATGACACTAGAGTGAATTTTAATTACTTTTTTTAATAGAAAGTGCCCCAAAATATGGTGAAAACAGTAATAAAGTTTGCACTACCTGTCATTTTCTATGAAAAAGTCATTTTCATATGTCAAATTTCAAGCAAAATTCATGTAATATTTGAAATACGATAGCAAAAAATTCTATGAATGGAATATTTTGTTATTTTCATAGCACATTTAGCTAGTAATGGTGCAGGTTATGGAAAAAATTTAAAGGATTGTATGGTATACTCATGTTACACACACACACACTCTCTCTTTCTCTCTCTCTCTCAAATTTGTTAATGAATGTGCAAATTTTTCGAAATTTCATTTAACATATCATGTATAAAACACTGTAATTAGACAAACATATGTGATATACATTAGATTTTAGTTCATAACCTCCACAATATATATAGCAAAATGTCGTATCACAATTTCGTAATGATACAATGAATAGATTTTTAGAAATCATGTTTCAGAATCAAGTAAAATGTCAAAAATAGCATTCTTCATAAAACACGTTAAAATTTTTTATTCACGGATAATTTGTAAGTAAAAACACAGCGGCATTGATGAAATACTTCGCCTCCTTATAAGCTTCTTATTTTAGCATTTGACAAGCTCTCAGATATTTTGTGAAGTAGATTTCTCAATGGAATACTTTTCACTATACCCACGTCCGTATAAACATTCATATAACTGTTTGTTGGGCTATGCAATACCCCTTACTTGATGCCGGGTGCATATCGAAAGAAAGCCTACTTCATTGAAAAAGATATGACATTTTGCCTGGTGTTTATTGATTTCTTCTCTGCCGCGGAAAGGGTTAACTCGGAGGATTATTAAAAATGCATTACGTTACCCACATCACCACATCAAACACGCTCACCAATCGTTGTATGATTCATAACTCGTCAGTGGTGACTTTGTTTCAGATGACTTTATTGCTCACATGCTCACAATGCTATCCTAAAGTGCTATCGGCAGGCCAATTCAAATATATAGGAACTACAGTATATTTCACATTGTTCTTATTCTAGTGATTCTTCACCTTATGTGTTTCACGGACAATAAAATAAAGACCACGGAACCCCTTAACAAAATAATATCCGAATGGATTAATCGTTTTCTCATCCAAGCTCGTGGACCCTTGCAATCTCGCCAAAGTATATATGAATTCCTGGTTAACACAAATCTGGTCTCACGCCTTAACACACCTGGTCTTACACAAATGCAGTTTCTGGGTTACAATAACGTGGCAAGTTAGATTTGGACATTACAGTGTGAGCCAAAAAAGACCTCGTTCGTGGACCACGGCCTCGAATGAGTGTGTGGAAGCATTCTGTTACGACCGATTTTTTAAAATATTTTATAGCTATGATATAATAAATACTGAAGACAACTTTTATTGGCAGAAACCGTTATTAGTTATTCAGAGTTTACTTGGTATGAGAGACTGACTAAATCAGCGTTTCTCAACCTACAGTCCGCGTACCTGAGGTGGTCCGTGACTATGGCACAGGTGGGTCCACAGGCAGACTTGATAAACCAATTCTATTTGACTGAAAAATTATTTAATTGTGAAACTGATATTAGTAGTACCCTTTTGGGTTAAAAAAAAAATAGACATACTTTCGGTGACCATATTTCATCAAGGAAAAAAAAAAGGATATATACTAATTTTCCCATACGGGATATACTTAATTGTCGCCAAAAAATGAAATTCTCGATGAAATTACCAATTATTACTGAAATTAAGGACTTGCAAATCGCAGTAAAAATGAAAACGTATACCACGAAAAAGTGTCAACACCGGGTGATCGCATTTCATTGAAGAAAAATACAAAAAAAATCGGGATCTTGAATATGGCAAAATACGGGATAGCTCTAATTGTCAACAAAAACGATGCCATAAGTCAGCAAAATCACTAATTATTGCTATAATTTACTGAAAAACCACCTATGGGAGTTAAAGGAAGGACCACTGGAAATCGCGGTGGTTTAAAATGCAGTTCCCGGGAAAAAAAATACCATGATGTAATTATAATGTGTGTGACAGTTTATAAACTTATGAAAATTATCTTCATTTACAATTTTATAGCAAATATAATAAATTAAAATGAGAAAACGGGACGATTGCAAGAAAAAGTTGGTTCAACCGGAAATACTGGAATATTCCTTAAAATACGGGCAGTATCAGAGGTGTACCCGGGGGGGGGGCAGTATACCCATGGCCCCCCTATCCCAAGCAGACCAAAAGTTTAAAAAAAAATTATTTCAGTGGAAAAATTGAAATATCGAAAGAAAACACCCAGTATGTGCTACACTAACTGTACGTAACAATTTTTGTTAATTTAAATGCTTTTTGAAGGGTGGTAACTCAAAATTTTTCGGAAAGAAAATTTTTGTGCCCCCTCCAAAGGTCGATCCTGCGTACGGCCCCTGGATCACAGCGGTCCGTCGGAATGTTTATATATTTTACTGGTCCATGTGTTCAAAAAGGTTGAGAAACACGACTTGATGGAAGCTCCAAATAATTCTAACAATTCCATTTCAATAGTTTTGACAGGATGACTGTAGAGGACATACATCTCTAATATATACTTTTGAATACGTAAGTACATAATACTTACTTACGTACATAATGTTCACGGTACCCAATTTTTGCCTTGTTTTGCCTGAAAAAAACATACAAAACCTTTGTGCTTGTGTGCTTTTCGATATCTCGGATAAGTTACAGTTTTTTTCTTCTTTTCCAGTACAGAGTAGGTTCCCAGAATCAGGGTTTATACTCATATCCAGTAAAGAGAAAGCGCAACGTATATTTTTCCCTTCATCTTATATCAGTCTAATCTCGTTTTTAGGGCTTTTCCGCCAGAAAGGATAAGGGGGTAAAAGAGAGGGGTCGGTCTCAGAGAGAGAGACCGAGCCTCAGACCCGATAGATAGTAACACTCCACTCATAATATAAGAAGAGAGACATACATACGCACACAGAAAGAGTGAGGTCAAAATGAAAATACGCAGGATCTCTACAGAGAAGTGTTTTCAGTAAAAAAGGTCCCTTGAATTTTCGTTAAGGAGTATTTTTCAAAATGTGTTTCTTGTTAGATTAGAGATGCCTTTGGGAAGTAAGAGAAGGTCTATATCTCGTGTGTGTTGCCTTCTTGGCTCTTTCTTACAAATTGATAAGGAGCCTAAAAGCTTTACTTTTTCCTCTTTTTTTTTAAATCTTATATGTGCTGTTCTCCTTATTCCTCTTAAGGCTATTTTCTTGTGGATTTTCCTCTCTTTTAAAAATGGATTGGCCAATGAGATTACGACATCTGTTACGAGAAAACAAATTTAGATAATAAGAATACTAAATTGCATCGACTTTAAATGAAAGTGTTATCGAGATGGTGTTCTTTATATACGAGACTGGCAGCACCTGAGAAGTCTCGGATATCATAGAGCAGGGGTGGCCAACTTCTTCTGTTAAGAGGCCAACATGAATGGTCAGCTGCTGACTCCGTGGGCCGCACCAGGGGCAAAACTCTGGCGTATAAGTGCCGCACACTAATAAAATGACCCAAAAGAAAACTCGCAGATCTGTGTCCGCCACAAGTAATATGGTGAAAACTGGCAATTTAGTCGTTAATAAAATTTTACCTGCAATGTTTAAATTTAGAGATGACCGCTTCTCTCTTTTCGAAACGAAAATTGTCATGTCTGGGGGTGAAACTCCTTGTTCATTAGCACAATATGAATCCAACCATCCCATATGACACATTTTTGCTCTGGAATTATTGGGGGTCTGTGTAGCTTTTATATATTAGCCGGTTTTAATTTCGAGGTGTAACCGTGAGTTGGCATCTACTTCGAAAAGGTTTCATCACTGTGAGTAGAAGACCAAATATGCATTCAGCTACAAATACAGAAGCCACAAAAAATCAACTTGGCCCAACGAATTGACGGAAAGAAATTTGATAAAAGGGATAAAAAAAAAACCATAACAAACTTTAAGAGCAATACGTGTGTACGAAAATGCAGTGTGATGAGAACATAGCTAATTACTATTGTCACTAGAAGCAATGAATGTAAATAGTCGTTTAACCAGGTGCCGTGATGATGACTTAATAATGATAAGAAAATAAATTTAATACACAGCAATTTTACCTAGTCGCAGGACGCTCAAAATCAGCCCACGGGCCGCATGCTGCTCGCGTACCCGCTGTTGGCCACTCCTGGGCTACACGCACCGGCCTGGCTGTATCGAGGATATCTGCCGCTGATGTGGACAAAATGCTTGAAATCAATTACTGGCGAGCACATAGTTCAATAACAACCGATAATGCTGCCCTCTCACGCATATTTCACAAATAATTTCGGGATGTAGTAATCAGATGATTACTAAACACTCTCTATTTATGAAAAAAAAAATTAAAAAAAAATTAAATAATTATAATATAATGAAATAATAATTTAAAAAAAATCATCTCCAAAGCAAATTAGGAATCGTCAAAAACATTTCGACGTCATGTCATAAAAACAACTTCATGTTGGCACACAAATAGGGTCCATTGGCTCCCTTCAGAAGAAAAAAGTCCCCAACATGAGGGGAAGGAAAAGAAATTCACTTGAACATGCCCCGACAGTGTTATCACACCTGGATCAGTGAAAGCTCTCACTCTCCAGACAGTCATTCACCCACCATTTTAGGGTTCCCCGTCATCCTTGAAGACTTAAAAAAAAGCATGGGCTTCCCTATCTATATGTACCTTTAAAAATGCCTCCCTCATATCCAAGTAATGGATGTAACAAAAAAAAGAAGTCACTTCTTGTGCATCCCTATTAGAGATACGGAGCCTAGAAAACCAGCGCCAGGCTTATCGGGCCTTTTTCTCTTTACAGACACGAGGAGACATCGGACAGAGCCTGAAGAGATTTCGTTTTAAACAAAAAAATATAGAAGAGAGAAAATTCATTGGAGAGGAAACGACTTCGTCCTTAATATTTTTTACCCTGAAATTCCATTCTGGATAAGAAGACCAGTAAAAATAGCCATTTATACTTCCTAGGGCATGCTCAATCCATGGCCAGCGGGCCAGATGTGGCCCTCCAAGCTATTTGATGTGGCTCCACGACATTTCGAACATAATTTTGTAAAGTTGAACTAAGCGGTCGATTTTCAGATCGCTTAAGTGGCCCGCGACGACACACTCAAGTCACCCACCTCACATTTACAGGTCGCAAATGTGACCTGCGGCACATTTATAGATCACTTAAGTGATCTGGAACAGCACCGTAGGTCGCTTAAGTCAACCTCAGTACAGCTCCAGAGCATGTGAGGGTCCGCAGCACATTTACAGATTAGCTAAGTGATCACGGCAAATTCACATATAACTTGAGTGACCCGTGGCTCAGTTCCGAAGTGGCTTGAACGGCCCGCAGATCACTAATATGATTAAATGATCCCCATCACATTTACAGATCACTTAAGTGACCCACATCACATTTATAGATCAGTCAAGTGGTCCGCAGCATATTTGCAGATCACTTAATTGAGTGGCCTGTGGAAAGGTTGGGCATCCTTGTTCTAGGCCTGAATGAACGCCAGGGGCTCTGCCACCGGACTTATCCCGTTGCAGAGATCTCTTCAAGCCCAGCTTCGTGGCAGAGTCTGGGACAAAGTGAGTGCACCTAACAGTCTCAGTGTGTAGCTAGTGTTGTGTTTGATATTTCAGTGCTGCCATCTATACTTCAAATTGGGAGTGAAGTGTTATGATTGAATATTTGTAACGTTGTAGGCCCGTTGCTCTCTGTAGCGAGACTTTTTAACGGGGAGATCGGCTCGCATTCGCGTCTTGAAGCTGGAAACCACAGAAAACCAACTTCAGCCGACCACCACAGTGGCGCCGGTGGGGCACGAACCCGGTTCCTCGCGATGCGAGTCCGTTACTATGACCACTCGACCACCACAGCGGCATCCTTGTTCTATTTAACTGTTTGACTTTATTCTAACTGAAGGTAAAATTATTCAACCGTTATGATTAGTAAGCCTATTAGTAATAACGAGAGATATGGAGTAATATAGAAATTATATTTTTATACGTTACATGTAGTAACGTATAATATGTAACAAAATAACATGTAGTAACGCATGCATGTTTCACCATCATCGAGGAAAGTGCAATCTTAAATCTGGGAAATCACTGATGCTTCCCGAAAAATGCAGTTCATTACCTTAAATGCAATTTGCTAAAATTGCTAAAGTGAGGTGAAGTAAACGGCGCTAAAATCACAGTAACAAAAAAATATATTGCACGAAAAAAAGTGTTCACAGAAATGATGAGATGACCATACTTCATTGACAAAAATAAAATAATTAAACTAGGATATTTTAAATTCGGTAAAATACGGACATTGCCAATTGTCATCATAAACGTTTCCAGAAATGGGCACAATCAACAATTATTATTAAAATTGTGGAAAAAAAACGTCTAAGGGGCCGTTCATTACGTAAGCAAATTTTTAGAAATTTTTGACCCCCCCCCCCCACTTGTCAGCAAAATTTCGTCATCAGCTCTGCCCCTCTGAATCCTAACTCATATTTTCATAAACGGTGGTTGCTGACGTAAGCATTATCCAAACCCCCCCTCCCCCTTGTCATCAAAAGTCAGCAAATCAGAAACCCCCTCCCCCCCAACGATGATGACGTAATACTCGAACGGCCCCTAACCTGACAAATATGTGAGATACATATCTATATTTTTTGCCATAACTATATATATATCACAATATAATTTATACATTATGAAAACGACGTGTGTGTGTATTCACGACTTTGGTAAATATTCCAAATTCAAATAAACGGGAAAAACGAGATAAATGTGTAAAAAAAATCGGTTAATCAAACAAAATTACAGGAATGCCCCGTAATACGGGACACATGTTGTCTGTCAATTTGTTTCAGACATTTTACTAGTGCTTGGGTTCAGAAAGTTTGAGAAACACTGTTCTAAGCTATTTCATCATATGTGATGCAGCGTTTCACAACCTGGAATTTCCTGTGGTCCGCAACAATAACACATGTGATCCACAGGCAAACTTGATAATTTAAGTCTAAATTTAATGAAATAATATTCAATCGTTGCAATCGATTGCAACTTATGATTTCATGGGCTTCATCTCCAGCTCATATTATGATAAAGTAAAATTGCCTCCAAGTTAAATGTCGCCAAACAAGAGATTAGAAGAGGAGACATACAGCGATGGATATAATTATTATAGCCCAGGCTTAGGCACCTTTTAAGGTACGTATGTCAAGGACATCGTCAACGTCACAGTTTCTCCTTGCTCTCTGGAGTATAAATTATAATCCAAATAATAATTGCAAATCATAACTTGCATATAATGCAATTTATAATTTAAATCTTTTCTACTTTTTTTTTTAGAAATCGGTGAATTTACACAATACGGGAATTACACTAATACTGCAAAAATACGATATTCACAAAATACGCACGTAGAGTAAGTAACCATTACTTAAGTGTCAGAATTTCATAGGCACGGATGAATATTATGTTGTGATTATAAATTTCCTAAAAAACTGAAAAAAAGACCGTTTCAATAATGACCACCACACAAAAGAATTCACCAACATCCTGGTGGTAAGTATACCGTACATAATCGTGTGACTTCCAAAGAAAAATTCCTAAATAAATAAAAGAATTCCACGTTTTTCTATACCGTCCACTAAAAAACAAAAAACAAAAAAACCCAGTAACACCTACTAATCTCAGTCAATCTCGTGGAAATACAAACATACAATATTTCCACAATACCACTATTACGCATATCCGTGCCGCTCTCTCATACCACGTACGCATACGCAGTTGGCTGTCGATGGCGCCAGTTTCGGTTTCAGTGTCTGTCCGCAGTCAACCTTCAATTTTCCCTACATAATTTTTTTTTGTGGGAGGTATCCACGGACTAGCAGGGTCTGTGGGTCTGTCTGTCTATAATATTCGTATTTTTAATGACATATACGGGGATCCTTCAGGGTCGCCATCTTTCTCTCAAACCTGCAGGAAACGTGCATGATTACAGTTGTTTGCCGCATACGCACACACACACAGAAAAAAAAGCGTAAATGCTGGATGGCGGAATACAATGGATTGTTAGGGTTGCCACCTGCTTCCTACGAAAATTGTTATTTTTTTTTTTTGCTTTTTTTTTTCAGTAACAAAGAAATGCGATTTATCCGAACCCCCTCGTCCATTTCATCCAATGCTTTATAATCAAAAACTCTCGCAGCTATATAAATGGCGGGTTGCAAAGAAACTCTCGGTACTTAAAGCCAGGATGTTAGGGCAGCAAAAAAGAAATCGTTAGGGCTATATATATAATCTTCGCTTTTGGGTTATGATTATGTTGAAGAATACTTATATAGCCGAAGAATGATCATGATCATACGTTGGTGATGATGAGACGATTCTTCTTTTGGATGAATCCTGAGAAAGTCTTCGTGGAAGGGGAAATTCTACCTTTTCCCCCATTGATTTTAGATGACCTTCTGCATGCCGACATGAGCCGTGAAAATGACTTACTTTCATCATGAAGTTATTCTGATAGACATTTTTTGTTTTGGGTAATTGAAGAGGGAATGTCAATTTCAGATCCATACTGTGATCATTATTTACCCGTAATTTTCACTTACGCTTATGTGGCTTTAGAATTTAATTTTTAGCTCTTATACGGCCTCATTCGAGCCCGTGGCCTAACATTTTTTTTAAAGAGAATTATAATTAATTCTTATTAGCATGATTTATGGATGTTTTCTCTTAAGAACTAGCCCATGGCCTGTGCAATGAAAAGGATGACGGGATCCTATTACAGTGATGGATCCAGTGTTTGCAACTTAGTTATTTTCAAACTAGATCTGGTCTTTTTTCGGCCATTTAGTTGGAAAAAATCCCATCTGGTGGTTTTTATTGTTGTTTTGCTAGTTGTTCTTTTAGTTTTTTCAAAACATTTTCCTGTGTAGTAGTAGTAGTAGTCTATTATTAAACTACGTAAAAATACGGAAATGTCCCGGGAAATACGGGACGTATGGTAATCTAAATAATGGCTACAATTCATTCTGGTTGTTTTAAGCCCGATTTCTAGTTGTTTTTAATGAAGAAACTAGTTGGAAAATTTTTTGACTATTGGCAACACTGGCCCTCAATCCTAGAGATCAAAATAATGCATTTTCCAATTTTTTGTACTGTAAGTCCGTGTTTCCTTGCGTGTTCCTTACAATGCATGATTACGAAAAAAAAAAAAAAAAATTGAGCCGATAATTTTTTCCAGTTAATGAAGCGTATAGAAGGCCGGGAAAAATATTGCAACAATAGAAAACCCCGGCAGGTACAGCGTAGTGGTAATATGCGTGTCTCCCATCCCGTAGTCCCAAGTTCAAGTCCTGATACAGACAAGAAGAATACGTTTTTCAAGGTTCATCTGTGTGATTTCTGGAATGTTCTCTCAAACCGGAAATACGTTTGATACTGATTTACATACTAGTTTCTGGAATGTTCCAAGAGCCGTATATATTCCGACACCGAGCGATTACTAATGCACTTAATTGTTCTCTCCTGTAACGATTACCTTCACGAGTGTTTGAAGAATAAATCCTATATTCATAAGTATTCCGTAGTATTAAGCCTCGATTAATTCAACAAACTACGTGACAATATTTAAGAAAATCTATTTCGAATTGCACTGCTTATGAAGGGTCTTTTAAAGAGGACGTAAAATCACACATAAAATAAATGTATTTTGAAGTGTTATTACTTTCATGTGTATATACACTGCTCAAAACAATTAGGGGAGCACATGGTTTTAACAAAATTACGCAAAGATGTATACCGATAAGTAACATAAAATGAATCAACCATAATTTAAAGCCTAGCAGGCAACGGAAGAAGAAAACTTCATATGCAAATCAAAATTCATGACGTCAAAAACCAGAAAAAGGAGATAAGGGCAGAAATCGGGATGTTGCAGAAACGTCTGTTTTAATGCCGTAACTGTGAAATTCGATTGCGCAGTATTTTTTTTTTGAGACAAGGTGACTTGAGGATGTCTCAACAACGTGATTTACCGGAATCCATGGCATGGCGTGTTATAGGCAGACTGGAATCCGGGCAAACACAACGTAGTGTCGCGGACGCTGTTGGAGTCGCCAGAAGTGTTGTTGCAAGGCTGTGGAATCGATTCCAAGAAACAGGAAATGTTAGACGTCGACCAGGGCAAGGTCGGCCACGCGCCACTACAGCAACTGATGACCGGTATGTACGGTTAACAGCACGTCGAAACAGAACAGAGAATGCTACGAAGCTGCAAAGACGGTTGTTCTTGGCAACAGGACGAAGGGTGTTCAGCCAAACAGTACGTAATCGGCTTCATGAGGGAGGGCTCTATGCACGTAGACCAATGGTCTGCATTCCGTTGACCCCACGCCACCGTGCGGCCCGAAGAAGATGGGCTGCTGAACATCGAGATTGGGAGCAACATGATTGGAGCCAAGTGCTGTTTACAGACGAGTCCCGATTCAGTCTGGAGTGTGACACCCGACGTGTTCTGGTATGGAGGGACAGGGGCACTCGAAATAACCTCGCATTCGTTCGTGAAAGGTCACAATACAGACGAGCTGGTTGGATGGTATGGGGTGGAATCAGCATAGGCGGACGTACGGACCTGCATATCATTCGGAATGGCACTTTGACGGCCCGAAGGTATGCAGACGAGATACTGCGACCTCATGTCATCCCTTACGCTGGAGCAATTGGAGATTCCTTTGTTTTCCAGAATGATAATGCCCGACCGCATAGAGCTCGTCTGGTGGAGAACATGCTTGAAGCTGAAACAATACAGCGTATGGAATGGCCAGCGTGCTCTCCTGACCTGAATCCAATCGAGCATGTTTGGGACATGCTCGGACGACGCATTGCTGCGCGACCAAGGCCGCCTGTTACTGTCCGAGACTTGCAGATTGCACTTCTTGAGGAGTGGAACAGTATTGCCCAAAGTCTGATCGATAACCTCATCGCATCCATGGCAAACAGGTGTGCAGCAGTCTTAGCTGTTCGAGGAGACCACACGCCCTATTAAAACTCATGCATCATGTCTAAACAGTACTTTTTTTTATCGTTTACATGTAACCAAATTGTTGCCCTAAATGATCTTTTCATGTTTTTTCCATATTTTCAAAGAATTAAAGCTTAATTCCAAATGTTTTTACGTCTTTTTTCTGTATTGCGCATTGATACGCGTGTACTATCCATTGTATGCCAATACGTGGCTGTCTCGCACGGTTTTCTTCACTTTTTTGCTTGCTCCTTGTTTTGAGCAGTGTACATTATAACTACCTTCTTTTTGGGATTCAAACTGCAGAAAAAAAATTCGGATAGCAAACTTCAACGTAAAAAAGAAATGCAAATAAAATATATTTCCACCCTACAGTGCATGATTTTCTTTTTTGACATGTTACAGAAGGTTTACATTTCTTTTTTTAATTGAGGGTTTTTTTCTGCCATCTATGAATGGTTTTCGAACGAAAACGAAAAAATGGAAATAATGAATGTATCAAACATGAAGTTGTCAGTTGGCAACGGGGAAAGAAACATATTTAAAGTGAGACGCGGATCTATTAGGGGAAGAGGGAGGGTGATCACCCAGGGCCGTCATAAGAGCATCATGGGCAAGTGGTTTTTCTGAAGCCTTACCTGGCGAATTCCAGAAAATTTCAAACAGATCTCACACCCACAGTTATTATCACAAAATGTGGTTTTTAAAAAACAGTTTTTTCTGTGAGTTTTGAAAAATATTAAAAATTTCTCTTAAAATGATTGGAACTATTTTCGAGGCCCTTTTTTTTCTCAATAAGTGCTATTTTTTTTTATTTATAAAACACGTGTGTTTTTAATTATAATATATTATAGCGACAGTAAATTTAACAACTTCAATATTATAAATATACAACGTTATTTGAACATTTGACAATTTTTTTGAGATATCACGAATTATGTTCTTGAAATTTTCATATTTCCAGCACTTATACCATACACCGCACACTAAAAAACTACTACATGAAACAGTATATTCAAATACGTTTGATATTGTATATAGTGCTAGAGTTCTCTATGCAATTAATTACGATTTTGTAGAATGCGATAAATGTTTTTAAAATACGTCAATTTTATGAAACAATATGAGGTTTTGCAAAAAATATCAATATATTATATTAAAAAAAAAAACCACTTTAAATTAATTAATTACAAACATATATCTGAATATTTTACTTCATGGCACTACCAGTATCATTCTAAACAACGTGGAAAATTTTCATGTAAACCCCTTCTGTGTGAAATTATGTTTTTCATGAAATGAAGCAACAAAAATACATAATCTTCAGAAAATGCATTTAAAAATTATTTATTGTATTTAAAATCATTACTTCAGATACAATAACTTCTCTCAAGGGCGTAGCGTGGGGGGACTTGGGGGTCTGGCCCCCACCCCGAAATGGGAGAAAATGAAAAAAGGGGGAAAAGGTGGGCAAATCTATTGTTCTATCACTTTGATCCCCCCCCCCCTGAAATGAAAGTGGTACCCCCCGAACGAAATTTCTGGCTACACCCCTGACTTACTACCTACACCCTACACCATAACTGCAAGCACAAAACCAGATCAGTTTTGAATTGAATCAAATTCATTCATTTGGTCAATCAAATTCTTTCAAATGCACTAATAAAACAAGTTTCATTATTTTCACAAAATTTATCATAAGAAATTAAGTCAGTCGCCTAGATTTAAAAAAATTTAAACATTTTAAGGTTTAAAAATTGATTGAAACATTTCGATCAAAATTTTAATTTATTTTATAGGACGAATCTGGTATTATATATATATATATATATATATATAATTAGAATCTTGAATAAATTTCCTAATGAATTTATTAATATCAGTGTTTTCAACTTTTGTACGACTGTGAACCGGTGAAAGCACTTGAAAAATTTTGCTGACCGGTCAAAATAGGAGAAATAATTTTTTTTGTAGACCGGCAAAAATTAAATAAATTAGAGAAATAATTTGCTAACCAGGGAAAGAATAAATAACAAGAACTAATTTGGAAACTAGCAAAAAAGCAAATAAATAGGGGAAATAAATTGAGGACCACCAAAAAGAAAAAATAATAAATGTATGGAAAATAGTTTGCGGACCAGGAAAAAAATAAATAAATAAGAGAAATATAATTTGCGGACCGGCAAAAAATAAATAAATAGGAGAAATAATTTGAGGGCACATTAGAAAAAAAAAAACAAATAAGAGAAATAACTTGAAAACCACAAATAATATGTTCCTTTTGAGGAAATAGATTGGTATTATAGCATATGGTTATAGTGAGATTTTAATTGGCAAAGGAGTATTTATTGGAAAAAAATCGATTTTTTTCTTATTATTTATTTAATACTTATTCAAGTTCCGGTAAAAGCTTTTAAAAGACTAAATAAAAAGAAGGAAAAGTGGTTGAAAACAGAAGACCGTGGGAAAATGGCTTTTTGTTGGTGATCGTGTGAATTGAATTGAGCATTCTCAAGTCCATCCCTGACATTGTTGACTCAAACGGATTCGTGATAGAAATTCCTAGCGAGTATTTCTCGTTCGACGACTTTTCCGCAGAGTTTCTTCGTGAGAGTTTCATTTAAAAACAAAACACATATTAGCATATTTTATGGGATTTGTATATATATGAGGAATTAATTATCGACATTATATTAATTGCCGCATTCGAGGGAAAATATGTTACTGTGTCGATATCCGTGCTTCACGAAAAGTACGTGGGAGTTCTCTTGTGATGCTAAATACGGGAGCCACCTTGGCTCGTGATCCGCTGCTTATTGTATTTGTAATATGTAATTAGTAGAGCCCGGATTATATGCAAATGCATAAATGCATATGCAACTGCATATTTTAGCAAGTGCTTGTACTTTTTACTTTTATAACTTGTTACTTTTTATAGCAAGTGCAAGTAAATGCGTGAAATCAACGGAATTTTTGAATAAGTGCATATCTTTAGCACTCCATTGTACTAATGCCTGCCAGACTATTTTTATCTTTTTATTCTTTAAATTTTTAATCAAATTTCTTGAAATTTTTCAAGAAAATATATCTCACCATAGAGTATTTTTATTTTAGGGCATATTTTTAAATGCATGTTTTTGCACTTCTAAGTACAATGTACATGTGCTCATTTTTGAGCATATATTTTTAGTTTTACAGCATATTTTTCCGTCCTCGTACG
Source organism: Pholcus phalangioides (assembly GCF_987345545.1). Lineage (NCBI taxonomy): Eukaryota > Metazoa > Arthropoda > Arachnida > Araneae > Pholcidae > Pholcus > Pholcus phalangioides. The sequence goes on along the minus strand of NW_028301620.1, from coordinate 5,959,240 downwards.
TTAGACTTTCATATGCATATTTTTAGGTCATATTTCTGCATTTTTAAATACACATTTTTGTACATTTTTTGCGCATATTTTTCATTTTTATGGAGAGAGAGAGGAACCTCAGCATTTTTAAATGCATACTTTCCCATTTCACATATATTTTTCAGTATACCTATAATGTATAAGCCCTTTAGGGCATATAATAATTCATATTTCGGTATTTTAAATATACATACTTCAGTATTTTAAACATACATACTTCAGTATTTTAAATATACATACTTCAGTATTTTTAAATGCATATTTAAGAACTTTATGAATTTTTTTTCGGCACTCTTTCAAAAGCATTCATTTTTTCCATTTTTTCATAATTTTTCATTTTTAGTAATATACTTCGGTGTTATTAGATAGATTTATTTTCATTTTTTGCGCATATTTTTCATTTCATAACACATCACGACAAATGTAAAAGATTTTCTTACTCACAGACATGCGTACGAAACTTGCGTACTTCTTGAAATTCATAGAATGCTTTCTCGCTCTTAGACATGCGACGGGAACTTCCGTACCTCTAGAAATTCATGGGGTACTTTCTTAGCACTAGAAATTCTTTCGAAGCTTGCGTACCCCTAGAAATTCATAGGAAAATTTCTTGCTCCTTAACATGCGTACAAAATTTTCGTACCCACCTAAAATTCGTGGGATATTTTCTTTCCAATAGGCATGCATCCGAAACTTGTGTGTACACTTAGAAATTTAAGAGATACCTTCTCATCTTTAGAAGTGCGCTCCTAGAAATTCATACGAGTCTTTCTTACTACCAGACGCGCTTATGAGGCTTACGTACGACTAGAAATTCATAGTGGATTTTTCACTCCTAGACGCGTGTAAGAAGCTTGAGCGCCTCTAGAAAGTCGTCGGAGGATTTCTTACGTAGACTTGTCATTTTTCCTAGACATGCTCACGTAGTTACATTACACTCCTAGAAACTCGAGGGAGAATTTCTTACTCCTTGACATGTGAATAAAATTTGCGAACCAATTTAAAATTCGTATCTAATCAATAGCCATGCGTCCGAAACTTGCGTACACCTAGAAATTCAAGCGATACCTTCTCATCCTTCGACGTGCGCTCCTTGAAATTCATACGAGATTTTTGCTACTAGAAACGCGTGCGAGGCTTACGTAACTAAAAAATTCATAGGAGAACCTATGAACATACCTTTAAAACCCTAAAAATTCATAGAAGACTTTCCACTCCTAGATACACGTACGAATCTTGAGCACCTCCAGAAAGTCGGACGTTTCCTCACGTCGACATGCTTACGTAGACATGACATTTTTCCTAGGCATGCTTACGTAGTTTGCGCAACCCCTAGAAATTCATAGGAGATTTTCTCACTCCCAGAAGATACGTGCACGAAACTTGCATACCCGTAGAAATTCGTAGGAGAATTTCCACTCCTAAACACGCGTACGAAGCTTGCGTACCCCCTTAAAAATTTACAGGAGACTTTCTTACTCCTAAATAAACGTACAAAGCATGTGTACACCTAGAAATTCATGGGGGACTTTCTTACAGACATGTGTACGGAGCTGTTGCCCTACCTCTGGAAATTCATAGAAGAATCATACGCTCAGGCATGCGTACGTGATTTGCGTACACCTAGAAATTCGTGGGATAATTTCTCATTCTTAGACATGCGTCTGAAACTTGCAGGCCCCTTAAAATTCATAGGAGAACTTTTTGCTTCTATACACGTGTACGTGGCTTGCATAACCCCTACAAATGCGAATCTGGGTATTTCCTATTAAAAGACCAAATGTATTTGCGTACCCCTTGAAATTCATGGGAAATTTTCTCACGACTATACATTCGTACAAAGCTTGCGTACCCCCTTGAAATTCACGAAACCTTCTTATACGCTTATACATGCGTGCCCATTCACATTTATTGGGTACTAACTCCCCTTCTAGAAATGCGAGCCCATTCATGTCAAGAAATGCTCTGACATAAATATTTCCCTATTCCATCAAGAAGAACGGTTTTTCCTCCTAGATTTATAGGGTCGAACGTTCTATTAGTTTGGTATGTCATAACTATTTTATACGCGTAATGTGTAAATTGTTATTACGTTTATTATTATTATTATTGCCTGCAGGAGAAGGAAGGAAGGAAGGAATGAATGAAGGCATAATGGCGGCTACGACCTGTATGTTAAAAAGTGAAATATAAATAGAAAAACAAAAAAAACATTGTAAAGATGGCGAGTCGCGACACATAGCACTTGTGTTAAAAGCATTCTCTTGTCGCATCCTAAAGTAAAGAAGAAGAAACCTTTTAACCATAACTTCCTTGGAATTTCTTGCCTGAAGGCAAAGGAGAGATGGACTGCTGCAAGGAAGCTGATAGCCGTTATCTTCTCTCGTCCACAAACTTCTTACTTATTTTCTCTTTTGCGCCACCCCCCACCCCTCTTCCTTAAAGGACACGCATGGCTCTCATGGCATGGCATCCATGAAATAGACATGACGCTTGTTTACATTCTGTATACCAGTGTTTCTCAACCGCAGGGCCGCGGTCCGGTACCGGGCCGTGAGTGATTCACTGTTTCATTTTGCTACATTTTTTGCTATATTACTCGTGTGTATGATTGTGTGCCTTCCATTCACGAAAAAGAAATAAACTGGGTTGCGGGCATCCAAAGATTGAGAACAATTGTTATATAAGTGCTATTCCGTATGATTTGTTAACTGTTCATGATGAAGAATAGAATTTTGTAGATCAGTGTTCTTCAACCAGTAGTCCGCGGAACAGTGCCGGTCCGGCAGCGTTTCCTGCCTGTTCCCGAGACGTTTCGGCCTATTTTACATAATTGAATATTACTCGGTCTCCACATTTTTATTCATGTCTTTGCCGTCAGCAGGTCTGCGAATTATCTATCCTATTACTTTTTTTTGCCGGTCCGCAAATTATTTTTCACACTAATTTATTTTTTGACGTCCATAAATTATTTCTCCCATTTATTTATTTTTTATTTGCCGATCCGCAAATTATTTCTTCTATTCGTTTATTTTTGCCGGTCCAAAATTTTTGCCCCATTTATTAATTTTTTGCACAGTCTGAAAATTATTTCTCTCATTTATTTGTTTTTGCACGTCCTCAAATTAATTTTTTGCTACTCCTTCATTTTTTGCCACTTTTCACTGTTCGCAGTTGTTGAAAGGTTGAAGAACACTGCTCTAAATCAAATGGTCCTGTACCTGTGATCATAATGCGGTTCTAGGATATCTTAAGGCAGCGTTTCTCAACCTATGGTCCGCAACGATATCGGTGGTCCTCAGGCAGACTTGATAATTTAACCGTTGTAACTGATATTAGTAATATCCATATGGATCAAATAATTATAATTTTATTTTCATACTTAGGTTTACCATACACGATTCATACACGGAGAATGCAGGAAAATTGCGGTCCTAAATACGGGATAATACTGAATTTTGAAAAAAAAATGCAATTGATTGCTTTAAATGCAATTTGCAAATTGCTGAAGAGTGTGGAAATAAAGGGTTGCTACAAATCACAGTAAAAAAAAAAATGTATTTCACGAAAATATATTCAAATGATATGATGACCATATTTCATTGAGAAAAAATTCGGTCAACTGGGATCTTAAATAATAATCAGTAAAATATGGGACATCAATAATTGTCAATGAAAACATTGTCAGAAGTAGGCACAATCTCCAATCGTAATTAAAATTCCAAAAAAAACAACAAAAAAACAACTGAACACAAAAGGTTAAACCTGTCAAACATGAGACATGGATATTTATAATTTTTGGCAAAATTATCATAATGTAATCTTTTTTATGAAACGCTATGTGTATATTCACGACTTTAATAAACATTAGAAATGCAAATAAAAAATATCGTTGAAAAAACTGGACAAATGTATAAAAAAAATCGGAACAACGAAAATTGCAGGAATGCCCCGTAATACGGGACACAAGTGGTCCGTCAAATTGTTTCAGACATTCTACTGGTCCTTGTTTTAAGAAAGGCTGAAGGGGATCCATGAGTGAAAATCAAGAAGAAGGGGGCCGCGACAAGTGCTATGCCACGGGTCACTTGAATGATTTGTAACTGCACCGCGGGTCACTTTAGTTGTTTGGAAATGTGCCGTGGGACGCGCTGATTTGGGAATGTGCTGCGACACACTTAAAAGCTCTGGAACTATGACGCAATTATCTGTTATTATGCCGCGGGTCACTCAAAGATCTCAGAATGTGGTGTGCGGGCCGCTTGAGTGAATTTTATATCTGCCGCGGGTAAAACCGAAGTATCTGGAACTACATCGCCGGCGAATTACTATTTCCTTCATAAATTCTGAATTTCCACCATATCTGGATTAGCTTTCATTTCAGTAAATTCTAAATTTTTGTTCACTCTCGGGAATTCAGAGTTTTCATCATATTTGTAATTCAGTTCATTAGTTCTGAAACTATTTCTCTCATTTATTCTGAAAACTTTCATAAATCCTAAAAGCATTTCTTTCATTTATTCTAGATTTCCATGGGTGCTGGAATTATTTCTTGCATTTATTCTCAATTTTCACGATTTGCGTTTTCCGAATTTTCGACCCCCCTCACAGAAGTAACAATTCGGCCGTGAAGGCGAGCGGCGCTATTAGCTTTGCACCAGGCTCCGCGTCTGGTAAGGGTGGCCTTGATGGGTTGAGCATGTATGATCTAGAACCAAGGTTTCTAGAATATATAGAACAGTGATCTAGAATGTACAGTGGACATGGAATAGTGGACTAGCACAGTAGAATGAACAGTGATCTATACATAGAACAGACCTAGATTCTAGAACGAGGACCCGGAATCAATCATATTTGAAACATAATTTTACACGAAAAATTGCTAAAGAAGAGCCCGTGAAAAACTATGACATTGGGAACCCCCCATCCTCCAACCTAAAGCCTATTTCAAGAAATGGGAGTGAGGCTGGATTGAGGAAAAATTTTGAAGTTCATAGAAAGTGATTGTAACAGTATTTTTGGGGGAATTTGATTGTATGCCAAGCCAAGCTGTTGTTTGGATTAATCGGACTTTGTCGAAAGAAAGATACGCCGCCCCCCAAGTAAGAAAGCTGGCTCCACATGTATCACGTGTATCCTCGAGATTAGGTTGGAGAGAGATGCTGTTTATAGAAACAACAACACCAAGTCTCTTCCTGCTGTAGTCTTTGTGGCGCGACTGTTTCCTCTTTATTCCAGATAATCCCCACCAATGAATACGTATTAGGCCTATTGCCAAATGTTGAAGAGTTTCATCATATTTGTGCCACCCCCCCCCTCCGATTGGAGGTGTCATCAGGGGCCCCCCCCTCGACACACGGAGTCACCATTAGGGATGAGCGACAGGTGCGGTCGCATCGGGCCTCGCACTTGCGGTAGGTTATTTGAGGCTTCGCCCCCCAATGGTGAAATTTTTTGCATCGATTCTGAGTTTTCTTCAAAATTCTGGCTTTTTTTTTCTTCCTTACTTCCCAATTTTAATTAATTCTGGAATCATTTCTTGAGTTCATTTTTAATTTTTTTCAATTTTGGAATTTTTTTTCTTCCGTTTATTCTGAATTTTCATCATTTCTGGCATTTTTTCTTCCCAAATTCTGAATTTGCATCGATTCTGGAATTTTTTGTCTTCCATTAATTGTGAATTTTTGTCAATTTTGGATTTTTTTTTCTTCCATTAATTGTGAATTTTTGTCAATTTTGGATTTTTTTTTCTTCCATTAATTGTGAATTTTTGTCAATTTTGGAATTTTTTTCTTCCGTTTATTTGTAATTCTCCTGAATTCTGTAATTTATCTCTTCCGTTAATTCTGAATTTTAATTAATTCTGGAATCAAAACACACACACATTTCTTTCGTTCATTCTGAATTTTCTTCAATTTTCTAGAAATTTTTTCTTCCGTTAAATCTGAATTTATATCAGCTCTGGAATTATTTTCTTCCGTTTATTCTAAATTTTCCTTATTTCTGGTATTTTTCTTCCAAAATTCTGAATTTTCATTGATTCTGGAATTTTTTCTTCCATTAATTGTGGAATCAATTCAGTTCAATTCTGGAATTTTTTCTTCCGTTAATTCAATAAATAAATAAATAAATAAAAATAAAGATTGACCAAAAAAAGTGACGGTGTGCAAGCATTAGAGAGACGAAAAGAGTGACTTTTAGCGACAGAGGCGTATTTAGAGGAGCAGGTTTGGGGGGGGGGGTCTGTGTGGGCCTAGTGCAGGATTTCTGACAAATGAGTGGGTAGAATAACAGAAGAGCGGCAAAATTTGTGTGGACCCACGAGTGGCAAAGTCATAAATACACCTCTGTTGGCAGAGCCGTCTAAGAGCACCATGAGGCCCCCGAGCTAAGTAATTTTTTGGGGCCCTACCAGAAAATGCATACTCCTCGAAAATTTCAACTATATTTCATTTTTATGAAGCGCTTTTCTTTTGAGGCCCACTCTGTCTGGCAGTCACTCATTGACTGGTTCTTTGCTTTCTTGGTCACTCTTTTGATCTGCTTGCGCACTCTTTGTTCACTTACATGCTTACAAACCCAGTGGGTCACTCGTTTTGTCACTCACTGACCTTAAAGCAGGCATCTTCAACCCGTTGCCCGCGAGCATCACGGTACTCTCTCAACTATCCAAAGTGCTCGAGGCTTGTGTCCGATTTCATGCTCGCGAGCACTTGATCAATGCTCGAATTAAAAAACTGGTACGAATGGATTCAAGGATTGAAATTATCCTGATTTTATGCATTTCTATGCTCAACTTGTCGTAACGGTGCTCTTCTTTTGATGATGGGTAATCATCAAAAGAAGTGTGAGTCAATCATCAGTGCTCGCGACTGGAGAAAGATTGAAGACTTCTGCTCTAGAGCATAGTTTCCCAAACTTTTTGTTCCATCGCCCCTTGTTCAAAAATGTTTTCTTCTCATTGCCCCCAACTCAAGCTGACCCATAGGATTTTATACAAAATCCAAAGCTTCTACTGCCTCCCCCCCCCCCCGGACCTCTCCATTGCCCCCAGGGGGGGGGGGAGAGAGGTAGAACCTACTGGTATAACATAGAATATTATGGGTACGTTTGAGTTGGGATTGTTCAGAGAAAAAAATTTCTGAAGAAATTTTTGGGGGTGATGAAGAGCAAAACGTTTGGGAAACCAAGTTCTAGAGCAGTGGTTCTCAACCTTTTTGAAACCGCGGCCCGGTTTCCATAGGCTGAGATAGACTTGGAAGTCTGGGGGTCATTATTGTTGGGGGCTGCGCGATGATGATGATGATGTCAATTCATATATACATACTGTATTTACATTAGCTGTTCCAGACTCTGCCACGAAGCTGGGCTGGAAGAGATCTCGGCAACGGGATAAGTCCAGTGGCAAAGTTCTGGCGTTCATTCATTCATTGTATATACATTAGATCCACCTTTGACGCTTGGGGGGGGGGGGAAGGGCAATACGGCCCCCCCCCCGTATCTCCGCCCATGCCGGTTTCATTCATCTTTGCGAGTCGAAGGCTCGGTCAAACACACGAACAACGGAAAATGAATGAGGAAAAATGAAACGGCTAATCACTCGCTGCCCGATATGAATGATATCAGAGACCGGTACCGGGTCGCGGCCGAGAAACACTGGTCTAGAACAGTGTTTCCCAAAGTGGGTAATATCGCCCCCAATGGGCGATGGAATGGTCCGCGGGTGGGACTAAAGAAGCTACGGATTTACATAGGATCCTATGGGTTCAATTGAGTTGGGGGCGGTGAGAGAAAAAAATTTCGGAAGAAGGGATGAGATGGAACAAACAGTTTCGGAAACTGAACCTATAGGATCCTGTGTTATATCCCCAGTTTCTATCGCCCCCCCCCCCTCCCTCCGGACTATTCCATCACCCACCAGGGGCGATATTGCCCATTTTGGGAAACACTGGTATAGACAGAGACATATTAATGGCTTTACCAATTGGGAGCTGTAAAATATTTGCCAATTTTCTCACATTATAATAATTTTCTTGACCACAAATTCGCCGCCACTCCGGACTTGCACATTGTATTATGAATGTGCTGCCATCTAGTTTTTTTGTATAACTATAGATATTGATGCAATGAAATCGATTTTCTTGCACGAAAACATTAAGAGATGCACAATATTTGTCAAACGTTGTGGGGGGTTTTGAGGTTTTTTACTCAATAAAGTTTTTACAAAATGAACGATTTTAAAGGATGAGAAAAAATTATAATACAGCCTGGTCACATTCACATTGCCACACTACCGACACGCATGCACAAACACTTGTATTTTCCTCATGGACATACGACGCATACCCCCCCCCCCCCCAGCGTCAAAAATGAAGTCTACTGATCTAATGCTTATATATGAATTGCCATAATCATCATCATCGTGCTCTCCCCCCAGACTTTCAAGTCTATGTCCGCTTATGCCCTCCCGTAACATCGTCCTAGGTCCGCACCTGATTGACACGGCCCTTATTGTAATTATTAATTTTATCACTATACGTCGCGTTGTAAGATATGGAGGGCATCTTTCTCACCTAAAGGATCATCCGGGTTCGCACCGGGACTGCCAGCATCTTGCCAATAGTAGTACGAGAACTGGTACGGGCCGCAATAATATTGATAATAGCCGATGTTGGTGCAGCCTATATCAAGCTTACAATCGGAGCTCGCCTAAATTATAAAAAAAAAAAAAAAAAAAAATCTAAGGAATAGAGAATACTAATTCAAAATAATAATTAATTGAATAAATAATTCAATCCACGTGCGGGCCAAATTGAAATTTTCCACCAAGCCCGCGGGCCACTGTACAGTGGTGCGGTATTTAGAATTGTAAGATTGTACGCAGATTCACAAGGACAGTGCAATGCCGTCTTAACGAATGGGCCAAAGGACCCAGGACAGTCTTAAGTGTATCATGGGCCAAGTGATTTTTCTGAGACCCTTCTTGGCAAATTTACATGCTAATTCTCTAATTTCTGCCAAATCTTATTTGTGAGTCCCATCCCCCCCCAGGCCGTGCCAGGTGGGCCCATGAGTTAAGACGGTACTGAACGGGCCCCAATTGGGGACCCAAAAATATATTTTTTTCATTCTGAAAATATTTCTTCCATTAAATACAAATTTTTAATTATTCTGCAATTAATTCTCGCACCAATTCTGAATTTATTTTTCTGTTACATAATTCTAAAATTACTTTCACAAATTATTAAAAATAATTTCTCTTTTCAAATCTTTACTGTTTCTAAAAGTAATTTGAAATTATACTTCTTTCATTAACTATAAATTATCATTTTTCGTTAGTTCAAGCTGCCTTTCATTATAATGAAAATCAATTATGAATTATTTTTCATGTAGAATTTTTTAAAACTAATTATGAAATTAATTCTTTTAATATATATATGACTAGCTATAATACCCGGCGCTGCCCGGGTTTTCTTCAATGAGGCTTTTTTGGATCACGTGATATCTCCCTCTCTTTTTCTTGAGGGACATACAAACCGTGTCCAAGTTAACCAATATAGCGACTTCGCGATTCATGAAATAATTAAATCTAGATTTCCAGAAACGTAGAAATGAATATATATTTTTCCTTTTTTAAGGGGTGCTAGGTATTTCGATAAACCTCCACCCCCTGAACTTCAAGTTACCCATCTTCATGTTACCCACGAATTCATGTAAATAAATATCAAAAGACAATACAGAGACATTAATTTTCATGCTTGAGAAAATATAAATAAAAAGTTGAAATCAATGTTATTGCGTGGATCTCAACTCAAAAGTAGGTTTTGGCTAATCACTTCATATTTAATCTCCTGGGCTTCGTACATCTCTAAGCGAACTCAATATTTCAAAAATCGAGAATTCAATACAATTTTTAAAATTATTGATGGGGCGGAAAATCCCACTAATTTCCGCATTTTTACAGTAAAATCGACAATTTTAGCACTGATTTCTATGAGGATCACCCTTTTCCTGACTCTCAAAGCGATGCTGATGATGGTTATGACGTCTATTCAAAAAGCCTCATTACTGAGAGTATATTGAAAATGTGGCAAACCATTATAAAGGCATAAACTATTATACATATACTAACAGGATTAAAGAAGTGACAAACCATTGTAAAGGGATATACACGTCTGAAACGCATTGCTAGGGAACCACGGTAACCAAAGTAAACGTTCGGAAAATGATTGTTGAGGCCCAAAAACCATTGTTGCCGGACAGTTTTTTGCCCATTTGGGGCATTTGCCCTGGTCTGACGAAATTTTAAAGTAGCCTATTGTTCAAGTCGGGTCCCATTTGGCATATATGCAAAATTTGGCGACGATCGATCTAAAATTGTAGTTTTGTATAGAGAACATACACACACACAGACAGACAGAAAATCAATTTTATATATATAGATAACGAAATTATTTCATCCAATAATTCTATAAATTTTATATTTAAAAAAAAAAAATCGAATATATTGATGGAGGTGCTATCTATATAAAATAAGATGGTCGCATTCATTATTTTGTCCAGTCTGTGCTGCCATCGAATAGAAAGAAAAACAGACGACAAATATTTTTAAATGCAACTTTTATTTGATTGGTGCTGCCATCTATTATAAACTATACAAAAACAAAAGACTAGATATCAGATTTTATTTCCAATTTCTGTTTTTTACAAAATTTTTATTATTTCGCAGAGGTGAATGCAGACCCGCACGCATTAATATGGCAACGAAAATTTTTGCATATTCCCGCATCACTCACATCACACTCCCACCTTTGGGCCCCCAACGGGGGAGGGGGCTCCAGGACAATTCTTGCGAGTTTTTTTTTTTCACACAACAAATGTACTATAATGGGACAGTAAAAAATATTATCAGAGGCCCGCCGAAGATAGCAGACTGTAGCCTCTTCTACAATATGTTTGGGCAGGGGGGGGCACCAAAGCAGTGCCGTCTTAACGCATGGGCCCACCCGGGCACGGCCCGGGGGCCCTCGATGCTCTTAAGACGGCCCTGCACCAAAGTTCAAAGTCTAGTAAAATGACCTATAAAAGTTCTTTGGAATCGGCAAATCTCTGGCAACGATTTTGAGAAGATGAGTAATTTAAACTATAGAGAATAGTTAAATATTGTCTTAAAAATCAATGAAGCCCTCAGTGTCACAGAACGATAACGCACCCCCCCCCCCACCCATATAAAAGTGGGGTGGAGGGAAGCACGGGCGGAGAGATACGGGGGCGATGTATCGTTTTTCCCCAGACTTCCAATTCTATCTCCGCCTCTGCCTTTCCTTCCTATGCCAATCCCAGGCAATTTGCAGGTCGGAAGATACTCTGCAAAGGCTAGGAACCGACGAAAACGTTCAATTCTGGTCTGGTCTGGACATGCTGTTTTGCTGTCTTGGTTGAGCATACGCTTGCACACTGGTTATTCACATGATTGCTCATTGTTTTGGTCATTCACATGTTTGCGCGCCCTACAACTGAATCCTTTTGGGACACTCTTAAGGCGATCTAGGCCAATCTTTTGTTCTCTCTGATCTGATCTCTTGTCCTCTAGGTCACTCACTTGCTGTCACACTGTTTTGGTCACTCACATGCTTGCAAATTTCATAGGTCACTTACCAACCTGGTCCCTCGTTTCTAGGGCATTATTTTGGTCATTCACGTAATTGAGCACTTTTTTTGTCACTCTTATGAGCGCATATGCTCTGGGTCACTGTTTTGGTTTCAATCACGTGCTTGCAAATTTGCATCAATGACTGACTGCCCTAGGCAGGATCATATGTTATAACCGTAACTTCAACCACCCCTCCCTGGAACAGTTCATCGCCCCCGGGGGCGTTAACGACCACGTTGGGAATCGCTGGTCTAAATGGGAATCACGTTGGGAATCAATGGGAAGACGAATGATATCACTCCTCAAACGCATAACAGATATTCCCCAACTGAGTCTGGATTCTATCACATTAAGCAGCGTGCTCTGTAGTAAATATTTTAAAAAACCTGAATTTTTTTCCTTCTGAATATCTTAAACGGTAGATTTTTCCGATTTCATGTTTTCCATTCAATATTCGTACTGGTGCTTTTTTCGTTCTAGCTTTTCAAAAGTAAAACCTTCTCACGTATAAATAAAGCATCAGGTTTCTGTTTGCATCTTGTACCTGTTGCATCAGTGAGTTTTGCTGCTCGTTCAGAAATTCACTTTGAAATTCACTCAAAAAAAATAGAGCGTTGGACAAGTTCTAAAATACTACGGATAATTGTACAGCGCCGAGAAATGAAATGAAGAAAATTCTTTCGATCACAAAAGCTGTGACTTCCTGATTAAGTACATTGGTGCACACGATCGCTATCATTGCTTCCCAGAAGCCCGAACATCACAGTCGACACCAACAGTAAGTGGTACAAAAGGAAATAAAGTGGCTGATGCATTAGAAAAGGCCGAAACAGAATTTGAGTAACGAAATAACACCTCAAAAGTCCCCGGATGAAAAGAAAAAAATCGGCTCATATGTCCGGATTATGAATCCGTCCGAATTATGGGTGTCCAGATTTGGGAGATCCTACTGCACCATTTTAATGGTGCATTTGCACACCGTTTTGTATATTTGGCAGCGTGTGCTTAACTGTGTATTTAAACTGTTTTAGCAGCACCTCGTAGAGATAGAAGGCCTCCACAGTCTGCTTGTGACGTCAGTAAGTAGTCCATTTTCCCTCGGAATATTCAGGGGGAAAAAATTCCCTAATTGTGCCAGTATCATCGTTGTTAGGAAAAGAAATGATCGGGCTCAGAATTATCGATTTCTATGCTTCACATCCAATCACTATGCGGTATTTGTGAGCCAATCAGGAAGATTATACGCCAAAATAAGAAACGGAATAGGATGCTGTGTTTCAAAATGTGGCAAACTTACTAGGTAGACTGAAAGACGTTTATGGCAAACAGTGCAGAGGCCTTCTATCTCTAGGAGGTGCTGGTTTTAGTCGATTATTTCTCTTTCTTTAGTTCTCATTCATCAGCATATTTTATGCCCAATGAAGTCCAAATAAATGTTCAAATGAGAAGTGCCCAATGAAATTCTACGCCTTTAACCTAAAGGAAGTGCCACGACACAGCCCCTTCGGTTTCTTTTTTTTTTCAACGTAAATACGGCAACGGCTATCGTAGCCTTGTATTGGATGGCCCGGGTTTGAGCTCTAACCCAGGAGTCCCGTCCTATCGCCTCCACATCCAATACTTATTTAAAGTCACTTCGAAACCCCAGCCTTCCACCCAGGTGTAGATTAATCACAGCAATCCAGAGGAGATTACCAACACACCTATATAAGGCGCCCGCCCCTTCTATAGGTGGTGTTGGCTCTACTCATCCCGTCCTCGCCATTATACACCTCACCCTGAAATCGCACGTGATATAGACTGTTTGGTTCTTGTTGAAACAAACTGACAGTGACAAAGTGGCGAAAGGGACGTCCGTTTTAGAGATATCCCGTTCGAATCCCTCCACGCATACACACGCATAGAATGTTTTATTCATTTTAGTTTGTTACGCATTTAATTTTAATTATTATAACTAAATTTTATTTATTTTTAATTATTGTTTTAACTATAAATTTTATTTTATTATTGTTATTATTATTTTTTTGTTGTATTTGTCCAAAGGGCCCTCTATACATGAGCATATAATCACCAACACTCAATCAAAGTCATCTACAAAACAAAATATCCCCCCACTGTACACCCAAATGACTTGCGCATTCCGAAGGAGTAAACTCTCCACTATACCCACACCCACCAACACTCTGAGAAGCACTGTAGACCTTGTTCAATTTGAAACAAACCAGTTAACGAGAAGCATCGAGGGAATATCCGTCGAAAGGTCTCGAAATCCATGTCAAGGTACCCAACCCATTTGTTTCTAAATAAATTGAATTCGAACTGATAATAAATTATTAGGACCTTCCTATTTATATATATTTGATGAAATTTATTTTCTTACTGTTAACAATCAAGTATTCAGTCAATAGTGGAAGATCAACTTGGCAACAATTGCTCGTTTCATCCACTCTTTGATATTTACAACAATGATAGTATTTGTATTGCGTTTAATCGGTGTCGTTCTGAAAATTGAAAGTCACAACAGTCTTTTTTCATGTTTTACTTGTTAATTTTTAAGCGATTGTTAAAATTTCCCAGATCCGCAATTATAACTTCCACAAAGAAAATCCCTAAACTATCTAGAAATTTTCACCTATTTTTCAAGAAGAATATTTTTTTGAACGATTTTGTGCGATGATATTGTTTTCCTCCCGAAACCAAGAATAATAGTAAAAAAAAGGAAGACAAATTCTCTATCTTTTTTTTTTTTCATTACGTATTTACACACATATTCCTTCACTATTCCGAAAATAAGGCAAAAAACACCGTCTCTCTCTCTCTCTCTCTCCCCATTATCAAACTTTGAACAAAAGATAACTCCCTCCACTGGCAGTCTCCTAATTCAGATCAACAGATTGGGTGGGGTAGAAGATACATTTAACTGTAAAAAATGAAAAGGTTTCAAGGAACCGAGGTATTTTGTGATTGCCGAAATAAAGGGCATCATGTTAGATGAGGTATAAATACAAATACAAGGTCACAACGGGAAAAATGCCCAACGAGATGGCTTAGAAAAAGATGCAAATGCGCGGAAAGGGCGATAAACTGTCGGGCAGCAATGGTTTCTGGGACTAAACAATAACTTTCAGAATATTAACATTGGTTACCGTGGTTCCCTAGCAATGCGTTTTCGACATGCATATGCCTTTACAATGGTTTGTCCCCTGTTTTATGCCACCAGTATTATGTTAATATTATATATTCATTCTTTTATAATGATTTGTCACTTTTTTAATCCTGCCAGTAATTGAAGAAAACCCAGGCAGTGCCTGGTATTTTATAGCTAGTGTATTTATAAAATACAGCAACACCAAATTGAAAATGAAATTACGAAAACTAGAAACTATACAGGGTGAATCCGACCCATTCTGCCAAATGAAAGGAGGTGATAGATGAGTCCAGGTGGAACATGAAACACCCTACCAACAATGTCTTATCTCGAACCGTTTTCGAGTTCTGGTGGATAATCGATTGCAGAAAAAAAAAAAAAAAATGCGAGTCAGAAAAAAATAATACAAATTTGTGAAGTTTCTAAGAGATAAAATGCGCAAAATAAGCACATATTTGGAAAGAGCAGGAAAAATTCTATGAAGTGATACCAATTTCATCGAAAGATCCGGATTTAATGACGAGCGGTAAGTGCTAAAAGATAGGCGAAGTTCAAAACGGCATTGTTGCCAAAAATTTTCATCGTGAATTCCGCAGACACCCTTCCAGCTACAACCGGTAAAATTCACCAAAACCCTGTCCATTGCACCAGATTTCGTTCCTGTTTTATATGCTCTTCGATTGCAATCACAGGAAACTAATGAGGGGCCCAGACCAGACCAGAATTGAACGTTTTCGTCTGTTCGTAACCTTTGCAGGCTGTTTTCCAACCTACAAGTTGCCTATGATTGGCATATGAAGGAAAAGACGAGTTTGTGCTTGCGTGTTAGTAGTGTAGTGAGTGTATATATATTTAGAGAAATATAAATTTTAATGTCAATCTCTCCAAGTGAGTAATTTACAGATCTTAGAATTCAGAGCAAGAAATATTTACAACGAATGAGTGGCAACCGCGAACGGCGTCAGTTGTGTTTACAAACTGAAATGAGTATTACTGAAATGATCAACAGCATAATGGTCGCCCACCGTGTGCCAAGTACGAATAAAGACAAACCTAAACCGATTATCGTTCAATTCTCGTCCAAGCTGGTGCGTGATCAGGTGTTGAAGAAACTGAAAGATTAAAAATTAAGTGCATCACACAAATCAATTCCCGATTCTCTGCTATCCCGGTATATTTCACAATGAACATTTAACTCCTGAGCTGAAGAAGTTGTTCTTCCTTGTACGAAAATTCAAAGCTGAGCATAATTATAAGTTTGGTTGGGTACCGTGACGGCAAAATGTTTTTTGCGAAAGAATGAATCACACACATCCAGAGTCTTATAAACTCTGAAAAGGATTTATCTTCGAATTTCTTAACTGATTATAATAACTGAACCTGATTATGATTGTAAAATTATCACAAGTCTGGATGATATAAGTGCTTTTTCACGTCTTTATCAACCAAGTTTAGTTTAAATATATTTCATAGTTTAAATATATTTCATAGTTTATTCAGAGTTTGCGAGCTAAGATCCGGAGTTAAAGCTGTCGGGTTTTAATGGAGCAGGGAATCATCGGATATATCGCCAAATAGTACAAATGTACAAATGTTGTAGATTACAATTAATGATTCTGCCAAAGCAGAAATTGTATCGTTTTCAAGGTTATTTGGGGGTTGTATGCGGGCCATATTTGGTTAATTTTTATTTTGCTTAATCTGACAGTTCAACAAGTAGAGTAATCATTAGGGACGGCTTAAGCGAGGGTGCAAGGGGTGTGGTGCACCTGGGCGGCAGGTTGTAAGGGGCGGAAACCTAAACTTTTGAGAGTTTTTTGAAAACAAACAGTCCAAACAAATTTTTTAAAATTTATAATAATGAAAATTAAAAGACAAATATATACGCGCTGCCACTCTTTTGAGCCATAACTTGACAACAGAAATGTTGAGAAAACTGGGAGCATACAGGGCCTGGGGCAGTAATACCAGAAACAAGAATGGACTATATGCACTACTTCTCTTGTCGGAAAAGTCTGCATTTTTTTTTTTGGTTTGGCCATGGCCCCCCACATCCTGCAGCACCCCCCCCAGGCTGGGATCTTTGGCATCCCCCCAGGTAGGATTTCTCACGGGGCTCTTTATAGTAAATTTACAGTATGAGAAAAAAAAGATGAGATCGTTTCGGGCTGGTGCCCTGTCAGTACCACCCAGTAATTTTCCATTAGCAGTCAAATAAAGGCAATGGAAAAAATTAAGGTCCTCACTTGTCCGGAGTCCGAAGCACCAGAAACCCCCACATTTCCTTACTTTTCACTTTTTCACCTTGGAAAGCTTGGAGTAAGTAATCCGTTAATAAGGTTCAACTGTATTTTAAAAAAAAAGTAGAATAATTGAAAAATTCGATTCCAAAAGGAAGGAAAATATAAATTCATCAATAAGAGCTGAATGTGTAAAAATTTATCTTCTGTCCTAATTAAGAACAGTAAAATAATTCTTAAAAAAAAAAGAAAAAAGGATCGTATGGACAAGTACATTTTTTGTTAAACATTAGTGTGCGGGTGAAAAATCAGGTTTATCTCGGTGTCCCCGTGACTAAAGCCCTTTCAGCCTTCCACAACGGATGTCTTCAGGTTTTGCACCCGGGTGGCAGGCGAGCTAGAGCCGTCACTGGTAATCACTAAAAACTTGTCTGGATGGAAAAAAATAATTTTGTATTTACTTTTCATAGTCTTGGACAGTAACTAACATTCACCATTCAAAATTAAGGTGCACATTTTGTGTATAGGTGAAACAACAGTTTGCATTATAAAGCAGTTGGATACATAGGCCTATTCTAGGTTTGGTGATTCTGATGCTGCTACCCAATAGCATTCCATCGTCTTCCGTATTTTTAGGGCATGCAGAAGGCATTAGCAATGTATACAATACTCAGCAAAGAGCTAGAAATGAAAGTGCTTCATTTTTCAAAAACGATTACACTGGTATTGAACAGTAAAATGCAAGCAAATCCTTTAAGAAAGAGATGGCAACGCAGTAAAATCATCCGATTCACCTTGACTTCACCTTGACCTCCGGTGAAAATAAACATCAGAGCTTGTAATTTAAAACATTTTGCACTGTGCTTTTGAAAGGGGTTTCGAAGGAGCATTATTCATAAAAATCTTACATGCTTTCATAATTTACTGTGCATTGTCGAAAACACTTGACAGAGAACAGAAAACATAAAATTATCTGTGGTTGCTAGTGCACTGTTTTGGCCAAAAATTGTTTTTGCAACCAAGTCATTTCTCTCATTTTGGTTTGACTTGAATCAATCTTATAGGGTATTGAAATAGTGCTATAAAAAAAAATAATGGAAGAAATTTTTTTTTTGTTATGCTATAGTTATGTTGTCTAGGGGGGGGGTGCCCTCCTCCATCCTACTTTTTTGTCCTGCTTTTTCGTAGTTTTTCTAGTTTTTTGAGTGGGAGCCCTGCACTATGCAATATGCTGAAATATCCGTTTTTAGAGTTCAAGGAAAGAAAACAACCTCTTATCATAGTTCATTTGAATTCATAAAGATGATATAACTCTACCGAACCTTTAAACTTCTCTAAAACTAGAATGTTCGAACCAGAGCTAGTGAATGTTGCTAATGTCATGATGACACAGTAAGTCTCAATAAATTCCTACATAGCCTAGTACAGCGGTTCTTCCACGGAAGAAAATGAAGTGGAAAGGGATTCCATGACAAGTGATTTGGAGGGCCACAGAGAGCCGAGAAGAAAAATTTCTATTTCTTCATTTAAAAAAAACATTAAAATTGCAGCTCAACCTTTTGAAGTGTACGGGCCACTTCATTGGTTTGAAAATGTGCAGCGGGACAATCAAGTGAACTAGAAATGTGCAGCAGGTCACTTAAATTATCTAGGAAAAAAATGCACCCTGGGTCACTTAAATGAGGTAAGAATGTGCCACAAACCACTTGAACGATCCGTAAATGCACCACGGGTCACTTAAGTGGTCTGATAATGAGTCGTGAGTCACTTAAGGAATTTAGGTTATGCGCTGCTTCGTTCATTTTTACAAAATTAAGTTTGAAGTTACAGGCCACATCACACATAAGATGACTCCAATGGCCACAATTGGCCCTTGGGCCAGGAGTTGAGCACATATGTTCCAAGAGAAATATGGTGGGGGAAAAGTGTGATTACTTCAAGAATCCCGCAAAACCACTCATAAAAACAGGGCCATCTTAAGTCCTCCTGGCCTGACCCCCCCCCCATATTTTACAACAGGGCGTCCAGGATAGGGTGATTTTTGCAGACCTCCTGGCTAGATTTTTCTCTGGTTCCTTCATATTAAATTTATAGTGTAGAAAAAAATGATGAGAATCATATCGGGCCCTAGAACCTGCATATCCTTAAAGGATGGGTCAGGGCACATTTCAACTTTTTCCTGGGGGAGGGGGCAAAGTACATGTACTCAATGTATGTATATATATATATATACACTATTTTCAGTGTATTTTAAAAAAGCCAGGGGGGGGGGTCTTCCCCCCCTCAAATGACGGGCCTGGGTCAGAGGTGAATCACAAACATTATTAGCATGTTTTGTTTAGATTTTTTTTGTTGGTAGTGTCGTAAACACGCGTGACTTCACGTGACACGCATTTGATGATAAACATAAAAAAATCCAGTCAAATGTCAAAGAAACATTAGTTCATAGTTGTCGCGGCTAGAATCAATACGTGAAGAACTATTCAATGAATCTTTTTTTCCAAATCTAAAAAAAAAGTTAAAAAATAGTGTTTTTTTAGTTCTGTTTTGAATTAATTAAAAAAAAATGAAGCCAAAATTAAATTTGCCATAGCTGAAAAGACATTAAACAATAAATAAAAGAATTAACATAAATTAATTAAATGTAATCAATTACAGAAAAGAAACCCTGAATTTTCTAACAGATAAACCCCGTATTTGAATAATATTTAAGTAATGCTAAGTAATAATATCATCATCTAAGTAATAATATTCAAGGGGGTGCGGGAAGGAAAAAAGGTTGGGAACCTGGCTCTCACCCAGGAGGCCAGGGTTCAATTCCCGGTGTAGAAAGTTTTTGCGCCCGAGTGGATCAGTGGTAAGATGCTCGTCTTCCGCTGTGAGGACTACCGTCAAGGTCCGCGGGTTCGAATATGGCAAAAGAACAAGTGAATTGTGATGAATCGCCACAGAAGACGCACCATCACGCCAATCTCGATAGAAAGTTGCTTTGGCAAGCCTGGAGAGAAAGGGAAAATCTTTCCTCTTTGCGCGTGGGTAGGTGTCAGAGCAAGGTGAATAACCCCGCTAGAAACATGTAAAGATGTCCTTTACGAATATGCAGTTGTTGTAAATTAATTATCCCAACACTGATTTAAGTATAATGTATAAAAGTAATTGGTTACCATCGAAACGTTGTGCATTCGATTAAGAAGGCAAAACCATCAACGGACTCTATATCACCTTAGAATCAAGTTCTTTACCTACCGAGCCTGCCATTTCAACACACGTCCCTAAGTTGGCATGGCTTTGAAGTAATCGTGTCCATAGGAGCCTACATGATGAGATCTGTTGCTATGATTTCCGAGCATAAATATGCAAGCTGTTATGTTTACTTCCAGCTAAGTACAGGACACACTGAACATCACTTTGTTCGAGGACCCAGGTTAGTGAGATGACTACGCATAGAACCACCCCCCCCCATAAAAAAAGGAAGTACTGAGGCCTAGTACTGAGCTCTAGCCCAGGGTAGGTGCGGACCCATAATGATGTGTCGGGCGAGGCGATTTATTTTGTAGGTTTTGATCGTCCCATATTTTACACAGACCTACTTTTCCCATATAATTCGGCTCTTGGGAGGGATGATCACCAACCAACCCTCTCATGGATCCGTGGCTGGTGCAGGGTCACATTGATCGATCTCATTTACAAACTTTGTGGTTAATATAGATTTAGTTTCGAGTAAATTTAATTCAATAATTAAAAGAGTCAAACTCCTATATGGGGGGGGGGGCACGGGAAGAAAATATGGTCCAAAGGGGGCCCATGGACTAAAAAAGATTGAGAACCGCTGCTTTAGGCACACAGGCCGTGAATGGTACACACACTACAGTATCAGTTCTTTCAAACATTTCCAGTGGAATTTTCGTTGTGGTGCTTGCTAGCAGGGTCAGAAATGTTTGAAGTATTGTTTGTTTCCTTTCATCTTCAAAAAGGAATAATTGAGGTAATATTCTCTACCAATTTTATTTCTTCAAGCTAAGGATGTACAACTTCCTGCCAAATGCAACCCTCCAACGGGTCCTATCTGGCCAGCGATACTTCTCCCGGGAGAAAAGTATCAATGCACACAACACAATAAATACATAGGCCGATCATATTTCTTTCATAGAAATACGGGATATTTTATTGTCAAGCAAGTAAACTTGCAAATTACAACCCCAAACATTGTCGAAGGCAAGTAAAGTTGTTGTTAAAGCAAAAAAAAAGGGGGGGGGATTGTCAAAGGCAAGTTGCAGCCAAAAATATTCTTAAATGACAGTAAAGTTTCCATTTAAAGCCAAAAAGTGGATCGTTTATTTCAGAAAGGGCGCACGTCACATTTTTTAAAATTTAAACCGGACACATAAAACTGTTTGTACCTACCCCCCCCCCCTCCGGAGTTCATTTCTATAAAAAAATAAATTTTGAAAAAAAATGTGATTGTGCCCTTTCTGAAATAAACGATTCAATTGCCAAAGGCAAGCAAAGTCGCGAACTACCGTTGAAATTGCTGGAAAAATCGCCAATCACTGAAAATAATGGGTACCGTAAGTCTCAAAATATAATTCACCAAAAAAAGAATGTTTGGCAAAATATGTGACATGAATTATATTATATGACTAAAAACCTGAATTTTTCAAGTTTTTTAACCAATCCGTAACGGCGCCAACACGCAGAATCGGAAACCAGCGTACACTATGGTTCGTGTTCTAAGGATAAAACCCATAGTGCGGTAGGTTTTCTGATTCCTAGAGTCACTTGACCCAGTTTCGGAATCGGAAAATCTGTCGCACTATCAAGGAGACTTATTTTCTGGATATTGGGCTGAGGTGATCTCGGAAAGAAAAGTCATCTCGTCTCCGCCGGTACTCGAACTCAGGCCTTCTTTTCTTGCATACCGGGCCGCCCGGTATGCAAAAGGGCGTGAGTTCGAGATCACCTCAGCCTAATATCTAGAAAATAACTGTTTCCTTGATATCTTGGGCTGAGAAAAAAGCCATCTATCTCTGTCGCACTATGTTCTTACCCTTAAGGTACGAACACGCTGGTTGCTGATTGTGCGAGTCAGCGCTGTTACGGATTAGTTAAAAACCTATAATTTCAAGAGTTTTTTTAACCAATCCCCCCCTCCCCCAGTAATGGCGGTGATTCGTAGAATCAGGAACCATAGTGCAGCGTGCACTATAATTGTTGTTCGTACCCTTAGACTCTGTTGCAACTGGTTTCGACAATGAATTTTGATTTGATCGCTCACCAGGTACCAGCAAAATAAAGCATATTCTATCGGACGGTCCCGTAACTTTTTTTTTAAATTGTAAAATCATTAAATGTATTTGTGTTACGGTAAATGTTATAAATCGGTTATATATTACATATAATAAACGGCTGTTATGCATACTTACCAGTCGTCTTGGTAAGTTTGACAAATTCATCACTGATAAATACTTAAATTTATCTCCTTTATCTGTGATTATGCATAATACTATAGTATAATTGGTGAATTTGATAAATATGAAAAAAATTCAAAATGAGAGTACAGTATGTGTGATTAATATAGACGGACCCCGATATAATAATAACAAATTTTACTATCATATCCCGGTATAAGGATAAAATATGTATGACTTATCGTGTAAAGTATACAGGGTGATTCAGAAAAGACGGGGGGAAAAGAGGTGGTAGTACACACAAAAATAAACAATTTTCATCAAAGAAACAAAAAGCTTTTTATTCACTGTGACGCAGATTTGCATACGATTTCTTCTTCTTCCCCAGGTTACATTTGTATGCATGGTGGTGTTTGCTTTCTCCCGATAAATTTCGACAGAAATTCCGTTTTAACGTTTGCTGAGCGGCCATTTCATGTTAGACCATGCATTCTTTGATGACAATCGTTTGTATTGGCGTGTACTAGCACATCTTAAAGTTCCCCCATCTTTTCTGAATCACCCTGTATAACACTAGCTATAATACCTCAGCTGCCCAGGTTTCCCATTATACTGACAACCATTGTAAAGGCATATATTAACCATATAGTTAAGGGAACCGCGGTAACCAAAGGGAACATCCTAAAAGTCATTGCTGAGGCAGAGAAACCATTATCGCGTGACAGTGTTTTTGCCCATTTCAGATATTTGTCCAGCTCTGGCAAACTTTCAACGCAGCCGGGGCCGTCATTTCAACTTTTTCCGGGGGGGCAAAGAACATGTACTCAATGTATTTATAATTTTATATATATATATATATATAAACCATTTTTAGTGTATTTTCAAAGGCCAGGGCATTTGACAAGGCCAGTGCCCTGACCCCCCAAATGACGGGCCCGAACGCTGCCTATCATTCAATCTGGGTCCCGTTCGGTATATATGCAAAATTTGGCGACAATCGGCCCGAAATTATAGATTTGTATAGAGAACACACACACACAGAAAATCAATTTTATAAATGTATATATATGTATAGATTGTACGATTTATCATGTTTACCACTGACGCTTGGGCGTTATGCATAATCGCCAGTAAAAGTGATAAATTTATCAAACTTACCAAGATGATTGGTATAACCGGGTATTATATATAATAACCACATTTATCACATTTACCGCAACATATCTTTTTTATAGTAGGCGTACAAATTTTGGCATCGATTCATTTTTTGGTCCGGGCTGCAAAATACTGTTGACAAGACAACTTATTCTTACATAATTACCTTCAATATTTGAAATTATCGTTATTAATCACTCCAAATATCCATCATTTTGTTGTTGAAATGATGGCGGCACTAATTCAATGCAATGTGGCTGGTTATCAGAGACCAGAGAATTGAAAAATCCTAGGATCTTTTAGTGAGATTATTTGTTTCGGTATTGTCAAATTTCCAATGTCCGTGGCCAGGAGGCGTAGTTACAATCCTTACATTCTTAGTAACAAAAGAGGCATTAGCACTCAGTGATTGATTACTACGAGCAAGAGATACAGCAAGACGTCACGAGGGACGGAGATCTTTCGGCAAAACTTAATTTTGCCAAATAACTCGCTAGGCACTCTTTAATTGACGCTAAAGAGGACCCCTCTGTGTAGAGCCTTTAAGAACCCTCTGAGGAGTCCCTCGTGCTTCTCAAAAAGGACCTTTTTGGAATTAATATAATGAAACAATGAAATTTAAAACAAGAATCGAAAAACCCCCCTGCAACCACGCGAGAAAATGAAACGAGAGAGAGAGAGAGAGAGAGAAATCACACACCACCCAACTTCTCCAAATGTAAATTTCGCCAAGTATTTCACTGTGAGAGACGTAATTGTTCATCACTCATTGCGACCAATCACGATGCGCTAAATTCCTTATATTGTATCTAGGAATGTAAGGTTTGTTTATATGCGGCCCGGAGAACTTTCGGTGAGTGCATCCGATGTACGCAAGAGTGATTTCGAATGGATATCCACCTTATAATAATCAAATCAGAGGTATTTAATATCTCTATTTGAGACGTATCCGGGTGGCAACGTGAGTTCATTGCTGGTGGCAGTCGTAGATGTAGTTGCCGTAATGGCCACTGGCTGAGACGGATGATAAGCTGGTGTTAGGGGTTGAATAGGAGTCGTTAGCCTGCTGTAGTCATCCTTTTTGATGCACAGCGGAGGTGCCGCGGCAACAACTTGCTTGACGTCGTCGTCGTCACCGTCATTGGCGGTCTTTGGACGGGCGAAAAATGTCACATCTGGTTGGATAATCCCTTCTGGATCACGAACTGAATAAAACGGCAAAAATAAACTTAGCTAATTAATTATTCAATAAATTGATGAAAAATATAATCTATAAGAATGATTGGTAGAACCTGGATTATATGCAAATGCATAAGTGCATACGCAATTGAATATTTTAGCGCTGTTTATAGTAAGTGCATATGTTACTGCCAAAGCCCGAAATTATCCAATTTCATTAAATGTTGACACTCTGCCAACGTCCGAAATCCAGTCCAGGTATCTCCGGCCACTTCACGAAATGGCCGGCGAAAGTCCGAATCATTTCTGCAATTCGGACTTTGATTCACGAAGTGGCCGGTCCCGTCGCGAATTGGCGGCACTTCGGGCTTTGGAAGTAACACATATAAATGTATAAAGTCATCGAAATTTTAGAAAAATAAATGTATACCGTTTGCATTTTTTCTATTGGTGGCATTGTACTAATGCCGTGGTTCCCAAATTTTTTAAGTCACAGAGTTTCAGGCGTACAGTTTATCGCGGAGCACGAACGTTCCCAGGGACACCGAAAGTCGCACTCGACCCGGTTGCAACTAACATTTAGTTCTTATGTATGACATACGTCCTGACTTCAACAAAAATGCCCCGTTTTTTGGCAACGTAAGTAATTTTATCAAATAATTTTTTATTCAATTTTTTCAATAATTGCCCGCCTCCTGAACTGACTTTTTTTTTCTTACGTCGATTTTTATTTAATCATAGGAATGTGATAGGTAATTTAACTTATTTTTCCAAGAATTACTTCCTATCTCTGAGGGTTTTCGTCACTCACTCAGTAACTCAATCGCTCATTCCCTCGCCAACTGACTCGCATAGAACTGTCGTCGGTGAATTGTTGGTCGGTGAATTTTCCTAGCGGTGAATTTTCCGTAAACCCTCCATATCTTGCCAACTCACCACAGCAGCACTTTCAAACGCATTTTATTTTTTATTTTTTTTTGGCAAACTTTGCATTATTATATGGATTTGTTTTCCTTTTCACACATATTTTTGATTTAATGCATATCTCAGTATATTTAAATGAAAATTTATATTTATTTTTAGAGCATATTTCGACGTTTCTTAATGCATATTTCCGAATTTTTAGTGCATATTTTGAGCCCTTTTTTTAGCACGTATAATCCGAGCTCTAGTGACTGGTTTCCCTTGGTGGAATGTTATTAACTACTTACCGGTCCTTAAGACAGTGGGTGGCATCGGACGAATGAGTTGAGCAAGAACTTTGGGATTTCGAGTTTTACAGCAGTATAACAAACAGATGACGAAGGAACCAGCGAACATACTCACTACTACCAGCAAGGCTAACCTACAATCAAAACAAAACCATAAATCAATGTATCATCTGATCACAAAATTCATAGCTCTTCGGTTATGAACAATGTTATTCAAATTTCTCATTGTATACTTGAAATTCGAAAAAATGACCTTTCCGGCATTTGAAACCGCTTGACTAGTTACTGTAATTTGTTGTTTCTAGCTCATATTTGTGGTTTCACAGACCTAAAAAAGTTTCAGTTTTCTTATTTTTTTTTTCTCCCATTAAATATATTAGGCAGGGATCCGCTAAAATTCCAAGCTTGAGTGACTGGCTGGAGATCTTGGCATAAATCTCTGCCACAATTTCCTCCAAGCTAAGTTGATAATTCTGAAAAAATATTCGATGCTAAGCTTTGTCAATGATAGTAAATGCTTTGGGGCTCCTTGTGCATTCTCCAGGAGCTCCACGGCCGCTCGAGGAAAATAAAAAAGAACAGTAAAATTTAAAAAAATAATAATTGTAAATATTTTTAAATAGTAAAAGTAAATCAGTAACTTTGTTAAATAATTAAAAAATTGGATTACGGGGCTCCGCCATGGAATTTTTTTTACTTAAAAGGGCTTTTTTGTCAAAAAAGGTTGAGAACCGCTGGTCAAGGGCGTTGGTTCGATTCCCCGCAAAGGTAGTTGGATTTTTTTTCTCTTTCCTACATATATCTTCATATCAACCAGCTGTTAAAAACCTTCGTATGGATAGCGAAGAGCGACATCATCCTCGGATAACTGTTCTCAACTGTAAACCGAAGAATTTTTAATTGTCCGTAAACCGAGTGTTCACTATACATTGTATTATAAATAAATAAATAATAATAAAATATAAAGATATATAAAATATTCTCAACTTACCAGAAGTACCAGGTGGAAAGGATGTGAGCCAGCTTCTTTGAGCGGTCTCAACTACATTTATCAATTCTGGACCTCATCTGAAAAATATTAATACGTACTGTATTTTCTGGTGGCTTTATACATACACTACCTGATAATGAATATAATCGAACAGCCTCCCCCATTCAATAACTAATTATTGAACTTATAGCTGATCTAATCAGTGGCCATGCTGTTACTTTTCTTTCTGGTATGGAATCGGCCCATTGATTTTGATGCATGGGAACTTTATGATATCAGTGTCCGTTTCGGTTTTCATATGGTCCGTTCGCTCGTACAGTGAGTGCTCAGTCTGAGCTTTATGCAGCAAATTTTGATTCGTAAATTAATTATAGGATTTTCTCGTTCCTGTTCCTTCGGTGCTCGTGCTTCCGTACCATCCCCGGTTGTGATACTTCTGGGTAAGAGGGAAGGCTTCGATATCAACCTTATTTCTAAAAAAAATTTTCCTACTATGAATTTTCTCATAAGTAAATTTGCTAAGTAGAAAAGATCTCGCTCCTGAATATGAGCAGAGGGGCTTTGTTCAAGACGTTGAGTCGAGAAAGGGGAGAAATATAAGAAGAAAATACGGTAAAAATGGGGCATGGGCGAAAAAAAAACAACCCGTTAAAAAACTGCTCTAGAACATTCTCACAACTCTGTGAATGTGAGTGAGCAGAGAAGTTTCTTAGGTCGAAGCCTAGAAGGGAGTATAGTTGGATTTTTTCAAATATTGGCAAGATCAAAATAAGAAAGATGGCTACACACGGAGCTGTAAAATATCAGCATTTTAATTAGAATTAAAATGTAATGACTACGTATCTCATTTTGACTCGAACTCTTTAATACAAAGGCTTACCATAAAGTTCTATCAATTTATAGCTATCTATATAAGATATACAGGAAACTGGCTGTTCGTGTAGAGACGATGACTTCTGGAAAGAAAATTCATATTTGTCTCTACTGGGTGATCCCTATATATGAGATCAGATTCCTTTGATTGTTAGAGGGATGTCATAATAGAGGGATCATAATAGTTATGGATAGCTATGGCTAATTATAAATGGCTGTAATTATCACAAAAAGTACGCCAACGTGGTGATGACCCCGAATCATAGGGATCGATATATACGGACATAGAGGGATCGGTATGAAAAGGAAATTGAAAGCCCTAATTTCGAACATTGGGTACCGACAGTTCGCGAACTAGCACTTCGGGCTTTGACAGTAACATATCCATTATAAAATTCTTTCAACGAGCTATAGAATATATCAAATATTTTGCAAATGATGTGTATAAGAATAAATCTGTCATTATGCGTAGTCACCAACTATTTCGGTAAGTTTGACAGATTTCATTTCATTTATCTCATATAACTAATTGATGTTTACATAATTCTCGAATGAAGTTGGTAAATAGGAAAAAAAAACCACACATGATACGTACACCACACGTATTTCGCTATAGATAATTAAATTGAATAAAAATAAATTTTAAAAAGTGGATGCAATAAAAATTATTATATGAGTCCTGACATGTTGAACTTCTTTAATGTATCAATATATGTGCAAACAAAACCAACATTACCGACCGAATTCATCGTCCTAGACCACTGGTTCTTAACCTTTTTTCCGTCCTGCAGCCCCAGTTCAATATGGCTTACCTTCCCCCTCGAATAATCAGTGTTTTCTCTTCATTATTATTATTATTTTGGAATCAGTTGCATTAATTACCGTGTATTAATTCATTTTTATAAACTCTTTCATTATATTTGTTTTTTCGGCTACTGTTAACCCTTTCAGCAGCAATCCCGAGATATCTCGTCAAACTTTATCTGCTTTGTTTCTGTCACCCCGAGATATTTCGTCTTCTAAAAACGCAACAAAGCTGTTTTTACAAAATAAAACATGTTTCCCCCCCCCCCGCCCCTTCAATCAATCAACTGGAGTCAGCTATTGTTCAACCTAGGATAAGAAGAAGGAAAAATGGAAAAAGAAATATACGCTCAGTGTAAATGATACAAAAAAAAGTATTTCCACTTCCTAGAAAGCCAGAACACACGGCGGGTGTTTTTGTATCATAATCAGGGAAATAAAAGCGATGGGCGCAGTAAATTTTCTTGTTGGTTGGGAAAGCAAATTATATCTGCTCACAATCGGAAAAATTCTTCTTAAAATACGTGGCAATTTGGAAAGGTTCGGAAATTTCAAATGTGACTGTTTTGATGCGGATCATGGGAGAACGTTTGAATCTCTACTTTTTTCTTGCCTATGTTTTCTTTCTGCAACCATCACTTTCTATGAGACATATTCTATGCCTTCGAAGTATTTTTTTAATCTAAAATCGGGGAATGGCCCTCAGGCATAAAGACCTGTATAATTGAAGATAATGCAGATCAGGAAAATTTTAAAAACTGTTTAAAGGATTAATATATATTTCATTTTGGCTTTTTTTTTTAACAAATTCAGTAACTAAACTAAAAAAAGTCATTTTTAAAATTTTTTTTCAAAATTTACACTAAACGCAATACACAATAATATACAAGGTGTTATGTAAGTCCTAGCTCGGCCTTCATCCCATCAAGTATTCATTCACAGAGAAAGAAATGGTTCCAATTTAAAAAATGCTCAAAAATGTGTTCAGAAATCACCCTGCATCAGTTTTGAGAGTGAAAATACAGTGTGTCATAAAATTAAAAAAAAATCTAAATTTTTTATGTGGATACCCTGTCTTGAGAAATACCTAATTAGAAAGTTGTTTCCCTGTCATCTGAGGCCAACAAAAAAAATTTACGTTTCCGAGTGATATATATTGAAAATTCGTTGATACATTTGAAATCAAAAATTGGGGAAGAACAGCATAAGCTAACGGACCCTTTCCTTCATTTACGCTGTTCTTCCCCAATTTTTAAATTCAAATGTCTCAGCGAATATTGCACTTAGAAACGTGATTTTTTTCACCTGAGAGGAAACGGGGCAAAAACTTTCTAACTAGATTTTTTTTATTACGAAGTATCCGTATAGAAAATTAAGATTTTTTTATTTTGTGTCACACTGCATTTTCACTCTTAAAACTAGTACAAGGTGATTTTTGAACACATTTTGGGAATTTTTTAAAATGAAACCATTTCTGTACGATGAATGGGTGATGAAGTAAAGGCCCATAGAGTTAAGACTTACACGACACTCTGCATATAGGCCTATGTTTGTTTGGCGCTTGATCAAAGGTTGTGATGTTTTTCTTGAGTCATACTCAGCACAGTATCAAATCTAAGCGCAGCATGCTAATAACGCGAGGTGCAATAATGTCAATAACAGTTTTTCTCAACTTTTTTCACCTCATGGCCTCCTTCGAGCAATATTTTCTTCTCATGGTTCCTCGTCTTATACAAGGCCATCCTCTTACCCTCACTCCGCAGCAAGAAATTTTGTACTTATTCAATTGATATTTTAAAGTAAATGTATCATGAACAAAAAAAGTAACGTCAGTCCCTGGATCCCTGGGTTGGAGTTCCCTCTTTGTGGCGGTTCTATGCAGGGCCGTCTCAACATCACTGGGCCTCCCCAGGTAAAGTAATGCTCTGGAGCTGCAAGTAACAGCTTACATGTTTGTGCATTTATTTTTTCGAAACCTTTTTTTTTTTTTTCCAAACCGAGCACAACTCAGGTCTATCGCCATAGGCAATTTACTACCTAGTGAGTTGTGCCGGAAGTGTAAGTGTACCTAACAGTCTGAGTGCGTATCTAGTGTTGTGTATGATTTTTCAGTGCTGCCATCTATATCTCAGAAGTGAAGTGAGTGATGTGTAGTGACTGAATATTTGTACTGTTTGTAGGACTGTTGCTCTCTGTGGCGAGACTTTATAATGGGGAGATCGGCTCGCATTCGCGCCTCGAAGTTGGGAACCACAGAAAACCAACTTCAGCCGACCACCACTATGGTGGGGCTCGAACCCGGATCCCCGCGATGCGAGTCCGTCACTACGACCACTCGACCACCACAGCGGCTATTTTCGAAACCATAAAGTAGATCTGTCTCAGCATCAGATCTCATCATGTAAGCCCAGGGTGTTCTTAACAGCATCATGGCAAAGTGATTTTTCTGGGCTCCCCTACCTGCCTGGAAGCAACTGCCAACACATTTGCCACATACTCAGAAAATTATAACTAGATCTCCCTATTCTGATGCCCTCCAGGCAGGGCCTGATTCTCGTTGGGCAAGCGAGGCACGTGCCCAAGACCCACAAATTTTCAGGGTCCCGAAATTAGCTGCATTATGTATTACAGGCATGGGGGGCCTTTATTCTACCAACGCCTTTGTCTCAAAGAACACAAAATATAAGGGTCCCTTATATTTAATATATGGGGGGAGGTAATCACCCCCATTCCCCCATAGATTCGCCCTTTTACTGAGTAGTGACCTTGTGAATATGAGGTCCCATGGACAATGCCTGGATTGGTACATGCGTTAAGATAACCCTAGTCCTAAGCGCAGTTTTGCTAAAAAATTGTCACTCTTTTTCCACCATATGTGTTTGTTCACTTGAAAAAAAAAAAACAATTTCTTTACATCGAAATTTTTTGCACATCTTTCTGTGGCCCCCTTGAGTACCTGTTATGGCTCCCCCTTCACTTAATTTTACGCTGTGGCTCTCTTAGAACATCCCAGGACTACAATTGAGAACCAATAATGCAAACAAACAGCGAAATATTTTGTATATTAATGATGTTTTTTTCTCAATCGAAATGAGAAAAACAAGTACGGACGCCTAATGATTAGGCCCTAATCGAAAAAGAAACTTTTGCAACATGTGAATTTCATATGATACATTTCTTCCAACGAAAGTTGAAAGATCAGGTGTCAAAACGTCTGTAATTTTTTAAGAATCAAAAAATTGTATTTTTATCATGCTCTCTCTCAGCCCTGGGGGTGCGGGTACCCCCCCGGTTAAGAACCATTGTCCTAGACCAAGGGTGATCAACCTTTGGGAGAGTGCTGGCCACTTCACCGATTTAAAAACGGGTCGCAGGCCACTGGATTAACTGATCTGGAACAGCACCGCAGGTCACTTAAGGGATCTGTAAACGACCTCGGCCGCTTAAGTGATCTCAAGTACCGTCCGTAGGTCACTCAAATCATCCATAAATATGTCGCATGTCACTTAAGTGATCCTAGAGTGACTTCAGTACTCTGGAACAACACCACAGGTCATTCAAGTGATCTATAAATGTGACGCTGGTCATTAAATGATCCTTAAATATGTAGTGTGTCTCTTAAGTGATCTGACATGTGCTGTGGGGTGTGTCACTCAAGTGATCTGAAAATGGGCTTCGGACCACTTGAGGGACCTGAAACAGCGCCACAGGTCACTTGCGTTACCTGTAAAAGTACCGCGTGCCCCTTGAGTGATGTTGAACTGTTCCGCATGTTACTCGAATGATGTAAACATGCCGCTGGTCACTTAAGTGATGTGAAACTACACTGCGGGGCACAAAAGAGATCTATTCATTTCATGTGCCAGTATGTTTATTTTTACAAAATTAGGTTCAAAGTTGTGGGTCTTGGGTTGAGCATATATGTCCCAGACCGAAGTTTATGCACTCTTTCGATTTGCCATATCGATATATATATTAACTAATAAATTTCATAATCACCGGTAAATTCACAATATTTTATTGATAAATTTTATCATACTTCCTAAACTGATTATACATAATAACTGGTGGTTATGCATAGACAGCAGATTTATAGAGTCGAATATCGTTTTAACGAATACCGTTATAGCAAAAATCTCGTTTTAAAAAACACTTTTCAATCCCCCAGATAAGTTTGCATAGAAACAATGCAAAAACTTGGAATTCCTTTATAACGAAATTTCGTTAAAACGAAGTGATTTCTCCGGTCTTTTGGAGTTCGTTATAACGGGATATTCGACTGTATATTGCATTTACCTTAACATACTTAATGCATCACAACTTACGTTGGGCTTCAGCTGAATACACCGACCTTGAGAAACGTCACGAACAGCAAATACCTATCTCGATATCCAGCATCTCGTTCATTAATAAATTAAGCATCCACATGAATAATAAAAATTGATATTGATCTTTTTCTTATCGCAGCAAATATTCACAAATTATTCAATAAAACTTGAAGATCCGAACGATTTTAGGATATTTGTTCACTAATCAATGAGTGACACGAAGGCAACGTTGGCGAAACACAGCTGACCGATTCATTAATTCATGTGGCAGCGTAATATTTTGTTTGCAAATTGGCTGTCGCCGGACGACTGGACACGAATGGAGAAGGTCGGTAATATATTGTTAGGACGCTTGCGCGTTGACCAAGGTAACAACAATAACAACAAAAAGCCAAGTTCAATTGTTTCTCTCTCTCTCTCTCTTTCTTCATGATATGCATCGTAAGTGAATCAATATTCAATAACGACCATCTTCTTCAAAAGTGGACCTCATTTTCATTTCGGAAATTACTATAATTTATTTCATTATTTTCCGTCTAATATATTTTTCGGGTTGATTGTTAGATGAGAATAATTATTGTCGGATGTCGCATTTGAGGGATGACTTGGCAACATGTTCCAGGAAAACAACATGAAAATCTCGCCAACCACTGTCAATAAAAGCGTTCTGACTAAAAAATACCTCATTGATTATCAATATTGTTCGATACACTGAAAAAAAATTAAGGGAAATATTCACTCATGTGGCCATATATATTTGCTACTGCCAAACCCCGAAGTTGGCCACTTCATGAACTGGCTGGACATTTCCGAAATTAGAGCTTTCGCCTGTCTTTTGCCTTCCCCTATACATGGATCACTTGGTTATCAATATTCAGATTCTTTCAATCGTTAAGGCTGCCATAGCTAACCATAATTATTATGGTTAACTATGGCTAATTGTAAATACCCATAATTATCACAAAAACTACGTCACGTGGCGATGAACCCGAATTATAAGGATCGATATTAGGGATTGATATATAGGGGCCGGCCAAAATTCCCGAATTTCGGAAACTGACCGGGTCAACTGGGCTGGTCAGTTCACGAAGTGGCCAACTTCGGGCTTTTTCAGTAACATATTCATTTTTAATTTAATTAAAAGTAATTTTAAAAGTGGAATTAATTTTTCTTAACTGAAATTCGAAAGTTATTTCTAAAAAAAAATAGAAATTAAAATTTTTTTCAACGAAAACTAAGTAAATAGAAAATCTATAAAATATATTAATTTTTTGTATTCGAGTTTGTCTTAATATTTGTTATTTTTTAACTTAAAAAATTTCAAAAATGTGATTTTTTAAAGATTGACTTATATATAATTAGAAAAAACTGAATAGAAATAAAAAAGGAAATTATTTCTTAGTTCAACTTTTAAAAATCATTACATGGGGGAAGATTTCAGATAAAAATTCAGATTAAAATTATAAACAATTTCAAGAATTAAAAAAAATATTTAGAATAAAAAAAAAGAAAAACTTTTCAATGTTTTAAACAAAATTCAATTCAACGCCAAATATGTTTTCAAATTTAAAATTTATTTCATCTGGAAAACTTTTCAGGTTTTATTTATGCAAAAATTAATCATAATTAATTTTGCAAAAATTTAAAAATTTCGATGCTCAAAAAAGGGGAAAGAAACGATTCTTTCAGTATACAAATGGGAAAAAACCCGAAATATTCTCATATTCAAATCGATTCATGATCAGAAGCATATTTACAGGGAGGCTTACTGGGCCACCCAGGGCGACAAATTTGAGAAATGAGTGGAGAAAAAAATTAAAAGAATAAGGCCAGGATACTTACACTATAAAAGTTTTACAAAGTTCATTTATAAAACTTATTACATTATAAAAAAATGCGCATTCGGTTACATTCGAGCAAATGCAACCGATAAGATTATTGGCTGCATTTTTCACTAGTTTTATAAAACATTTTTGATAAAACTTTTATAGTGTAATCCCGACCTAAGAGAAGGCCCCACCTTCACCAAAGTGGTGGTCGGCTGAAGTTGGTTTTCTGTGGTTCCCAGTTTCAAGATGCGAATGCAAGCCGATCTCCCCATTAAAAAGTCTCTCCGCAGAGAGCATCAGGCCTACAACGATAAAGTATTCAAACATTACACTGCACTCATAGTTCGAAAAATACGTGGCAGATGGCAGCACTATACAAGCAATACACAGAAACAAGCTGCACTTTAGGTTCACAACACGGACACGCATTTGCCAAGTTCCGCAGAGGAATATGGACGAGGTACATGTGTGGTTTAGTGGTAGTAGCCTAAGAGAAGGTCAGCAAAGTTTTTATAGCTGAAAGTTGATAAAATCGTTAATCCGCCTCTGCCTAGAGAGTGATAAGTATGCAAGCATGTGAGCGGCGAGGAGAGTGACCTAGAGTATGTTCAATCATGAGAGTGACCAAAAAAGTACGCAAGCATGTAAGTGACGAGGAGAGTGACTTAGAGTGTGTGAGCAATGTGAGCGACTAAAACTATGTGCAAGCATATGAGCGATCAAAATAGTGTGTGATCATGTTAGTGACCAAAAGAATTACCTATACGTAGAGTAGTTCATCAGTCAGTGAACGAACAAAAGTATAACTTAGAGCACAGGTATCCAACTGGTGTTCTGCGGAACCCTGGGGTTTCGTGACACCTTTTTTGGGGTTTCGTATGATCGAACGCCACGGAACCCAGAGTGCATTTAAAGAAGAAAACTTTCTTGTGACTCATACTCGCAAACTGTTCTTTGTTTAGAATTTTAACGAGATAGTGTCGTTTATAAAGAAAATTCAGACTACTGGAATGACTAACCTAGAGAGTGTGCAAGCATGTTAGTGACCAAAACAATGCCCAAGTGTGTGCGTGTCCATGCGTTAAGACGGCCCAGGGGTAGTTTATTAAAGAATCGGTTAGTATCTTACTCCTTCAATTAACAAACAAACAAAATGAGTGAAACAGCACTCAATGCTTGATAATTAATAAATATTCTCAGTTCAGAAGCACCGGAGGTGGGGTTATGTTTTGGTCGAAAAACAATTGTTGTTCATTGTTGGTGTGGTGGTGCCATCTCTTGTAAACATATGCAAGGAATATAGTCAAAGATGTGTGTACATCCGTCCTCCTGTCCAAGTTTAGTCATTTTTAGAAACCCTACATCAACACTTTCTCTCGCATATTGAGTACGTAAATAATAATTAATATTGTCACACACACATTACAACTCTGCTGTCATCTATAGAATATAACAAAACTAAAAATTAGCTTGCTTAAAAAATCCTGCTGAGCTGAATAAAAATTTTTGTTTCGGTGGACCAAGGATCCTTTTTCTCCAGATAATGGACATATATTTTCTTTAATTTCACCTGCACAGACCTGTTGTTTCTCTGTTCGCAAAATATCTATGCAGAATGAAAAAAATAGCATGCCACCTCATACAATACGGGGTATTTTTTTCTGCGCAGCAAAAACTGTGTACGCGGAAGCATTCTCAGCAGTGTTTGCCAATACGCATCTAGATGCGTGATTCAGGAATCAAAATTCACATTTACGCCTCCAAATTTTATTGAGGAGTGAGAATACTCCTTCAAATTTTAGGTAGTTTTTTAATAGAGCTTTTTCGGGGGGGGGGTTATTTGGGGGGGGGAGGCTTTTAAAAATACACTACAAATGATATATATATATATATATATGCATACCTTGAGTACATGTTCTTTGCCTCCCCCTTCCCGGAAAAAGTTGAAATGACGGTCCTGGGCTTTTTCTCTGTTTTTCATTAAAAGATATCCCTCTTTTCACAAAATTACACACAAACATCAACTGTTAAAATTTTATCGCAAATTTGATAATTTAAC
This sequence comes from Pholcus phalangioides, assembly GCF_987345545.1. Classification (NCBI taxonomy): domain Eukaryota; kingdom Metazoa; phylum Arthropoda; class Arachnida; order Araneae; family Pholcidae; genus Pholcus; species Pholcus phalangioides. The sequence goes on along the minus strand of NW_028301620.1, from coordinate 5,922,332 downwards.
AAATATTATTGCTTATAAAATATTTACTAATATCAAACTGTGTTGCTTTTCTTTATTTAGCACATTAATAAAAACCTGTTTCCGATTCGGATCCGAAGAATCATAACAGTTGTATTTTTTATTTGATAGGTAGCAGAAAGAGTTTCACTTTCTCTCATGATGTTTTTCTCAATATAATATATACAGTTATTTCTCTGTACAGTCATTTTCTAGAAGACATATTTTGCGGCTGATAAAACATTATTTTTACCAGTTTGTTGGTTATGGACAAAAGTATCTAAGAAAGGCACTATTTTTTCATATTGAATAAGTTTACTAAATATGCACGTTTAGAGTCTGAAAATGGCTGAGAATCGGTGTTATCCGGAGAAGTAATTTTGATGAGTAATTTCACTCCTCTGCAAAATTTTAACGGGCAATTTTGCGAAAAGAGGGATATTAAATTTAATGAAAAACTCTGTTTTAATGAAAAACAGTGATAAAGCTCTATTAAAAAACTACCTAAAATTTTTGAAGGAGTATTCTCACACCTGAATATAATTTGGAGGCGTAAAGTGAATTTTGATTCCTGAATCACGCATCTAGATGCGTATTGGCAAACACCGCTGAGAATGCTTCCGTGTACACAGAGTTTACGCTGCGCAGAAAAAAAAAATCCCCGTATTTATAAGGTGGCATGTTATTTTGTCATTCTGCACAGATATATAAATTGTGTGCACAGAGAAATAACAGGTCTGTGCTAATGAAATAGATGATGTGCCTCATCTAGAAGAAAAAGTTCGAGGAAACATTTCATGCAGGAATAAAATTTTTTCTTTCCCTGGGAGCATCTTGTTTCTCAGGTTGACATCATATAATCATCCCCTCCCCGACCATGGAGCCAATTTCCCCTCCCACACAGATCTTTGGTGGTGCCTATATTGTGAAGATATAGTTGAAATTTTCAAGAAGTATGCATGTAAATTTGCCTGGTAGGGCCTCAGAAAAAATCACTTGGCCGGGGGGAACCCGTGGTGCTCTTAAGACGGCCCTGCTTCCGGGATGGGGGCCCTGTCAGCCCTATACCCTTGTTTGGATCAATGCAACGACCTCAGTTGAATGGGGGCTCCATGATGAGATCTGTCAGTATGATTTATGACTATAAATATGTACATTGAGGACAAAGAAGTAAGCGGGGGGGGGCCGTGCCCCCAATTTCCCTACAAGCCGACCAAAATTAAAAAATCATTAAAAAAATTAAAATGAACCGAAAGAAAAATTTGTGTGCCTTACGAAGGTCGACCCTGCGTACGGATCTGATTAAGAGGTGGGACAAAGCCTTCTCTTATTTTGCCTTGGGGCATAGAACAGCCTCATTATCATCAAGGGTTCCGTGAGAAACTCTACGTTGGAAATAAAGATGATATAAAGAGGGTGAGCATAGCGACCTAGGGAACAAGAACCAAGTCAATTAACGACTAAATGAGTGACCAATAAAGTATTCAAACATTTGAGTGACCAAGAGAGCGTGCGCACATGTGAATGACAAAGAAAGAGTGAGCTACCAATACAATGTGCAAGCATGTGACTGACCAATACAATGTGCAAGCATGTGACTGACCAATACATTGTACAAACATGTGAATAATCAAAAGACTGACTTTTAGAGTCCGAATAGATCAGTGAGCAACCAAAAGAGTGACCTAGAGAGCATATGAGCGTGGGAGGGACCAAAAAAATGACCTAGAGAGTGTGTAAGCATGGGAGTGACCTAGAGAGTGAGAAACCAGGTTCACCAACCAAAAGAGTGATGACCAAGATGGCGTTGAAGCAAGGGAGTGGCAAAAAGAGCAATAGACGGATAGACGGATACGTATTTATTTTTTTTGTGGGAGGGGGGGGGGGTTAGGCTGAGCGGGATATCAAGTTTGAAGAATGAGTGGTCAAGAAAATCAGACTAGAACGGAGGAAGGGCAAAATTTGTGCAGCCCACATGCGGCAAAACCACAAATCCGCCTTTGTTCATGTTGACTTAAAATTAATTATTTCTCATTAATCTCCACCATATAAATGTGTATCGTATGAATCACTCTTTCACAAAAAAAAGTGTTTACTCAATATTTTCTACGGACACAATCCGATCGATACGATCCCCTTTCTTTAACGAACAACATTTACAATCATTGATGAACGAATCGCCGACATTTGGTGCTCGTTGTTGTGGCAACGACCTGTTCGAACGTCACCAAAGAGCACCCCTGCCTCCAAAATAAAGGGAAAATAATTTAAAAAAAAAAATGGTATAATGAGTCGGAATGAAATCGGGAACAATCACGAATAATTATAATTATCTTAATAACAAAAAAGACAAATACCCCATAAAATATGCGATTGATTGCCGTTAAGTATTGGCCATAACACTTGTATCGACCAAGTGTTTATGAATGTTTTCCCATTATCGAAATACTCATTACGCTTCGATTTTATGGAAAATACTGAAAATACCGAATGGTCGTTAATTATAAGGTAAAGACAAATATCGCGTGGATTGGAGTCATTATTATCTGGATGAGTACATGACACAATACGATGTTTGCGTGTGAAAAATCCAGAGAAAAAATATATTTCATTGTAAAACAGTTTCACGTAGAGTGTTAAAATGGTATTCTATTAATGGTACTGTGCTAACGGAATTGTGAAGATAAAATGGTACGAAAAACAATTAGTAAAAAATAAGCGAAAATAATCAGTAGAAAATAACTAGTAAAAATAAATAAATAAATGGAAATAATCAGTAGGAAATGGCCCCTAGATTACGTGAAAATACGTGAATTTCCCCGGGAAGCACCACGTATCCTTGAATATAGTACATATGCGGTATGTTTTAATAAAATTGCGCAAAATCCATTTAAATTCAATATTTCATTATCAACTAGAGTAAATTATGAAAAATATCAACGAAAATATGGAAACTGGGCGGTGAATGAATCCAAATTATTATTGTGGGGGGGGGGGATGACTCTCGGAGGGAGCGTATGAAGACTAGTAATTTTCAAATTATAATTAATTTACTAAATTAGTAATTTTTATACGCACCCTCCCCCATAAAGAGACGTCAATTAGACAAATTTGTGACTATATAAGTATAAGAAAAGAGATTTTTACTTATTTATAAATAACACATGAAACATGTGGATCAGGGGTATTGGTTGAAAGTATGGCCAACGGTCCACATTTGGCCCTTTGAGTTTTTTGCTATAGCCTGCCGATCATTTTGAGATAGTGGTTGGAAGCATCAAAAAACGGTTAATTCTTGAATAAATGAAATAATTTAACACGGAATTGATGAACGAAATAATTTTAGAATAAAACTGAAGAAGTAATTTCTTACAAATTCATGAAAACTCGGATTAATGAAAAAAATAATTATCAGAATTGATGAAAATTAAATAATACGTAAATGAAAAAAATAATTTTAAAGTTTTTAAAACAAATTATTTCAGAATTAGTGAAAAAAATAGCTTATAAATCAATGAGAAACAATTTCGCGATTCTTGATAGAAATTATTTCACAATCAATAAAAAGTAATCGCATAATTATTGAAGGACATGCTGTTCAAGATTCGTATATTGAGAAGAAAAATGTTTTCGGAATTGCAAAATAAATAATTAAAGAATAATTTAAAGTTCAGAATTAATTAACACAGTCAGTAATCAATCAAAAACCTTCTCAGAATAAGTGAAAAAAAATATTTTAGAATTTATCAAAGTTAATAATAATAAAGGAAGTGTCAGAATAAATAAAAATCCAATTATTTTTGTCCCTGCTTAATTTGGGGCTCCTATTGGCCAATTCTATTAAGATGTCACCAAATTACATCAATTGATGGTCCACGGGCTTCACGGGAAGTCTAAATTCGGTCCGCCGTGTCTGAAAGGTTGAAGACCCCCTGATAGAGGTGGAAAAAGTTTGATTTTTGACACTTTTTATAACTGTCTCCGACTCCTTTTGAAACTTGAAAAGTTTCTGCACTAAAAATTGACAAAAATCAAAAATTGCAACCATCGATATCTCGACGAATTTTTATCATACAAATATGTTACGGGATAAATTTTTTCGATACAGTAGTAGTGAAAGACAGAGGCGGAAATTTTTCGGATTGACATTTTTTGACAATTTACACGAGTCTTTAGGCAAAGGAGGTATTCAAGATATCACATTATTCTGATTTGAGTGTGTGTGTTTCTCTTCTTGCAATCAGAATAAATCGGGGGGTCTTCAATCTTTCAGACACAACGGGTCAAATTAAAACTTCCCACTAAGCCCACAGGCCACCAACTATTGTTATTTAATGACATCTTAATAGAAGGGTGTCGGTGGGTCCCCGACAAAAAATGATTGAAAACTTTTATTTATTCTGAAATTATATCTTTTATTAATTATCAATTTCAATTAGTCCTTAAATAACTTTTCTCACTAATTGTGAATTTTTTTTTATTAATTACTGATTAAAAATTAGTTAATTCTCACATTAATTTTTAACTGAAGTCACTTCAAATGATTCTGTAATTATTTTATTTCTGTAATTCTGAAATTATTTTCCTTCTCAATATTTTAGAAATCATTTCTTTCAGTAATTATTCAATTATTCTTTTATTGATTGTGGAAAATAATTTCTATCAGAAATTGTGAAATTACTTCTCTTAAAGTTATTTTATTCACTAATTCTGAAATTATTTGTTTCATTATTTGTATTTGTATTTCAAAAATTCTAAAATTATTTCTGTCACCAATTCTGGAATTATTGCTTTCGTTAATTCGGAGTTTTTCCATTTATTCCGGATAATTCTTTCATCTATTCTAGAATTATTTCTTTCATTCATTTTAGAACTATTTCTTTCATTCATTTTAGAACTATTTCTTTCATTCATTTTAGAACTATTTCTTTCATTCATTTTAGAACTATTTCTTTCATTCATTTTAGAATTTATTTTTCTTACATCTATTCTAGAATTATCTCTTTCATTTATATACTAGAATTATTTCATTATATGCATTCAAGAATTATTTCTTTCGTTCATTCTGTAATTCTTTTTTCGTTTATACTAGAATTATTTCTTGCATTCATTCTAGAATTATTTCTTTCGTTCATTCTAAAATTATCTCTTTCATAAATTCAACCATTTTCTGAAAATGTTCGGTAGACCACAACAAAGCTCCAAGGGCCAAATGTGGCCCGTGGGCGATGCGTTGAAGACCCCCACCGGCATAAATGGTGCTCACATATTGGAAAATGTTGAAACTTGTGATAAATTTTTGTGGAACAAAATGATAATGTTATGTACCCTATTTTTGAATTAAAAATATAATTCAAGGCAAAAAATAGTTTTTTTTTCCATCGCCATTGTGTGACCTTATTGATGGTTGTTTGTTTGAATTACATCAAGTCACGCCAACACTCAAAATGTTTTGTTTTATTTTTCCCCAAGTCCAAGCCTTTAGGCACAATCGACTGAGCTTGACCTTCGTTTTAGCCATCACGTTTGCCGACATGCCAATCTATATAGCGTTGGCATGTAGCTTACAAATAACAAAGGTCAAACTTATTTTGCATTTCGTAGTGCGAATGTGATGCGTTTAAAAATAGCCACGCAGGACACAGCGAAATATAACGGCTGTAAAAGAGGATTTTAATTTTTTTTCACCACGTATATCAGGGGGTTGCCAATTTCTCTCTGTTCGAGGGCCAACATAATGGTCAGCTGCAGCGTCGCGGGCCGCAAACAGGACAACACGCCGGCTTATAAGTCGCACCAGTAAAATGACCCAGAACTCGCAGATTCGACTCCGCCGTAAGCAATATGGTGAAATAGTTTTATACCCTGGGCATATTCATAAATCGCTACACATTCAACGTTTATCTAGCTGTCATCCCAGTTAGATGCAATGTGCCAGAGTGGCGTGTTGGTAAGATGCTCGTCTACCACCGTGAAGGGTTCCTTCAGGTTCGAACCAGAGAAGGAATATATATAGCAAGACATTTACCCTAGGGAGCTTGATGTTACCATCGATAGATGGTGCCTCCATACCCACTCCCACTTAAGTTTCAGTATAGCGATATGGCCGAAGTTGATGCGTGGTGAAATAGCTAGATGAAGGCATCAAAAATGGCTGTTTCTTCGGCAAATCATTACGTCTATAGTTTGAAATTTTAAAACAGACAAAACATTTTTTCCACAGATTTCTGTAATTATTATTTTTCTTTATCCCTGATTCAGCAACGCGTGGGATTTCACGGGTCGAGTAGACACTCAAGGAATTGATTCACACACACACAGATAGACTTCAAGAGGCGTCTTATAATTGGGTGCTGTGAGAGCTTGAGCACCCAGAATTGAAGCAGAAATCAAAATTTCTTACGTAAAGCTCAAGGCAAGCACTCACGGGTCTAAAATACTTCAGACGCTCCTGGTCACTGCGGCCGTATTCACCATCCAGAATAGGTAAACTCGTGATAATACCAAAATCAGGTGGAAGCTTCGCATGGACCGAGCAGACTATCCGTAAATGTGAAAGGATGCGCACAACCACCATTGACGTCCATGATGATTTCCAGATTCCCAATATAAGTGTTCTTAGTACGTTAGTTACCTTCTTTAAAAAGAATACCGGCATATTGGTTTTAAAAAACGTCAGTTTACTTCAACGTATGAGGCCACCCAGGGCCGTAATAGGATTTTTGCTGCCCGGGGCAAGCAATATTTTGCCGTCCCACAACTTTAAAATTAGATAATTTTGTAATGGTGTTCTTTGTTCCTCCATAAAATTGCCATCCCCCTAAATTTTGCCGCACGGGGCAGTTGTGCCCCCTGTCTCCTCTAGTTACGGCCTTGAGGCCACCAGCTTCTCATGCCGAAATTTAGAAAATAATGCTTCATCTTTTTTAACACAAATAATAATCGTTTGGAATTCCCTCGGTCAAAGGTGCAACATGAACCCGACCATCAAATATGACACATTTTTACCCTCTTGAATTATTAGGCTCTGCGTAGCCTAGTCAGCTGAGGTTTCAAGGTGCCATTATGAGTTAGTACCCACTTTGAAAAAGTTTCTTAACAGTAAGCAGAACACCAAATATTCATTCAGCTACAAATACAAAGGCCATCGACACACAACTTGCTAAAAAAAGGTAACGGGGAAATAATTCACGTAAAAATACTTCTTGATACTTCTTTTTTGCGATCGAGAGAGTGCAGTATGATGTATGACTATAAAAAAATTACTATCGTCACTAGAAATAATGAATGTAAATATAGTCTGTTAACCAGAAAGTCACAGGCGGCCCGCGGGTCAGCTGTTGGCCATACCTGACGTATATCATTGAGATTTCAGCTGCTTAACAAAGCCCCAAAACTGTGTTTATTCGCATTTAATGCTGTTTTTTTCCCCAACTTTCCTGTTTTTCGAATTCGAATGTTTCAACGAATAGACGGAATTTCTTTTGTTAGCATTGGAAAGTTCTTGCCCTATCCCCCGATAGGGCAAGAACTTTCTAACTGTGTGTGGGTTTTTAAATTTAACTTTCTAATTGGGTTTTTGAGGGACTCTATAAAAAATTTAATTTCTTAATTTTAATAACTATACAACCCCTTGAAATATGAATGACATATCTGAGCTCTATATGTTGGTTGGATAGTTTTTCTAATTGGAAGTGTGCCTCTGGGATCAACGGTTCGCCAGTAAAATGCCATACGTGCATGCTTACCTGTGCACCCTGTGAATATATATATGCGTTCGCCATCTATACATCATTTAAGAAACTTCATCTTAAAAGAAGATATTGTAACCATCCTGGATGATTGAGCACATAACTACGCTGATCATTCCTGTATGATGGAGCATTCTAAGGGTCAAAGGTTAAGAGCGCAGGGCCGTCATTTCAACTTTTTCCAGGAGGGGGGGGGGGGGAAGCAAAGCACATTTGCTCAATGTATGTATATATATATACCATTTTTAGTGCATTTTCTAAATGACGGGCCTGGTTAAGAGTTATGGATATGCGGATCTGAAACTGAAACCAGATCCACTGAAGTGATCTAGAAATATGTCTTGGGTCACTTGAGTGGTTTGGTTATTGGGTCATGGATGGGTTGAGAAACACTGTATTAAAACAATAACACGCTGTAAGAAAGTCTGTTGCAGCGCCATCCAGTGACAATCTCTAGAACTTTCAAATTCAAATATAAGGCAGGGCAGCAAATCCAATCATGAAATAGTTGTTTTCGTCATCTTCAGAAGGAGAAAAAACCGAAATGTTTGAAAAATGGCGTATGCAAAAAATACTGGACGTGAGAAGGTTTTCCATTCACTTATAATTCTGCCCTGATAAGTTTTATTGACTGGCTGTAAGTTATTGTTGCGAGGATATCGATCAGAGCAGAGTCTGTAGCGTGCTAAATTCAGATACAAACGATTGGCAGCAATGATCAATGATTATAAAACAACTTACGTGATCCATCACCCTTTTTCAGCCTGTTACCGGTGACAGGAAATGTAACGGTCTCGGCTATCGATCAGAGATCGATATTCATTCATTTTCTAGAAGCCATTTATAACAAAAGAGATACCAATTATTTTTATTAGTATGTACATTGAAAAATTGAATGGTGAATCAGCGTAAAAACCAACAACCAACGCTTCTTAAAATTGCAGATCACAGTGGTTTCCAAACTGTGCTCCTCGGACCACCAACTGCTCCACAAAAAATTTCCTAATGCTCGAGAAGATTTCTGTGCTTGAATGGCAGACCTTTTTTTTTTAAACCTCAATATGTTCGAATGAAGCACGGGGCAAATACGAAATACATAGATTTATTCGCGTAAAACACTTCTTGGTGCTTCTCCAAACACAGACTACTATTGATTTCTCCGCTTTCAGTTTTTGTGTATGTATTTAGAGAAAAAAGAGTAAAAGATTATTTTAATAATAACACAAATTATAGAAAAAAAATCCTTGAAAAGGAATGATGGTTGCCATGTGTCAACAGACAATAGATTGCTTTTGCAGACCTATTGAAAGGACAACTTAGTCTTATGTGGTCACAGAGTGAATGCTTCTAATCTATGTATTTATACGTGTATCTCCGTTTCTGTTTGTCTTTTTTATCAGTTTGTACTTGTGTTTTTGTCAAATAATAACAAAAAAATTCATATTTTTTCAAAGCATTTTACCTTACTAGCATCAATGCACTCTTTTGCATTTTTTCCCCAACCATTTCCTACAAGCATATTGGAGCTTTTCAACTGATATACTGTTCGAAATGCTCATGAGCAAATGCTTTTGCGTTTCCGAATCCTTTCCCATGAAGTTCCTTCTTTATTTGGCAAATAAAAAGTAAAAAAAACAAACAAACTAAGGAATATTGAGCCTGCTGAGGTGTCACAATGCAAAAAAAAAAAAAAAAAAGACCTCTCAAGCTTGTCTTGTGTGGAATCGCCGTACGTAGTATGCAATTATTTATTTTGTAGCTATTTAAGAATTTTTTTTATTAGCAGGTCTTTTATTTCCACAGAAAGCAAGGACACTTACAACACTGCACTTACATAAAATCAACTTACAAAGGCTTAAAAACTAGTAAATAAGCAGCAGAATACCGAGTAGTGATCGCACGTGACTTAAGTACACTAGTTTCTTCAATATCTTCCTATACATAATTGATAACCAAGTTTTCATTTTCATAAACTAAATGCCTTTCTAAGACCTGGTTGTCAAAATTTTTTGTCTATTTAGATTTCAAGATAACACAAAAAGTTCCTAAACTTTCCACCAGGCGGCGTTCTAACCTTTCTTATCATTTGGCGCGTACTCGTATGGCTATACCACTACATTACTTTCATGATTCTATCTGCCATATTTCAGGAGTTATTCACAATTGTATGAAATTTCCAATGTTCTCTTTATTTTCTCAAATGTTTACCATTTTTGCTCCCGGGCATCCCAAAATGATTCTTAGGGGATTGAAAGTGATTATGATAGGCTGCGAATATATGTCACTGTTTACAAGATCTTCCAATGGTCATAAATTTTGAATGGATGAAGATAAAGCGATGGAAAAAGTGTCTAGGAATACTAAATGAGACACGTTACACGATGATGACAACCGAGATGCCACCTGGTGGAGAATTTTTGTACTTTTTTTTTACTCATCTTGACAAATCAACGGGCTTTGAACAAAATCACAGCCTAATTTTTTTGAAGTTCTATTTGATAATATATAAAGTTTACTCAGAACATGTACGCTGACTGTCAAAAATTTTGATATTCAATATCATCTGATACTACTTTCAATTATCGATGTCTCAAAAACTTTTCTTCAAATGGTACGGGATGAATTATTTCGGTATAAAATTAAGGATTGCAAATTTAACCAATTTGCATGTTTTTGTACTATAAATCGCATAAAATCTTAAAAAATTCTTCAAATTATAAAAATTTACAGAGGTGAGACCATTACAACTGAATTAAAGCTGACAGTTTCCCACGTGTAACTTCAACTCCGAAGTGCTCCGTATAATTTTATTATTTTTGGACACTTTCTAAACCTCTTCCCTTGCGAGAGCGAGGTATCCCAGCCTAGAGTGAATAGTAGCGATGCATTCTAGCTCACTCTCTGTTATTTCCCTTATCAAGACGCTTTATTGGGTAACCCTATAAAAGGGAATCTATTTTTTTCTTTACCTCAGAATTCTTTTTATTCTCGCTACGGTTCGATGAATAAAACATATACTGAAATTACACATATATATAACAGGAGGAGGCTGCCTGAGAAAGCAATGCAAAAAAACGACTCTTCTCTTTTTTTTCTCCTTTCAAGGAAAATATTAGAGGAAACCGGTTTCAAAGAATTATCGCTGGTACTCCAATATATATCGTACAGATTTATTACGGAAAGCCTGTATATAAAGGGGTTGACATATTTACAGATGCAGGCAAGTAGCGCTACAAAATGCGCATATTGTTGTCTATTCTTAATTCTGTGGCACTGAAGTACATTCTACTAATTTACTTGATCACCCATCCCTCAAGTATACCGTCCCCTCCGAACCTGAGCTATAGCCCGCTAAACACTCCTGTAAATCCACCACTGCTGGCTGTAAGCGGATTTATGCGACCCATCTTGAAAGTTCCCTGTAAATCAAGTTTATTCAGATCGTGAACCATAGCTCAAGAGCACCTGGCTATACGCGGATTTCTACGACCCACTCTTTTTTTCTTTTGCTCACTGACCTGGTGCCTTGTTCTCTAGGTCACCCCCAAGCCTGCACACGCTCTAGGTCACTCTTTTGGTCAGTCCCATGTTCTCATCAGGGTTTAAGCTACGGTCGCATTTTTCGCAAAATGCGAAAGAAAATCGTAGAATTCGAAAAAAGTAGTAGCCACTTTCGCAAAAATGCGTACAGGAGGTAGGCAACGAGTAGACATCCAACCATCAATCATTACATTAGGGGTCATTCAAGTATTACGTCAGCATCGGGGGGGGGGGTTTGGATTTGCTGACTTTTGATGACGGGGGGCGGGTTTGAAGGTTACTTACGTTATCAACCACCCTTTTTTGAAGATATGAAATATTCTAAGCTGCTAACTAAATTTTGCTGACAAGGGGTGGATGGGGTCAGTGTTTTGCTGACAAGGCGGGAGGGGTCAAAAATGGCTAAAAATCTGCTGACGTAATACTTGAATGGCCCCTTAGCATTGTAGCATTTTGCTAAAGCTTTTCCTCCCATTTTCGCTTTTTTGCGAAAGGAATTTTTTATCCAGCTTAAACCCTGGTTCTCATACACACTCGCTAGGCCACTATTTTGGTCGCTCATTGACCACTTGATCTCCGCTTTCTAGATCTCCACTTGATCTCCGCTTTCTAGATCTCCACTTGATCTCCGCTGCTCTTTTGCTCATTCACAATGCTTGCAAACTCTCTAGGTTACTCGTTTGACCACTCACGGGTCTAGTCGTTTGCTCTCTGGCCAGAGGCGGATTTATTGTGAGCTGCACGAGTTTTTCCACCCTTCTCCCGTTCTACTAATTTATTTGATCCTCCATCCCTCAACTACAGGGCTACAACTAGATGCTTAGTCAGCCGAGACAAGCACTCACATTGCCACCCCTCCCCCCCCCCTCTGTAATGTTAAAGGGCGAAATTTGCGTTCCCCTTTGGTCCGGCACCCAGGGCACCAGACCGCCTGCTCCCCATAATTACGGCCCTGCTCAAGTATACCATCCACCAAATTTGCAATCCTTTTCTCGCTAAGCACCCCTGTAAATCCACCACTGATGGGTGTAAGTGGATTTGTACTACCCATTTCGCAAGTTCCTGCGAATCAAGTTTAATTTTGTTGTGACTCATATAGCCCCTGGCTGTTGGTGGATTTGAACGACACATCTCGGGTCATGACTCCTAGGTTAAGTAAAATCCCCGTTCTTATGTCTCGAAGGCAATTCATAGTAAATTCTTATAGTAATCGATCAGGTTGAGAAAGAGACCTGTCATAATATGGCGACTGTCTTTATTTGTAGCTTGCGTACATATGTGACTTATGAATGCTATCCTACCCCCCCTAAACAAATTCTATGAAAATCTTATATATGTAAGATACATGCGCAAAACATGCCAAGTAAATGTTTTCTTCTGTACAAAAAAAATAGCGGGTCCTAACTATAGATGAACTGTTGGACATCAGACAGCCTCTGGAGGTAGAGCAGACCGACGGACTTCACTCGTTCTCATTCTTGTGGGTTTCGTCGTACTTGTCTTTCTCCTTGTAGCCTTGGACGTACCCGGTGTTATCGGCGATGTCCGCTCGGCCCGCCATTCCTTTGCCACGTCCACTCTCGTCGAACCGTTCTTTGTGGGCACCGGTGTAACCCGACACGTCGGTGAGGCGGTTCATCGCGTCCGCTGCTGCGCCAGTACAAGCCGTCTGCCGATGAGAGAGAGAGATACACGAGACATTATGTGCGGTCACATTCATGTAAACTAAGGATGCCGGAAGTAAAAAATGTTTGGTATTGTTCGAGTAATGAACATAATGTTCGTTTGGGTATGTTTGAAGACCATACCACGGGCGGAGGTACGGGGGGGGCGTGGGGGGCATTGCCTCCCCAGCGTCAAAGGTGGATTCGACTGATCTAATGTATACATGTATATATGAATTGACATCATCATCATCATCATCGTGCCTCCCCAGCAATAATGACGTTGCCCCCCCCCCCAGACTTCCAAGTCAATCTCCACCTATGGACCATACGTCCCACATTCAACAACAATTTCCCGTTTTTGGTAAATCGCCCGTAGCCGGACCCGAGGGTGAATGAGTTATATTTCAATGATGATTGGTGTGTGTGTTGTTGAGCAATACCATTCAAATGATCGGTGTTGCTTTAGCAATATGAGCACATATGTTCCGACGTCCCTGGCTCCCCCTCCTATCCAAGGCCACCTTAAGAGCATTAGGGCCTTCCCCTCTTAAGGTAAAAGTGATTTTTCTGAGGCTTGTATCTGGCTAGAGAGGCTTGTCCACCAATGTACACGCTCAATTTCGAAAATTTTAAGATCTGATTTTTATGAGGCCTCCGAACCACGCTCGGGTGGGCTAATGTTTTAACACGTACTACCAAACTCCCCCCCCCCCTTCCCGGGGGAAATAGGAGTCCGTCTTTTAAATATGAATCCATTGCAGAAAATCAATAGAAAAGTCTGTTCTCTTAAGGCCCGATTTCCGCATGGGTCGGGGGTGTCCCAAAATGTTGGTGCATTTGAACGACCCATCTCGGGTCGCGACTCACAGGCTAAGTAAGATCCCCCGTTCTTAAGTCTCGAAGGTAATCAATAATAAGTTCTTATGGTAATCGATCAGGTTGAGAAAGAAACTACCCCACGGATGGACCAAGAGACCGTCATAACATGGCAACTGTCTTTATTTGTAGGTTGCGTACATATGTAGCTGATGAATGATACCTTACTACACAAATACCCCCCTACACAAATTCTATGAACATGTTATATTTGTAAGATACAAATATAAGATGTAATAGATAATATAGTGTCTGTAGATGTGAATCCACCCGTATAGTGAGAAAAAATTTTGCTATTTACATCACGGGAGAAATCATTTTGGATACTCTGGCTTTTTATGCTACTAGATATCTACTTATCTGTAGATAATCAGCGGAAGATAAGCTTTCACAAGACTCGGATTTTATTGAACCCAGATAAAACCAAAGCCAGCGTTGTCAAGAATATTTCTAACTTGAAAAGCCCAATTATTTTTATTACTGGTGGATGAATTGAAGAGTATGTGAGATAGGTGGTCATCTTATTCTTGTCAAACGTGATTGGTTCATTTTATATAAGCAAACGTATCCAGAATTTTAAAATATATATTTTTTTAAACAAAACACTGAGGCTTGGGCAGCCAAGTTCAGCTCTCAAAGCAGTGTCCTAGGAGTATTTCTAGAAACTATTAATGGTCTCTTAGCTAACATACTAAATATTTGATGCATTTTACCAATAAATTGTATTACCCAAATGGGAGGTGCATATGAGGCTGTTGAAAGCAAAAGGGAATTGAAAAGTTTTAAGGCCGTGACCAAGGAATTATTATGAGCTGCTCCTAAGTATTTTTATTACTGGCGGTATAGCTGTTTTGGACTTTGCCAGAAAGAGTAAGTATGCTGTATGAAATTTACCGGAACTTGAAAATGGAACCCCGTAAGTACATACAAGTCTAAGTGGTAGTCAGTTGTTGACCCCTAGAATATCATTCATCATATTTTGGCAATTTACCTGATTTTCTGAATGCAATAACTTCAGCTTTATTAATACTAAGGTCAATCAAAAAACCACAAAAACCATGGAGTATATCTATTTTTCGTTGCAAGTTTTTTGGGGAATTTGATAAAATCACAGCATCATTCGCCTATAGAAGTGCATGTATACCAATGGTTTCATTAATAAAAACTGGTGAAATACTAGATGAGTTCAGACGGTCTGTGAGTAGTTCTTTAATGAAAATAGAGAAAAGTGAGGGAGATAAAATTTCACCCCTGTAAAACGCCTTTAGTAATATTTATTTCAGCAGTTAGCCCTTCGCGAGTTCTAATTCTCACTCTTGCCTTACTATACACGTCAGAGAGTATCTTGATAAGTTTATCACTAATTCCTATGAATCTCAGAACATGCCAAAGTAGGGAATGGTCAACAATACCGAAAGCTTTTTCGAAATCAATAAAAATTGCATAAAGTTTACCCTAGGTTCTAAAATATATTATAATACGTCCCATCCTATATCTAATACGGTCTTCGTCACGAATCGTTGTACGTATTTTCATATACACACAAGATCAGGAGCGGATCCAGAGAAGGAAAGATGTGGTCTATCCCGTAAAATACAGGATGATCTTATGAATCATCATCTGCAATACTAGTCACTCCTTCTCGACACACATCACCTTGTGTGGATCCGCTCCTTCCCAGATACTGCAAAAAAATAAAATAAAAAATCTGAGAATATGCAAAACTCCGACCCATACCGTTACGCCACTGAGTCCAGGAGTCGGAACAGCTGCCAACTTGTTCTTGGCTTCTTCCAGGGTCATACCCTTGGAATCGCAGAGTACCTGCACGAACTGCAAAAACTGGGCCAGGTTCATGCGCTTCTCCGTCCTGGGAATACAGAAAGAGGAGTTTTTAGTTAGTTCCTGGTCGAGAATCCTGGGATTTCGTTCATGCAATGTACAATGAGAGGCCAGAAAACCTATCGCAGACTAGCTTATGCAACTAAGAAAGATGGGGGAAAGCAGCGTCTATATTATACTACTACTTCACCAAACACCAACTCTGGCCATATCGCTATATTGGGTGAAGTGTTAGATTGATTTCTGCTGTTACAGTGGCAAGCTACCACGATTTAAGTGACTTTGAACGTAGTCTGTGCTCGTGAGATGGGTCGCAGCATTTCTGAGGTAAAGACATGTCCTCCGCCCCCCCCCCCATCACATCCGTGAACAGGGCCCTCTAGGCTCAGGACCGCAACTAAGTGGGAGCAGACGGGTCTGATGCTCAGGGCATTGGACTATAGATTGCGCCTTTCAACTGCTCTTTCTACAAACACGGGGGTGCCAAAATGCGTGTTTGCCTTGGCTCACAAAGTATCCAGTTGTGGCCCTGTCTAGGCGAGGAAGGCGGGTGCCAAGTCAGACTACTACTTACTAGGATTCCTCTTCCCAAAGAAATCCGCTTCGTTGAAAATCATCTCGGGGTCCCGGACTGAAACCCTGTCAGCTCCCCTCCCCCACGGACATGGGTAGAGATGAAATTTGGATTTTTCTGCTCGACCATCGCAAGAGTGTGTATCGGACGTGAATATAAGGAATCCGGGAACACCATCGAATCTCCGACAGAGGTGCGGGCGGAAAAAATACCGTGGGGGGGGGGGAAGGAACCATCGATGGCTGACAAGAATCGTTTCAAGAAATAGACGTGCTACGCTGCCTTAAATTGCTATGTATTTCAATGTCGGTGTATCGACAAGTATCAGCGTGTGACTTTGTGCAATGGTCCTTTCATAATGTGGGCTTTCGGAGCCGAAGAACCCGCTCGAATACCTTTGATGACTATTTTACTACACACCAACTCCAGTCATATCGCCATCCAGCAATTTAACTACCGATAGAGTTGAGTTGGCGATCTAACTTTTGCAGCCGTTCTTGAGAATTAGTTCTACACTGCGTATTTAAAAAATAAATGAATAAAATCTCTCTCTCGATTGGTATCTTTAGCACTATTTCGGCATCCTTTAAAATTGACTTGTAGCAGCGCCCAAATGCAGAATGGAACCAAGAACATGGCGGTAAACGACCTGATGACACAAGCTGCTATTCATCAAGACAGCGTATCAGTGTTATCACCGGGTTACACATTCCTTTGGCGACAAAAAAAAAAATCGGTCTTGGCGAAAAGTAGTTTTTCACCCGCTGACAAAAGGTAACGACGATATTAAATACAAAAAAAAATTATTTATTACCAACTGCATTCTGTTTTGTAAATAAGTTCACAATTGGGGAATTCACAAATGAATTCACCAATTTGAAGCTTCAACGGAAACTCAGCCCATCAGTAAAACTGAAAAGCCCAATTATGGACTGGGTTGAAATTGCATACACACAAAGTAAAGGAAAAATCGTCAAGAGTATGTGGCCGGATCACCTTGACCTCCAGAATAGAATGGCCCGCTGGGCAATGTAGTCATTAAAGGCCCACTGACTAGAATCAATGATGTTTGGTTGGTCAGCGAGTTGTTCAAATTTAGGGCCCATAATGGGAACCCTCTCGCCCATGAAAGAATCGCGCTCAGCTTGACCTCGAAAACTACTTGCATCTAGCTGGAGATGGCCAAGAGAATGTGACCAAAAGTAACAATAGCTAACATGCTATATAACAACCTCCAAGAATTCTCCCTCCCCTTCGTATCATCCCACAAAACATTGGGCTCTCTTACCAAGGGAGCAAGCATTCTAAAGGTTATTTTTCACCTAGTAGGACACCCTTCGGATGACCACGAAAGGGAGCTGCGACGATGCACGTTAAAAACTACATAGATAACGATCACCAGAGCTGTCTTGGCGAACAACTTGGCGTTGAAAAATAAACAAACACCAAAGATGGGACGCATTATGCATTTTAGCCACTGTTGCTTCCATGAATAAGATCTAGACCAGACCTATGCATTGGACAGGCGGCCTCTCTAAAACGAGTTTTCTTGAATCCAAGATCGCGGCACGTTCATGGCGGGTTAACGTAGTTACCCGGGCCTGTAGTTTACCAGTTTTACCAGGGCCGCCTCAACACGTCCTCACCGCCACCATTGGCAGAGTGATGGGGCTCTTCTTCGTGGCTTGAAGTGCTAAAATTACATCAAGGGAGCTCGACCTTCAGGAGAGTGCGAGCCACTTGATTGGTTTGCGAACTAGTCACATTTTGTAAATGTGCTGCGAATGTCTTAGATGATCTCTAAATGTCCCACAAGTCACTTGAGTGATCTGTAAATGTGCCGTCGGCCATTTAAATAGGGCCGCAACTAAGGAGAGGAGTAGGCGGATCTGATGGCTTGGGTGCTCGACTAGCTGGGGGAGCACCAAATTTCACCCTGTAACTGCTCCTTCTACATTTCACGGGGGTGCCAAAAATGCCTGCTTGCTATGGGTGGCAAAGGGCGACACTATCTTAATTTTTTTACTGGTCGACTCACCTGCGCATACCACAATAATTCATATAGTTTTACAAATGTTCTTGATTTTATGTTCATCTCATCTGTGTGTATTTATGCTGCTATTTGTAAATTGAGAGAATGAATAAAATTTTTCCTACACGGCCACGTCCTCCGGGGTGATGCGATTAAATTGCGCATTCGACAGAGCCTGGCCGTGTTCGGTAAGTAAGTAAGGAAGTTTCTGCCGTGAATTTAAGTGATCTGTAATTGGGCCACTTAAGATCTTGATCTGGACCACTTAAGTCGTATGAAACGGGATCTCACGTCATTTGTGAATACGCTGCGGGTTCCTCTTAAGTGGATCAGGATATATGCCGCGGGCCACTTAAGTGATGTTAACTGCACCACGATTCACACGATAAAGGGGATCTGTGACTGTGCCGTTTAGTTCATTTTTACAAAATTAGATTTTGAGTGTCACGGGACACACATCAGATGATTCCGAGGACCACGGATTGAGCAAGTATGAGTTACACCCACCCCCTCTACTACCAGATCTCATTATTACTGTGTCCCCCCCTCCCCATACACTCGAGACCTCCGGGTATGGCCACGTGGTTAAACGAAGATGCGCGTACAAATCAGCAAGTCAATACTAGAATGATCTGAATCATATCGACTTACTTGACGACCTTGCTAAAAGTGATTGCCGTGTCGGTGGTAGTGAACTTTTTGGTCAGACCGGCGTCCTTTATCCACTTGTCTATGTTCTTCAAGGTGATGGTGCCGGTGACGCCTTTCTCCCTCTCACCGAACGTTGAGTAGGCCTCGAATTTCTCCTCGAAGCCGCCGCCACCACCTGAAGATCCCTGGGCCATGGTGCAAAGCAGACTACCGACCGGGTTCGAAGCTGGAACTGGAAATCAAAAAGACATCAACATCAATGTGCGAACGGCCCCCAGAGGCACCGACATGAATAAAACATTGGGGGTGGGGGAGAGGCCGAAAGTTGCCTGTAGTCCCATATATACGGGATTCAAGCTCGTACGATGGAAGAGGAAAGGTGCGTTGAATCGTATGTTCATAAATTATTGGGGGGGGGGGGCTTAGTCTCCTCTCGAAATTTATTGATTTATCGGGTGAGGGAGCTCAAATAGCCGTAGTTCCTCCCAGGTTCCGATGCCTATGCGACCATCCTCACATTAGGCATGATTTCTGTATGGGCCGGTCTCGGTCGTTAAGGGTGACTCAAACCCTCTGGGTAACCACCTTATATCCCTATGGTTGGCAGAGAGGGGGGTCACGGTTGGTTCCGGGTCGTTAAGGGCCCCAAATTAAAAAAAAAAGGAGGATCTATTGATCACAGTTGTGTGGAGGCCCCCTACACCCCCCCCCCCCATTAATTCATGTTTCACCACGGTCCCCACAGTCAGAATTTGGTTTCCGAGCATGACAGTTTCTAGAGGGTCTCAATTTAAATAACAATCCCACAAAATATTACCTCTAATCTTGTCAATCAGGAAGGGGGGCTTCTAACAGCGCCGTCTTAAAAGAATCATGGGGCCCCCGGGCCAAGAAAGTTTTCTAACGCCCTGCCTGGATAAAAATGCTTGCCTACAAAGTTACTCTCGAAAATTTCAGTCGTATCTAATTTTTGTTATGTCTCACCACTAGTTTCTTGAGGCCCTCGGGGTCGTGCCCGGATGGGCCCATTCGTTAAGACGGCACAGCACTCTAATGTCTGATTTCTTGACGGTTCTGGAGATTTAAAGCCGGCCATTGCTGTTTGACATATTACAGTAGTACATCAATCGTGGGTCCGAGCCAGGAGCAGTGGTGCCGAGGATGCCTGAGCATCACCGAAAGTGATCCAAAATTCGAAATCTCCTACGTCAAAAAAAACCAAGCTGGGCACTCAACGATGGAGACGGGGGAATCTAAAACAGTGCTTTATGTCCAGGGATAGTCCAATGGAAGCCATGGATGAAAATAAAATGGAAGGAGACCCATGAGACAGCAGTGTCGTTGGAACTGAGGGTGCAGTGGGTGCTCCAGCAACCACAATATTCTGTACCACTGGTGTGAGCATCCCGGAATTCATTAAAGATGAAAATTTGTCATATAAAGCTCAAACCGAGCACCCACAGGATGATTAACACTTCCGACACATCTGCATGACAGGTTGGTCAAGGGCCCACCATGGCTTCCACGAGGGGGGTGTCGACAGGGCTCCAGCCTCGACAGGACGGCTCTTACAACTTTCTGTTTTTTCACCCTATAAATTCATTATAGAGGGGGGCCCCACTTAAAATCTAGCCCGGAGGCCTGTCAAAGATGATGAGATCTGTTATGAATATGATAACGTGTAAGAGCTGTTACACATTAAGAACATCGCGGCGCTCGGGCCCCATGATGTTGAGACGCCCGGCATAAAACTTCCACACGAGGTAAGTTTGGTGGGAGAGAGGACTAGGGATCGATTTTACTTGGAAAAGTTTTTGCTCACCTTAAATTACTCGAAAATTCGATTCAATAAGTAGAGAGGATCTCTTTCTTGGATTAAGGGTAAGGGGGCTCAGAATAAAACAGGGGGTCACGAGAAGAATGTGTGTAGTCCAAAGGGGAACATATAAGCAAAAAAAAAAGTTAAACACTTGTCCTAAAACACTACCGATGTCCCCAGTTCGAGTAACCCCCCCCCCCTCCCCCAATTCGGAGAGAAACGCCACATCGATTATTTATTATAGGCATTATCTCTCGAACCCGAATCCCATTTAGGATCAACATAACCCCCGCGATCCCGAGATCCCGATCCCTGGATTCAAATGACGATCCGTTAAACATTCAAAGACAATGGGAAATATGACGTGTGTAAGACTGAGGAACTCACCAGATCTCACGGAATTCAGACGAGGGCAATTTCGGCCGATTTGAAAACTGAACCTTGTTTGTCGACACTCCCTGTAAGTCTGAGATCAATTTTCGAACCCTTCGCTTGTGGGAACGCGAGGATCGACGTCTCACGAGATCGTCTCTTCATCATCTGATAAGAACGGCCTTTGGAGCAGCTGATGCAGAAGCGACAATCTGAACATATTGCATTGACTTGCATCTAGTGGAGTATTTACAGTGGAAGGGGGGGGGGGCTTTGCGGGTTCAGGATGGAGAGGCTAAGAGGGGCGGCAGATTTGAGGAATGAGTGGCTAAGAAAATGTGTAGAAAGGGGGGGGGGGAAGAAGGGTGACGTAATTCGTATAACCCTTCAATAAATCCACCTTTATCCAAGACAGCAAGGGACAAGTGAGTGATTAGAGTTTGCAAACATTGTGAGTGAGCAAAAGTGAGGGGACCAGGAATTAGAGAGCGATCTAGAGAGGGGTAAAATAATTTGATTGACCAATAGAATGACCTAGAGCAGCGGTTCTCAACCAGTGATCCGCGGAGCCCTTGGGGTTTTATATGCACTTCCCAATGGCTCTGCGGCTAATTATGGGAAATACAAAAAACACCGACCAAAATACAAAGACTTCACAGATTCATTGAATTCGCCATGACTGCCTTTAACTGCAAAGAGTATGTATGTGCACTATGCCTGGACATCTGCAAAGCTTTCGACAAAACGAATCATACCAGGCTCATTGCTAAATTAATCGGTGTATAAACCTACCCGATAATTTTCAAGAATCAGTTGAAGATATCGAGGAATGGTGTGTAGAAAATGACATCAAGCTAAATCATCATACATTTTGTTCACTAGTAAATACATTTTGTTCACTAGAAGATATAAATTTCCAAGGAACTCAATATACATTGGAAACTGTGTTAAGGAGAAACGGTACTTAAATATCTTTGGTGCATATTAGATAAGTGTCTCTCCTTTGCTCCACAAGTAACCTATGTAAGGAATAAGGCATCACAAACTGTAGAAATTTTTTCACGAATCATGTTTCCTCAAGCAAGACTTTCACTACAGAACAAGGTCATCCGTTTTTAAGAACACCATCAGACCCATTTTGACATATGCTGCCCCCAATATGGGCATATGCCAGTAGAAGAAACATGAAGAGTCTACAAAGGCAACAAAATATTATACTACGACAATTCGCCAAAGCGCCATTGTACGTGAGATGAAAGAATATCAGAAAAGATCTGGTTGTATCATATTAATCTCGGACTTCATCAAAGAACTCGCAAGCGCGCATTTCGAAAGGCTTGGATCATCGAGAACATCCTCACTTACGTGAGATCGTCGAATTTGACCACAGAGTTCCCATAACGCATCCCAGACCTATGGATGTATTAGATGTCACTTGGAAATGAACTTAAAAAAAATCTTTTATATATTTACCATGTCAGTACCATGGTAAATATATAAAAGTACCAGTATGGTAATCCGCATTTATTTGAATATGTAATCGCATTTATTCCCATGTATACTCATATTAACCGCATATATTCTCATTTATTCCTTTTCGCAAACTTTATAAGATGAATCACTTATTTTCATTTTGTGAACATCGGATTGTGTGATCAAAGATATATTGCAGTTATTACAATTTTGTTATTTTTAGGAATTACACTTAGTTTTGTCTTGCTTGTATTGTTATGAATATGTATGCGTAAAGTATTGCAAGGTCTGCAGTTTAGTAACAACCCATAAGAGGGTTGACTACTGAGGAGTGTTCACAGACAGTGCAATCGTAGTTTATAATTATTGTACTGTGTGTGTGTGTGTGAGAACGATATATATTTTTTAAATTACTCATGCTCTGTAAACATAAATCTCTGATTAGCATTTCTCAATTATTACATTACTCTCCCACATAATCCGTGGGGGTTTTTTTGGGTAACACAACATCAGCTACTCTTTTCACCCCCTTAATGACAAATGTTCCTTCAGGATACATTCAATATTTCTCGTGATTTCACATGCTCTAATTTTAAAGATCTGTAAATTACCCACTTGGAGATTGACATTAAAATTTATATATATATTTATTTATTTATCTAAACATACACTCACTACACTACTGACGCACAAGCACAAACTTGTCTTTTCCTTCATATGACAATCATAGGCAACTTGTAGGTCGGAAAACAGTCTGCAAAGGTTAGGAACCGACGAAAACATTCAATTCTTTTTCTTCTCGGGCCCCTAGTTGGTTTCCTGTGATTGCAATCGAAAAGCATATAAAATAGGAATGAAAGCTAGTGCAATGGACAGGTTTTTGGTGAATTTGACCGATTGTAGCTAGAAGGGTGTTTGCGGAATTCCCGATGAACATTTTTGGTGACAATTCGATTTTGAACTTCACCTATCTTTTAGA
Organism: Pholcus phalangioides; assembly: GCF_987345545.1. Taxonomy (NCBI): domain Eukaryota; kingdom Metazoa; phylum Arthropoda; class Arachnida; order Araneae; family Pholcidae; genus Pholcus; species Pholcus phalangioides. The sequence continues at coordinate 5,898,759 of NW_028301620.1, read as the reverse complement.
ACATGTCACTTGCCATAAAAACCGGATATTTCAATGAAGTTGGTATCACTTTATAAAATGCTTTCTGCTCTTTTTAAATATGTGCTTATTTTGCGCGTTGATTTCTTAGAAACTTTAAAAATTTGGTTTATTTTCAGACTCGCATTTTTTTCCTGTAATCGATTATCCACCAGAACTCGAAAACGGTTCGAGATAGGATATTGTTGGTAGGGTGTTTCATGTGCCACTTGGACTCGTCTATAACCTCCTTTCATTTGGCAGAATGGGTCGGATTCACCCTGTATAGTTTTTAGTTTTCGTAATTTCATTTTCAATTTGGTGTTGCTGTATTTTATAAATATACTAGCTATAAAATACCGGCACTGCCTGGGTTTTCTTCAATCACTGGGAGGATTAAAAAAGTGACAAATCATTATAAAAGAATGAATATATAATATTAACATAATACTGGTGGCATAAAACAGGGGACAAACCATTGTAAAGGCATATGCATGTCGAAAACGCATTGCTAGGGAACCACGGTAACCATTGTTAATATTCTGAAGGTTATTGTTTAGTCCCAGAAACCATTGCTGCCCGATAGTTTTTCGCCCATTCCGCGCATTTGCATCTTTTTCTAAGCCATCTCGTTGGGCATTTTTCCCGTTGTGACCTTGTATTTGTATTTATACCTCATCTAACATGATGCCCTTTATTTCGGCAATCACAAAATACCTCGGTTCCTTGAAACCTTTTCATTATTTACAGTTAAATGTATCTTCTACCCCACCCAATCTGTTGATCTGAAGGAGGAGACTGCCAGTGGAGGGAGTTATCTTTTGTGCAAAGTTTGATAATGGAAAGAGAGAGAGATAGAGACGGTGTTTTTTACCTTATTTTCGGAATAGTGAAGGAATATGTGTGTAAATACGTAATGAAAAAAAAAAGATAGAGAATTTGTCTTCCTTTTTTTACTATTATTCTTGGTTTCGGGAGGAAAACAATATCATCGCACAAAATCGTTCAAAAAAATATTCTTTTTGAAAAATAGGTGAAAATTTCTAGATGGTTTAGGGATTTTCTTTGTGGAAGTTATAATTGCGGATCTGGGAAATTTTAACAATCGCTTAAAAATTAACAAGTAAAACATGAAAAAAGACTGTTGTGACTTTCAATTTTCAGAACGACACCGATTAAACGCAATACAAATACTATCATTGTTGTAAATATCAAAGAGTGGATGAAACGAGCAATTGTTGCCAAGTTGATCTTCCACTATTGACTGAATACTTGATTGTTAACAGTAAGAAAATAAATTTCATCAAATATATATAAATAGGAAGGTCCTAATAATTTATTATCAGTTCGAATTCAATTTATTTAGAAACAAATGGGTTGGGTACCTTGACATGGATTTCGAGACCTTTCGACGGATATTCCCTCGATGCTTCTCGTTAACTGGTTTGTTTCAAATTGAACAAGGTCTACAGTGCTTCTCAGAGTGTTGGTGGGTGTGGGTATAGTGGAGAGTTTACTCCTTCGGAATGCACAAGTCATTTGGGTGTACAGTGGGGGGATATTTTGTTTTGTAGATGACTTTGATTGAGTGTTGGTGATTATATGCACATGTATAGAGGGCCCTTTGGACAAATACAACAAAAAAATAATAATAACAATAATAAAATAAAATTTACAGTTAAAACAATAATTAAAAATAAATAAAATTTACAGTTAAAACAATAATTAAAAATAAATAATATTTACAGTTAAAACAATAATTAAGTTAAAACAATAATTAAAAATAAATAAAATTTACAGTTGAAACAATAATTAAAAATAAATAAAATTTACAGTTAAAACAATAATTAAAAATAAATAAAATTTACAGTTAAAACAATAATTAAAAATAAATAAAATTTACAGTTAAAACAATAATTAAAAATAAATAAAATTTACAGTTAAAACAATAATTAAAAATAAATAAAATTTACAGTTAAAACAATAATTAAAAATAAATAAAATTTACAGTTAAAACAATAATTAAAAATAAATAAAATTTACAGTTAAAACAATAATTAAAAATAAATAAAATTTATAGTTAAAACAATAATTTTAGTGTTTAAATAAAATTTAGTTATAGTAATTAAGTTATAGTAATTAATAAAATTTAGTTATAATAAAATTTAGTTATAGTAATTAAAATTAAATTGGTAACAAACTAAAATGAATAAAACATTCTATGCGTGTGTATGCGTGGAGGGATTCGAACGGGATATCTCTAAAACGGACGTCCCTTTCGCCACTTTGTCACTGTCAGTTTGTTTCAACAAGAACCAAACAGTCTATATCACGTGCGATTTCAGGGTGAGGTGTATAATGGCGAGGACGGGATGAGTAGAGCCAACACCACCTATAGAAGGGGCGGGCGCCTTATATAGGTGTATTGGTAATCTCCTCGGGATTGCTGTGATTAATCTACACCTGGGTGGAAGGCTGGGGTTTCGAAGTGACTTTAAATAAGTATTGGATGTGGAGGCAATAGGACGGGACTTCTGGGTTAGAGCTCAAACCCGGGCCATCCAATGCAAGGCTACCGTATTCGCTATCCGAACCTGTGGATACGATAGCCGTTGCAGTACTTACGGTGAAAAAAAAAGAAACCGAAGGGACTGTGTTATGGCACTTCCTTCAGGTTAGAAATGCGTAGAATTTCATTGGGCACTTCATTGCATTCATTTGAACATTCATTTGGACTTCATTGGGCAAACAATATGCTGATGAATGAGAACTAAAGAAAGAAAAATAATCGACTAAAACACAGTTAAGCACACGTTGCCAAATATAGAAAATGGTGTGCAAACGCATCATTTCAATGGTGTAGTAGGACCTGTCAAATGTGGACACCCATAATTCGGACGGATTCATAATCCGGACATACGAGCCGATTTTTTTCTTTTCATCCGGGAACTTTTGAGATGTTATTTCGTTACTCAAATTCTGTTTCGACCTTTTCTAATGGAAATAAGAAACTTTATTTCCTTTTGTACCACTTAGTCGACTGTGATTTTCGGGCTTCTGGGAAACAATGATAGCGATCGTGTGTACCAATGTAATTAATCAGGAAGTCACAGCTTTTGTGATCAAAAGAATTTTCTTCATTTCATTTGTCGGCGCTGTACAATTATCTAGTATTTTAGAACTTGTCCAACGCTCTATTTTTTTTGAGTGAATTTCTGAACGAGCAGCAAAACTCACTGATGTAACAGGTACAAGATGCAAACAGAAACCTGATGTACGCTTTATTTATACGTGAGAAGGTTTTACTTTTGAAAAGCAAGAACGAAAGCTCCAGTACGAATTGATATTGAGTGGAAAATCTACCGTTTAAGTTATTCTGAAGGAAAAAAATTCAGGATTTTTTTTTCGGATCCGAGCAATGACTACAAAAGATATTTAAAGAATAAGGAATTTTTTTCTGTGGCTGAAACAAGTAACGCTACGAAAATTGAAAATTATGGTTTTAACTAAATTATTTGTTACTATACGCATTTATATTGCTTTATTAGTTTTTCTTCAAATGAAGTTACGAATGAAAGGGATCAAAGAATGGGCGCTTTAAATATGAAAACTTGGAAAATAAGCAAAAATGGATCCATAATCGGGAAGATTCCCTAATCCAGAATCACCCTGGTCTGGATGAGTCCGGATTTGAGAGGTCCTACTATACCATCATTTATGCTGAATTTGAAATATTTACTACAGAGCACGCTGCTTAATGTGATAAAATCTAGACTCGGTTGGGCAATGTCTGTTATACGTTTGAGAAGTGATATCATTTGTCTTCCCGGTTATGAAGCTAGAAACTCGGAAGGTTATTTTGCGTATTACATTCTTCGTGAATATTTTGAATATTGAGCACCTGATTACTCTCTGCGGAGAGTTTTTATAATTCGCGATAGCGTGCTCCGCTGTTCTAATTCTTTTACGAGCATGGTGATTATGTTTAAAAGCTATGAAGATTTAAGGTCATTAAGATGCTCAATATACAAGTTTTTCACCTTTCCCACACCTCCATCATTTAGACCAGAGATTCCCAATGCGGGTGTTAACGCCCCTCCGGGGGCGATGAAATGTTCCGGCGGGTGGTTAACACTACGGTTTTAACATAGGATCCTATGGGTTAGATTGCGTTTGGGGGACGATGAAAGGTTGGAAAACTATTATTTAGACAAGCGGTTCTCAACCTTTTTTGACTCGCGGAGCCCTTTTTGGCATATAATTTCTATGGCGGAGCCCCGTAGACCTATTTTTTTACTTATTTAGCAAAATTACTGATTTATTTTTATTATTCTAAAGTAATTATACTTTTTTTTTCAAATTTTCAAATTTTGTTTTTTCATATTTTTCTGGAGTGGCCGTGGAGCCCTTGCAGAGCGCACAAGGAGCACCGGTTGAGAACCGCTGCAATAGGGTGTAAAAGTAATCCGTGCACAATTTTAAAGATGTCTGTTTGTTTGTGTTGATACTCACGCATTTTTTTTTAAACGGTGACGGATAACAGAAACTGACGGTTGAGCGAGTGACGGTTAATGAGAAATAAGAATAAGTGAAGGAGTGCTGAGCAAGTGAATGAAAAAATAAGTAGGTGAGTGAGTGAGAGTTTTTTAGTGGGTGGATGAGCAAGTAAGTAAATAGATGAGCGTGTGAAAGAGCAGGTGAGCAAGTGAGTGGGCAGGTGAGCGAGTGAGTAAGCTGGTGAGCACATGAACACTTTAGTGACTTACTAGCTTGTTCACTGGCTGATTCACCAACTCATTCGGTCCCTCACTCGCTCACACATTCATTCACTGGCTCACATATTCACTTACTTGCTCAATCGCTCAATCACACATTCGCTCGCTCAATCACTCACTCACTCGTGACGAACTGTTTGTCCGTGAAATTTTCATATTGGTGAATTGCGTGGCGAGATAAATTGCTGTCGGCGAATTTTCCCATGAATCGAGGATATAAGATATTCTTCAATAATGACTGATTTGCATAATTTTTCAATATTACTTCAATATTTTCGCTCAACGACCTTCTTAGAACGACCACGGTTGTTACGACAACTCGGTTATAACGTCAATAAGTGGCGGTTGTAACTAATTCTCATAGAGAATAATGTTAATGAACCTTGCCCCTTTTACTTTTCTCTATTTTCAACAAGGCTTAGTTGAAGTTTTGAAATGAATAATTAAGATTATTTACATGACTTATAAATTATATCATGATAATTATGACTCAGTATGACTATAATTAATTATAATCACATAAATATATTCATCCCACATTGTTGTCTATGAAAATGCAACGACCCCGCGGTTATAGCGACTCGTTTTTTTCCCCCCGTTAATCAGTGTTCTTTATAATAATTAGGGTGATCATGTTACGGTAAATGGGATAAATTCGTTTATTTTGCGTAATCACCTACCATTTTTGTAAGTTTGATAAACTTCCCTAAATTTATCACTTTTACCGTCGATTATGCATAATACCCAAGCGTCGTCCATGAGAGGATGAATCATACTAAATTCATCACATTTGCCGGTTATTATGCATAATCGACATTCCGTATTGGTAAGTGGGATAAATCGGTCCCATTTCCTGTGATAACATTTTATTATCTAGATAACTATCGGAATCAGATATAACGAACTCTGATTTAGCGAATTTTTCCGAACATCTTCGAAATAACACCTATAATTAGCTCATATTTGACGAATTCTGAAACCTGACCTTGATATAACAAACGCCTGTTTGACAAATTTTACGTTTGTTACGATTTACATGCAATGAATCCTTTTCCCCGACGTTAGGTATAAAAAACAGACGAACATTCCCTGGATGTAATCAGCTCTAATCTCAACAATTTCTTGAAAAAACGTCATCAGCATGAAAACAAAAGTGACGCTTGCCGCCAGGCAGTGGAGCCGTTAGGAAGTTAGCATCTCACTGTGCAGGTCTGGGTTCGAATCCCGGTTCTGGCATGAGTGTTTACTAACAAAGTCCCTGGACGGATCATGCTGATCCCTTAGTAATACGTGAGGATCACAAATTTAATTTAATTCGTCGTTGTATCCGAGGCGGTTGCATTTTATCGACGCTATAAGCAATGGTCATTAACATTATTCTTTATGGGAACGAGTACGAACAGTCAATAATTACAGCCTAAGTCGTTATAACCGAGTTTGACTGTACGTTGGGAGTCACGCATATGCACACAAAACGTTCTGCATGCACAAATTCCTTAGAAATTTCCCAGATAAATGTTTACGAGATGCATATGTGGTTAAGTAGTACAGTAAGACCCCTCTTAACGGGGACACTCCACTGATGGAGTCACCCCTCTTTTACGGCCAAATAATATTTTCCCTTGATGTAATAAAAGTATACCATTGAAATCCTTGATAAACGGTCACCCATTTTTTACGGACGAATTTTATTTTCGTCCCACCAGTGACCGCAAAAGAGAGGTTTTACTGTACTTAATCATCTCATTAACTACACTAGTAAACAAATTAATACATTCTAAATCTCTTAAGCTAAGCAAATGGGTGGATTTACTTTCCTTGGATCAGCGTGGAGTCACTTCGGTTATAACTGGAGAAACCGCGAGACACCCAGACTGACGCAAAAATCAACGTAAACACTTCGCCCCTCTCCGGGGGAAACCGGGTATCTCAGGTAAAACCAGAATTTATGGATATGCCAAAGATTAAATGTAGTGCATCGTAATAATTATGTTAATCGAAGAATCAAGTGAAAGTCAAAGTGCAACGGGCACCAATAATAAATTATAGAAAGTTGTGTAAAATCATATCACAGGAGCAATCAAAAGTTTGATCGATCAAGGATTACATGACAGTGGGGTGGAGCACCCCATTCCGCTCAGACAATTCAAACGGTACTAATGTTCTCTTGTCGAAGCAGTCAATCAACCCTATCCATCCCGAATGAAAATTTTACGGGAACCACAGAAAACACACTTCACCACCGGTGTGGTGACGGTAGAGTTCGAACCCGGGTTCTCGCATTCGACCACCATAGTGGTTTAGTGTACATACCTACGTTTGACTGCAGTAGTCTTGAATGAAACGGTTTCTGCTCAGCTCTGCGAACCCTTAGCCCACCACCTCAAAACCCGGCACCATTGGCACAGTGACTCGAAACAACGAGCCAGTGATACCATTGCCACGACGATGTTCAGTGTAAGTGGCTGAGCAACTGACCTCCAAATGCAGAGAGGACGAACGCAAAGGGTTCGCTCACTCAAATTGCCGGGGGTCACGATGCTCGGTACCTTTCTGGTCCACAGAGCTAAGCCAAACTAACATGGGAGAAAGAACAACGAATTTACAAATCATCAAACGAAGACATTGGGAACCCTTCCCCGTGCTACCTAACCGTGTTAATGCCCACGACCGAAGCCCTAAAAACTGTGATTCTTACCTGAATCTAGATTAGGCCTCATACAGAGGCCTTCCTTCGAGGTTAGACGCAAACACGTCTTACCGGAATGGAATTTACAACTAATTACCATGTATCATACTGTAATTTGTTTTATAACGTAATTTTGTCAAATTCTGCTTGTACAATAACCAATATATCGGCTACGTCATGCCAGAATCACAAATGTGCAATGTCCTCGCAAAAAAAAAAAAAAAAAAAAAGAACGTGGGAAATGACATTTGAATGGATTCTCTAGCCATGTTACTCTATGGAAGCTGTTTTCCTAATATGTTTTGTAACGTGTGCTTCAAAAGGGATACACATCCGCGTTTATGAATTCATAGGTTCTGCTTGGGTGAGAGGGGGGGGGGGAATGGTGACTTTTACCGTTGGCAGTACGGAAAAGTAATGAAAAAAACATGCAAATTTAAATAAATATAGTGATTAAATTAAAATACTTATTTTTCAATTACTTAAAAAGATTTCCTTCACTTTTCCATTGTACAACATGTACAACATGATGTATAATTTGTGTATGCGTGTATGTCCAGAGAAGAGATGCACGAGACATTTTTTGTCTCAATTTTCATGGTGCATGCAATCAGTGTTTGATCTCGTTTATCGAATCATCTTTTCTTTCATGCACAAGAATCATTATTGAGATTTGTCTTCTATAAGTATAGAATGCTGTAATGATTATTCATATGCGTTCTGGAAGTAGTAGCGGAGGGGTTTCCTGGTGTTTTCGACGATAACTTCATGGTCATTGGCGTACGTAAGGGGGAGGGGGTTTGGGATTCTAACCCCCCTTGAGTCAAAATCGTAGTGTTATTTTGCAGGAAAAAACGTAACCCCCCCCCCCCAGAAGGGAAAAAATTTGAACCCCCCCCCCCTCGAGAAAATTTTGCGTACGCCTATGTTCATGAATTAAAACGTTGTGTATCTTTTCTTTTTATTTGCAGTCATTTATGTATTTTTTTTCCTCACACTGCCAGAAGTCGTGAAAAATGGAAAAACAAACGTCGAACCATTTCTCCTTCGTCTCTGAATCTCAATATATATATGTTACGGTAAAAACCCGAAGAGTGATAAAACCTATGTTTTACCGGTAAATCCCAGGTTTTACCAAGTCGAGTTGGTGAAAGCCCGAAATACGCTTGAAAACGTATACATTTCGGGCTTTTACCAAAACATATATACAGCACCTCATTTTACTAGGTTGTTTTTTTTAAATACATGTTTCTGTGTCTGTGTGTATTTGTTTATTTATACTTATCATGAGCTTTGAATTTTAATTTTGGTAATAGCGCTGGAATAAACGATTCTGTCGTACGATTTTTTTTTTGTTTTTGAGGTATAAACTTCAGATAAAAGAGCTATGTCATTATTGCATTTATTATTTTTTGTTTTATTTTCTCAGCGACTTTTTTTTTTTACTACATTGATGAGACTACTGATTGATGTTTTTATCCCTTTACACGGCATAATAGCAATAACCTTCTTTATGATTTTCAGCAGCAAATGAGTATAAATTAATGAAAAAGTAATGGGTATAGGGCATGGGCGAAGATACGGGGGGGGGGCACTCCCAGCGTTAAAGGAGGAGTCGACTAATCTAATGTATATATTTATATAGGAATTGACATCATTATTATCGTGCCCCCCCCCCACCCCAGACTTCCAAGCTTATCTCCGCCTATGGTATAGAGCAGCTTTTTCAAAGTGTGCGTCGCTATTTCTAGGATCATCGCCAACCTTTATGTGAGGCGTCACGGTGAGCTTGAGATATTGATTTGTCCCCCAATTTATGCTTTGAAGAAGTTACGGGAAAAGTTTATACGGGTAAATATCTATTAGCTGTCTTGAAGAGCCGCTGACGAATCATGAATTAGGCAAGGGAACAGTGGTCGACAAAAGTTTGTGAACCATTGGTATAGGGAAAAGTGTTCCACTGAGAAAGGGATTAACTTTACAAAATATTTGGGCTTGCCAATGCTAAAATAAGAAGGCGAGATATCTTGTCAATGCCACTCAATGGGTTGAGATTCGTCTGAAATCAGCGATGCAACGTACTGTCTCAAGTCTATTGCTGTGACTACCGTTGTGGTATTCAGATTCTATGATGCTCATTTTATTCTCATGCTTAATGGACATATATGGTGTATGGGAAAGTAAGTCCCTTCGACCTGAAATGACTTGCAAACAAAAAGAGCTACAACAATGCAACTCCTTGCAAGGAAAGGGTCCCACGGATATGTCTTCAAAAATTTTCATTAAAAAAAAAACCGCTTTCAGTGAAATATTTGAGCTATGTTCAAATGGTGATTGGTATGATTGGTATTGCTTTAGCAACACCAGCAAATATGTTCCGGCGTCCCTGTCTGGGGCTTCCAATACTTGGCTAAAAGTAACAGTTTACATACATTACAACAGTTTACATTTGTCACCCTAGGCTATTGCCCGCTAAGCCCCCGCCCCCTATACGCCATTTTCTCCCCCCCCCCACCGGACCATTCGACTTTGGGAAACATTGCTTGAGACAAATGATACTTTGGAAGAAGAAATTATTTAACTATTATTATTTAATTATTACTTGTCTGCTATTGACTTTTCTTCATTATGTTACTGTACAAGTGAGAAGATTCAATAACAATCAGATTAAGGTTTTTAGTTTTATTTGATTTTTTTTTTTTTTTTTTTTTTTGTGCATTACACGAACGTACTACGACATGATAATTCCTGACCAATTTTCGAATCCATTAGACTGAAAAAATTCCTGATATATATATATATATATATCTTTTTTTGTCCTCGACTTCCTCGGTTTTCTACGTTTTCCTGGTTTTTTTAACAGCAACAACTTCAACGGTGGCGGACATTGCCATGCGAGTTCCGGTTTCTTAGTCAGATTCGTCGCCCAGGATATCTTTCGGTGCGACGATTTTCCTCTTGGTGGCGGTGGTCTTTGTCGTCGTTTTTTTGGTTTTGCTGACTTCAGTGGCGACCTTTCCTGTGCCCGCGGATTTCTTGCGCGCAGGAATTTCATAGTCCGCTTCACTTTCATCGTTCATCACCAAGGCCTGCTTTTTGGTTGTGGCCTTCTTTTTAGGGACTTCAGCTGCAGCGGTGGTCGATGTCGTACGCACGGGCTTCTTGTGTGCGCGGGTGTCTTCATAGTCCGCCTCACTTTCATCGTTCGGCACCCTCGCCTGCTTTCTGGTTGTGGACTTCTTCGCTTTAAGAGCAGCGGTGGTCGACGTCATACGCACGGGCTTCTTGTGTGTGAGGGTGTCTTTAGTTTTCTCCAAGTCCACGAAGTTCTTCAAAACATCTGCGACGGCTGCCGCTGTAGTTTTCTTCGTGGCTTTGTTCACCTTGACAGGGCTAACTTTTGCGACGGTAGGCTTTTTGAGTGCGCGCCTTTTAATATCCGGTTCATTCTCCACGAAGTCATTCAAAATTACTTGTAAAGTTCTTCGAAGTTCTGTGGCAGGTATCTTGGCAGGTTTTTTCACCTTGAGCGGGCTAACTTCAGCGACGGTTTTCGTTGTTCTTTTAGGCTTCTTGTGCGGCCTGATTTCTTCGTCCGATTCGTCGTCGACTAACTCCATTGGTTCGAGTGTCCGCTTCTTGCTGGAGGTCGCCGTCTTCTTGGCGATCTTCTTCTTTGGAGCCATCACAGTATTATCCCTCGTGGTATTCTTGGGTGACTTACGTTTCCGGACTTCCTTGTCCGATTCGCTTTCTTGCATGTTCTTCGGCACCGGACGTTTCACGGTGGTCGGTTTCTTGGGGGCGCTAACTGCTGCGCCAGCCTTTGATACCGTCTTAGCCTTCTTACGCGTCTGGACTTTCTGTTTGGATTGATTTTCCCCAATGTCCATCAGTCACACATCATCCATCACAATGACACAGCCTCCTTTTTGGCCCTTTTCTTTAGAGGGCTATCTGCAGCAGAGGCGGCAGCACGAGTGGTGGTCTTGGAATTTGCACGGGGCTTGTCGCGTGCCGCGTCCAGCTCGCGAGAGTCTTGTGGTGTATATCTAGTGCGGCCTAGTAACAACAAATAGTAGATTCAGTAGTGCCAGGAAGATACAAAAAGAGAGATGAATCTGGCAACAAGAGGAGTTGACACTTTTGGCTAGACCACGTATGATAGGACGCTCTTCCGTCGCTTTACTTTAAACATGTAATTGTTCTTATATTATGTTAAATTAAAAAAAAGGTTATAGTAGATATATAAAGAAAAAAGCTGACTTGAGTTCTTTTCCGACTCCGACAAACTCCAATAAAATGGTGACCAAACGTGATATGAACCTTCTGATCTGATGCCGACTCAGTAAAAAAAAAAAACCTCGTGGAGGGATCCATCAACATCCGAACATCTGCACGAGATGCGAGAGATATACAACAGGTAATGTGGCATATTTTGTATATTTAATGTATCCGTGAAATTATTTTTTAATTTCTACCACGATGCTTGAAAATAGAATCGGTGCATGTCGATATGTCACGCTGAGCAAATTTCCCTCTCAACCCATGTATATACCTATGTTATTTTTCCCGGTATTTACCGCATTTTTAATTGTTCGCATCTGAATTATTTCATTCTTCGCAACGCATAA